>NC_136262.1:49447020-49529520 GCF_964187855.1 Myxine glutinosa | reverse complement strand
CAAAGACCAGCACTTCTGGAACAATGTGCTCTGGACAGATGAGTCAACGGTAGAGCTATTTGGCCACAGTACCAGAAGACATGTTTGGCAAAAACCAAAGACAGCATTTGACCACAAGAACCTGATACCAACTGTAAAGCATGGTAATAATAATAATAATAATGCATTTATTTTATATAGCGCTTTTCAGGAAGCCCAAAGACGCTTTGACAGAGTGCAAAACATAACGCATAGCAAAACATAAAGACAATTGCAAAAAAAGAAGAATCAATAGGGAAATATTCAAAGCACAAAGGAGGGAGAAGGAGAGGAGATAGTCAGGGGTTAGATGCTGTGGGTTAAATGTTGAATGCAGTGTTGAACAGGTGGGTCTTGAGTGATGTTTTGAATGTGGTGAGTGAGGAGGAGTCTCTGATGGTGTGAGGTAGCGAGTTCCAGAGGGTGGGAGCAGCGATGGAGAAGGCCCTGTCCCCCCAGGATCTAAATTTGGTCCGGATGGGGGGGGGTCAGGAGGTTGGTACCAGCAGAGCGGAGGTTGCGGGTGGGAGTGTGTCTGGAGAGGAGGTCAGCCAGGTAGGATGGGGCCAGGTTATGGAGGGCTTTGTAGGTCAAGAGGAGGATTTTGTACTGGATTCTCTGGGAGATGGGGAGCCAGTGAAGCTTGTAAAGGACGGGGGTGATGTGGTCACGGGTCCGGGAATGGGTGAGTAGACGGGCAGCGGAGTTCTGAATGTATTGGAGTTTATTGGTGATTGTTGAGGGTGAACCATAAAGGAGGCTATTGCAGTAGTCCAGACGGGAAGTGATGAAGGCGTGGATGAGGGTTTCTGCAGCCACAGAGGAGAGGGATGGACGGAGACGGGCGATGTTTTTCAGGTGGAAGAAGGCTGTCTTTGTGATCTGGGTGGTGGTGGAAATATTATGGTTTGGGGCAGCTTTGCTGCATCAGGGCCTGGGCAGCTCACCATCATAGAATCCACTATGAATTCTTCATTGTACCAGAGGGTGCTTGAGGATAATGTGAGGCCATCTGTCGGAAAGTTGAAGCTCAACCGAAGGTGGACCTTGCAACTTGACAATGACCCTAAACATACCAGTAAATCCACCAAGGAATGGCTGAAAATAAAGAAATGGAGGGTTCTGGAATGGCCAAGTCAAAGCCCGGATCTAAATCCCATCGAGATGTGTGGGGGGATTTGAAACGACCTGTGCATGCAGGAAACCCCTCAAACATCGCACAAGTGAAAGAATTCTGCATGGAGGAGTGGGTAAAAATTTCTCCCAGTCGATGTCAGAGACTGGTAGACAGTTATAAGAAACGCCTACTTGAGGTTGTTTCTGCCAAAGGGGGCAATACCACCTATTAGAGCCAAGGGTGTCCTTACTTTTTCCACATGCGAAATTTGCATTTATGTTCATTTAAATTATACAATGGACTACAAAATGTAAATGTTTCATGATATTTGTTATATTATATCACCTTTATCTATCAATATTCTTGAAATGAAGATCAAATATCTATGTTGAAATATGTTGAAAAAGTCAAAACTTTACATGGGGTGTACTTACTTTTTCACGTAACTATATATATATATATATACATATATATATATATATACATATATATATATATATATATATATATTGTGGATCTGCCGCCGGCCTTCTCCCCTTACCAAGGGGGGATTAGTCCCCTTGTCTTGACTGACCTGGCGCGACCCGGGACCTATTATGTCCCTTCCGGACAGCGCTAAATAGGGTTTCAGGACCAAATTCGCTGTTACCTAAGTACTAGCGCTGCCCTGGAAGCAAGGAAATAAGCCCAGCACGAACCACGTGTGTTGGTGATACGCCGAGCGGTTTGCGTACACATGACCCACGCTATTATTACTTACTCGACCACGATTCAAGCCATTCTATTCGTACCACACTTAGTCAATGGCGAAATCACAAAGACAATGGAATTGGGAAGAAAGGAAGAACAAATGGTTTAATTACTATTATGTAGCGACCCATGGGTCCCCCAAAGCTCGAGACCAGCAACAGAATCTCCTGGCCCAAGCCGGTGACGTAACCGGTGGCCAAACCGCGGCGCCGAGGTTATAATCCTTTGCACCTGTCGGTCACATGACCACCAAAGCGTGCCTCACCTGAGAGGCGGGGCTTTGGTTCTGATGTATGCTTTTTGGTTTGGATATATATATGCGAACCCGATAAACGGGCTTTCAGAGTTCCCGAGATGATTATACAATAAACATCTTCTCGGACGAGTTTGTGTCTTGTCCGTCACTTCGTCCGTCTCAAGCAGGAGCGCTGCTCCTTCACTGGTGACCCCGAGTTTACGACACACGATGGACACGGCAGTGTTCCTCAAACTGCCCACTTTCTGGGAAGCACATGCCGCCGTCTGGTTCGCTCAGGCAGACTCCCAGTTCGCCCTGCGTGGCATTACGGAGGACACCACGAAATACCATTACGTGGTCGCCGCGCTCGGCTCCGTGACCGCCGCCCGCTGCCTGAGCCTCCTCCAGAGCCCGCCCGCTGACGGCAAGTACGACGCCATCAAGGCACTTCTTCTGGGCGCTTTCGCCCTCTCCCCGGCTGAACGTGCACGACGCCTGCTCGACCTTCCTGAGCTCGGCGATACGCGCCCGTCCGAACGTATGGACTACATGCTCGCGTTGCTCGGCGAGCATCCCTCGGATTTCCTTTTCCAAGAGCTTTTTCTCCACCAGCTCCCGGCCCAGGTCCGGGTCGCCCTGGCAAGCACGACCATCACGAACCCCCGCGACCTCGCCAGGGAGGCCGACAAGATCGATTCGGCAAGCCAGCTCGTCGGAGCGGCGAGCCAGCTCATCGGGGTGGCTGCCGGGAGCCCGCCCGCCACCCAGTCGGCGCCCGCGGCGCAGTTTCCCGCCCACCCGCCCGACGCCCGCGATGCAGCTTCCTTCCCGGAGGCCGCCGGGCCGGCGCGACTGGCAGCGGCAACGCCGCGTCGCCCGGTCCCGACGCGTCGACCGGAGCCCCCGCCATACCCGGCTTGGTGTTATTTCCACGCCAGGTTCGGGCGGCAGGCCCGATCATGTCGACCCCCGTGCACGTTCGGCAAGTCGGGAAACGTTCCGGAAACCTGCTATTCATCGCGGACCAAGCGTCGGGGCGGCGTTTTCTCTGCGACACCGGCGCTCAGCTGAGCGTCATTCCCGCTTCGGCGGAGGACAGGCGGGCCGCCATTTGCGGCCCCTCCTTAATCGCGGCCAACGGCTCCGCCATCCGCACCTTCGGCCCACACACCGTCGCCCTCCGCTTCGGCATCCAGCTCTTTCGCTGGGAGTTCGTGATGGCGGACGTCCCCATGGTTTTGCTCGGGGCCGATTTCCTTTGCGCCCATGGGCTGCTGGTCGACGTTAAACGTCGGCGTCTCGTCAACGCCGAAACTTTCAGCTCGCTGGCGTGCGCCTTGAGCCGTTCCGCGCCCACCGAGCTTTCCTGCGTCCTCCCGTTGGCAGACGACTTCGCGCGTCTCCTCGCGGAGTTCCCGGCCCTCACGCGACCGACGTTTTCGGCCGACGCGGTGCGTCACGGCATCGAGCATCACATTCCCACTACGGGCCCGCCGGTGTACGCCCGAGCTCGCCGTCTCGACCCAGCCAAACTCGCCGTCGCCATGGCCGAGTTCGCCGTGCTGGTGCGTCTCAGCATCGTGCGGCGCTCCGACAGCGCCTGGGCCTTGCCGCTGCACATCGTCCCAAAGCCGGGGGGCAGATGGCGGCCATGCGGCGACTACCGCCGCCTCAACGGCGCCACTACCCCCGACAGGTACCCCGTCCCGCACATCCAGGATTTTTCCGTCCGGTTGGCGGGGCGGACCATTTTTTCAAAAGTGGACCTGATTCGGGGGTACCACCAGGTGCCCGTCTGCCCGGCCGACATCCCGAAGACGGCCGTTATTACACCTTTCGGCCTCTTCGAATTCCTCCGGATGCCCTTCGGCCTCAAAAACGCGGCACAGGCGTTCCAGCGCCTGATGGACGGCGTGCTGCGCGACTTGCCGTTCCTCTTTACCTACCTGGACGACATCCTCGTCGCCAGCACGTCCAGAGCCGAGCACCTCCTCCACCTCCGGACGCTGTTCGGCCGCCTCAGCGAGCACGGCTTGATCGTCAACCCGGCCAAATGTCACTTTGGTGCGGCGACGATCGACTTTTTGGGCCACCACATCACCCGGAACGGCGCCGTACCGCTACCGGCCAAAGTCGAGGCCATCGCCGCTTTTCCGCGCCCCCGCTCCGTCAAGGCGCTGCAGGAGTTCCTCGGGATGGTGAACTTTTACCACCGCTTCGTGCCCCGAGCTGCGCAACTCATGCGGCCCTTGTACACCGCCCTCCGCGGCCAGCCGGCGAAGCGCGACGTCGTCTGGTCCACGGACATGGACGCTGCTTTCACCGGCGCGAAACGGGCCCTCGCCAACGCCACGCTGCTAGCCCACCCAGTACCCCATGCTCCCATCGCCCTCACCACGGACGCCTCTGACTACGCCGTGGGTGCAGTTCATGAGCAATGGGTAAACGGGGCCTGGCAGCCGCTCGCGTTCTTCAGCCGGCAACTCCTGCCGAACGAGTTGAAGTACAGCATTTTCGACCACCAGCTCCTCGGGCTGTACCTGGCCGTCCGCCATTTTCGCCACCTCCTGGAGGGCCGCCCGTTCACGGCCTTTGTCGACCACAAGCCATTGATTTTCACCATGGCCAAGGTCATGGAGCCGTGGTCGGCCCGCCAGCAGCGCCACCTCTCCGCCGTGTCGGAATACACCACGGACATCCGGCACGTCGCCGGAAAGGACAACGCCTTGGCCGATTGCCTTTCTCGAGCCGGCGCCAACGCCATCCACCTCGGCGTCAATTTCGCCCTGATGGCGACGGACCAGGCCACCGACGGCACGGTGCAGGCGCTCCGGGTGGCGGACACGGGCCTCCGCTTGGCTGACGTCCCCTTCGCGGACACGGTCCTGCTTTGTGACGTCTCCCAAGGCCGACCTCGCCCCGTTGTGCCGGTGACCTGGCGGCGGCGCATTTTTGCTTCGCTCCACGGCCTCTCACACCCGGGCCGGAAGGCGTCCCAGAGGCTGGTATCGGCACGTTTCGTCTGGCACTGGTTGCGACGGGACGTCCGCGACTGGGCCAACGCCTGCACACCCTGCCAGCGGGCCAAGGTCCACCGTCACACCCAGGCTCCGCTGGCTCCTTTCACCGTGCCCGAGCGACGTTTCGACCACGTCCACGTGGACCTGGTGGGTCCCCTGCCCCCATCGCAGGGGTTCACCCACCTACTTACCATGGTGGACAGGACCACCAGGTGGCCGGAGGCCGTGCCCCTCGCCTCCACCACCACCGCCGACGTGGCCCAGGCGTTCATCGCCACCTGGGTCGTGCATTTCGGCGCACCGGCGGACATCTCGTCGGACTGCGGCCCACAGTTCACGTCCGAACTGTGGGGCGCGGTCGCCCGCACGTTGGGCGTTACCCTGCACCGCACCACGGCCTACCACCCCCAGGCCAACGGGTTGTGCGAGCGGTTCCACCGCTCCATGAAGGCCGCACTCATGGCTGGCCTCCAGGACGACGGCTGGGCCGACCGGATCCCGTGGGTCCTTTTGGGCCTCCGCACGGCTCCAAAGGAGGACCTCCAGGCGTCCACCGCCGAGCTGGTGTACGGCCAGGCCCTCCGCGTCCCGGGCGAGTTCGTGCCCGACGCCACCAGCCCCTGATCCGCCGCGCGCCAGCGCATGGACTTCCAGGAGGCCGCCCAACGTTTCGCCCCGGTGCCCACGTCCCGCCACGGCGACCCCCAATCCTACGTCCCCCCAGCACTCCGCACGGCGGAGTACCTCTTTGTGCGCCACGACGCGCACCGGGGGCCGCTGCGGCCACCATACGACGGACCCTTCCGGGTCCTACGACGGGACTACAAGTCCTTCGTCGTCAGCATCGGCGGCCGGGCGGACCGGATTTCGGTGGACCGCCTCAAGCCGGCCCACATGGACGTCGGCCAGCCGCCACGGCTGGCTCTCCAACCGCGGCGCGGTCGCCCCCCGTCCACTGCACCCACCGTCCGGCCACCCGCCACCACACCGGACCCCCCCCCCCCCCGCGACCTGCCAGGGGTCGTTTCGGTCGGGTCATCCGGACCCCCCTCAGGTTGACCTTCCTGGACCAAGTCGATTCTGGGGGGGCATGTGTAGCGACCCATGGGCCCCCCAAAGCTCGAGACCAGCAACAGAATCTCCTGGCCCAAGCCGCTGACGTAACCGGCGGCCAAACCGCGGCGCCGAGGTTATAATCCTTTGCACCTGTCGGTCACATGACCACCAAAGCGTGCCTCGCCTGAGAGGCGGGGCTTTGGTTCTGATGTATGCTTTTTGGTTTGGATATATATATGCGAACCCGATAAATGGGCTTTCAGAGTTCCCGAGATGATTATACAATAAACATCTTCTCGGACGAGTTTGTGTCTTGTCCGTCACTTCATCCGTCTCAAGCAGGAGCGCTGCTCCTTCAATTACACGTATGTACAGTACAGGATGACAAGACACAGAGCAGCTTATACAGTCTTATTCTTAATCCCAAGGACACGGGCCCGTCTCACACACACACTCACACGGGGATTGCTGATGGGCAGGTTGATGTTCACCAGCGCATCCAGGGATGGCTCCCGTGCAGCTCTCTCTCTCGGGTCGCCGGCACGTCCCTTGGAGATGGAAGTACGTGAAAGCAGGAGCTCTCCGCGTGTCGTCTGAACGGAGCGGGTTATCACGGGGCGAATAGTAGGGAGCGGACTTTGGCGCGGCTGGCGGTTATTCACTTGCGGCTATGGCCGCGCTTACTCGCGTGGCTGGAAATGCGCTATATGCGTTTACCGGCGCGTCTGGCTGCGCCCGCGTACTTGTATGGTTCAATGCCTCTTCTTCTCTCTCTCTGCGCAAGTCCTCAAACCAATCCTTTACGAGCAGGTCCTTTTGCCACTGCCGTGTGCACGTGAGTCCTCTTATCAAGCTCCCTCTCTGCCAGTCCTTTGCAACGCGCTTATCCTCTGCCAGTCCTTCTCAATCAAGTGTTCCCGCGCTAGTCCTTCTGAAGGCTTTGCGCAGCGGGTTATATAGGCACGCCCCGCGAACCTTCTCAAACTCACCAGACTCCCTTTACCACGCCCTCTCATGCCATGCCGCTAGAGCTCTGATTGGCTCGTGGCTCTTACCGTCTCCCCCACGCCGCTCACCCCGACCCCGCGCCCATCCTTCTTAGGCCTACCTCGTGTTAGCTTGACTAGGGGACAGCCAAATGGGGCGCGGGATGGATTACGCCCATAGAGGTAGAATTGGAGGTGGGAGCAAAATGAATGGGGCCTACTGTCCTGTCTTTACACAACGCAGGTACTAAGAGGGGAAATGGCCTGTTCTTACACATACTAAGACATAACTATACTACAAATGGGCCTATATGTTGCTCGTGTGACTAACTATGGGGGGCAAACCTTTAACCTTTAATGACTTCAATGTGCCAATCTCAAAACCGTAGCACTGCCCCCCTCCCTTGCCAGACTCGTCCCCGATTCTAACCCACACAAGTGAGAACGACCGGTTTTGAGAAAGGTTTGGGACTAGTTTTTAAATTACGTGTGACACTTAGTTGTGGTTCCCCTCTAGCATTTAATCTAACTCCCTGTATGCGACAGTTTTACAACACTAGATATGTCCCACCTACTGCGTTGTGTAACTAACTCTAACCGACTCACACCCACAGCTAACCGATTTGCGGAATTGTTTTGAAACTAAACATAAAGCCGGTGGGTAGCATCTTATTTACAACACTAAACCTAATTATTTACCTTTCTATAACCCAGGACCTGTTCTTTTTGGGAAAGAAGTTTGTAGGAGAGAAAACACAGCAATGCACCAATGCACCAATACACATTTCACAAGAAGTTCACATTTCAAATGTCATATTTGCTGCTTGGCTGCATCTTCTTGCTTCCTGCTTCATCTTCGGTGTGCAATAATAAAAATCTTAAAGGTCTTCTTTCCTGGCACACCAGAATACAATGTACAAACCGTGTCCGTTTTTATTGCCAGCAGGAACAATCTCATGTGGTCCGACTGCGTGACATCGACGCCTCTTAAAACCAGTGGTCCGCAGGTGCAAGGTAAGTTTGCAGCAAATGACTGCTCAGCAAAAATTCAAGGCCACAGAACATGTGGTCCATAATGTGTATTGTGGTGCAGCAAAATGCAGCAAGTGTGCCGCACAGGTGTAGCCAGTTGCAGCTGCACAGTTCAGTTTTCCTGCACACTGCCCTCCAAAAGGGGTCCATGGGTGGGGAGGAAGACAAAGCACAGTTAGCAAAGGAAAGGACGCAAAGGTACACACAATACAAGGCAATGCAACATGAGGGGCGCGGGAGAGCGAGCAGAGAAAGCTCGTCCCTAGCCATTCGTAACCCGCCATGTCCGCTTACACTACAGTACCTTTACCCCTCCCTGTATTTACACTTTACAAATTCGTCTCTACGTCCTGTCTCCCATATCCCCCTCTAAACCAAATTCGTCTTCCAATCCCTCCCAAGAAGGAAGAGATGGAATTACACACAATGTCACACTTCCATGTCATGATGCGTCTCACTTACTCAACAGTTTACAAAACCTGGTGTGGAGTTCCATCTCCTTGGTGAGTGGATGTGGATGGTGCGAAGAGATTCCTCATCCTAACTATACTCTAATAACATTAACTCAGTTACACTACCCGGGGTCATGCCCTGTCAATTGGCATCTTTAAACTATGTGGTTCTAAAAACCAATTCCCATTGACCATCCTGTGATGCCATTCAATTTGGGTCTCACTCCCCAATTTTTCACTACTGTGCCTTTGCACAATTTCGGGGCTGGGTCGTGTGGATCCACTAGCAGGTCCAACTACCTGCGCACCTCCGCCACTGAAGTCGCCACCCGAGCTTACCTTGCTCCTTGCGACTACCCGAAATCGGGGAAGGCCCCTCCTGGCTCTCTCACCCCTCTGATGCCCTCTCTGGCATTGGGCTACCCGGGTCCTTCTCCTGGATCCTCGGGCCCCACTGAACACTACTCTGACTGGCTCCCAGAGCCTACCTGCGGCCTCACCTGGCCGACAGACTACCAGTGGCGGAGTGCCCCAATAACCATACGTACCAACAAAGCCCACACGCCCAGCCATTCCACAGACTCATGCACCCATCCAAGCACTGATTTGCCACAACTTGCACCACAGGTGTCAATATCCAACAATTTACCTAAACCCTCTACCTGACTTTTAAACTACCCTCCCCGGGTATTCGTGAAGGGGTCCATCTTCCCCCATTCACTCCTTCGCACCATGCATTCCACACCTTTTACGTCACACCAAGCATTCCACACCATTTATTCCACACACCAAGCTCTCTTGCACACCTCTTGTGCTCTCATGCCTGTTCCCCACTTGCACCCCATGCAAGTCAATTCACTCAACACAATTCCATTCGTCCTCAATACACCACTCATACACCAACTCTGGTTATTCCCAATCAATGCCTCATTTGCACCTCAATCTCAAGCTCAATACACACAGTGCTTCTCATTCACACAGCATCATCTAACTAACTACTTCCCTCTAATACTCGTGCTTTCCCGTCTTCCCTTACACGAAGCACTCCCTCATCATTATTATCCTTCTAATCTCTCTACGTCCCCTCTACCTGTACAAAAGTCACTACTTAAATCTCAGTCTCCTATTGTCATCCTTCTAAATCCCTAACAATATCCTAGCCCGCCCTCAGCTAGTTTTCACTGCCACCCCATAATCTACTGCTCATGTGCCCCAATATAACCACCTTTAGAGGCCATTTTTCCCCGCAAGGCGGGGGTTGGCCTTTTTCGGGAACCGTGGTTGTTGTTGTTTTTCGGTCCCCTATTTGAAGCAATGTTTTACGGCCGGATGCCCTTCCTGACGCCAACCCTTTTTGCCGCCTTTAACGACAAACAGGGAATTACCAGTGAACTGGTACTCAATTAGCCGACCTCGGAAGGATGACAGGCTGAGTCAACCCCCCTGGCGTTAATTCAGCGATCGACCGGGATTCGAACCCAGGAATCCTTGGAGCCTAAGCCGGCACCCTAGCCGCTAGCCCAACACCAGGGATAGTAAACCCAATGAGGTGCCCCAAACCCAAATGAAATGCCCCAATGAGGAATGGTAAACCTACCACTCTCCCACGCCGGGTACCATTCGCCAACACTATCGCTAATCGTCCACTCCACTCGAGCCTCTCGGTGCGGCAATACATTTTCACAGCTCGGCTTTAAAAGGCCGAGCAATGCATGCGGGTGGTTGGTCTCCTGTAGGTTGGGCCCGTCCGGCATTTTCGATTCAGGGGAGGAGGTTTTGTTGGGCCAAGGTTCCAGGCGCCATCTCTGCGCGGAGCCTTTCAGTCCCCGGCCTGATGGCCCGACCGCCCACGGTCGGAGCACCGCGGCCACTAGGGGGAGAAGCTCCGACCTCTCCTTCCTCCCCTCGAACCGTGCCGATCGCCTTTCCCGCCAAGGCGCGGCACCGACCATTCAGGGCAGGGCTCGGCACGAATCGTGCATGCCGCCGCGGTAACGATCCCCGCCGATCCCCGCAGCACACAAAGCACCCGACTCACCGAGGGCTCGCGTCGGCTATTCGTCGCGCTAAACGCTGCCCCGATCCGCTTCGATGCCCGGGCCGCGCCCTCAACACACGCGACCCGCTCCACTCTCGCAAAACGCGGCGCTCCAGCGCCTCCCATACACTCCCTGCATTAGGTTACCGCATGCCCTCATTCATTCTCTTCTCTTGCAGACTCAGGTGCACGCCACTCAGGCGCACTCACGCCACTTGCACACTCTATTATTACACATCCTCACGCACACCCTGGCGCACACTCTCTTGTTACACCCTCAGTAACAACCCCGGGTGTGCACTCTCCCGGTACACACCCAATCAGCGCACACCTACCCATGGGTGTGCACTCTCTTGTTGCACACCCAATCACACGCTCTGGTGTGCACTCCTGTACACTCTTCAACACACTCTGGTGTGCATTCGCTCTCACTCGCAGACATCGCACACTCTGTTTCCCACTCGTCTTCGACACACTCTTCCCACTCACACTCCGTCATACACTCGCGCTTCGGTGCCGTTCGCACACGCGCGCCATTCACCCTCACACATTGCACCATGGACCTTCCACGAGCGCCCTGGTTGCGTCTCGATCCCAAGCACGCCAAAAATGTTTCCCGCCAAACACTTTCGCGCCTTACACACCCCTACTCACCTTGGGGACCTTATTGTCCGGCTTTCCCGCCAACACCTGTAAACTCTCATTGGGGTTAGGCAGCACGACATCACGATGTGAACACAAACTTTGGGTGCATTCCATTTCTTTCTTCGATTTAATTTCTAACTCTGCCGTCTCTTCGGCCCCAATTTCAACTATGACTTTCTTTTTTCCTCGACGACCGCCGGCGCCAATAAAATTTGCTTTTCCAATTCGGCGGCCGTCGGCTTTTCCATACCCCGAGTCGTGATTTCTATCCCTTCGGTTACTCCGGCCGCGCTCTGCTCTACCTCGCTCTCCCCGCGTTCCTCGCACCGCGTTACCTCGTCACGTACCAATGCGACTTTCCCGCTCGACCTGCGCTCAATGTCGTCCCCCATTTTTTTTATTTGGCCACCTATTTTGTTTTCAAACCCCAATAACCCATCTTTCATTTCTCGGGTGGTTTTGTCACTTTGGGTGTCCATTTTCCCATTTATTTTATTGATGTCATTCTTTTGGGCGCCCATCATTTCTTTCATTTCCCGGGTTTCGTCCTTCATTTCCCTCATTTCTTTGGTGGATTTGTCTCCCTGGGCATCCATTTTCCCGTTTATTTCTTTCATGAATTGCGTCATGAGTGCGTACAGGTCCGAAACTATTGGCACCGCGGGCTCGGCCCTCGCCGCCATGTACGAAGCGCCGCCATCTTCTACCCCTATGGCCGGCCCCTCATCAATTGCCTCTTCTTCCCCCAATTCTTCCTGTGGGTCCTGGGTTATTAATTCTATCTCCTCTACCTCAGCATTTACCCCCATCGGCATTTGACCATCTTGGCTAGCCATGGCACGAATGAAATTTGGATCTTAAAAACTAAATTTCGGTTGCTTGTAATTTTGGCCAAATTTGTCCCAAAAAAATTTGGTTTGGGTTCCAAATCCCACTCCCGGACACGAATTGTTGTGGATCTGCCGCCAGCCTTCTCCCCATACCAAGGGGGGAGTAGTCCCCTTGTCTTGACTGACCTGGCGCGACCCGGGACCTATTACGTCCCTTCCGGACAGCGCTAAATAGGGTTTCAGGACCAAATTCGCTGTTACCTGAGTACTAGCACTGCCCTGGAAGCGAGGAAATAAGCCCCGCACGAACCACGTGTGTTGGTGATACGCCGAGCGGTTTGCGTACACGTGACCCGCGCTATTATTACTTAATAGGCCCCGATTCAAGTGATTCTATTCATACCACGCTTAGTCAATGGCGAAATCACAAAGACGATGGAATTGGGAAGAAAGGAAGAACAAATGGTTTAATTACTATTACACGTATGTACAGAACAGGATGAAGAGACACAGAGCAGCTTATACAGTCTTATTCTTAATCCCAAGGACACGGGCCCCTCTCACGCACACACTCACACGGGGATTGCTGATGGGCAGGTTGATGTTCACCAGCGCGTCCAGGGATGGCTCCCGTGCAGCTCTCTCTCTGGTCCCCGGCATGTCCCTTGGAGATGGAAGTAGGTGAAAGCAGGAGCTCGCCGTGTGTCGTCTGAACGGAGCGGGTTATCACGGGGCGAATGGTAGGGAGCGGACTTTGGCGCGGCTGGCGGTTATTCACTCGCGGCTATGGCCATGCTTACTCGCGTGGCTGGAAATGCGCTATATGCGTTTACTGGCACGTCTGGCTGCGCCCGCGTACTTGTATGGTTCACCGCCTCTTCTTCTCTCTTTCTGCGCAAGTCCTCAAACCAATCCTTTACGAGCAGGTCCTTTTGCCACTGCCGTGTGCACGCGAGTCCTCTTATTAAGCTCCCTCTCTGCAAGTCCTTTGCAACGCGCTTATCCTCTGCCAGTCCTTCTCAATCAAGTGTTCCCGCGCTAGTCCTTCTTAGGGCTTTGCGCAGCAGGTTATATAGGCACGCCCCGCGAACCTTCTCAAACTCACCAGACCCCCTTCACCACGCCCTCTCACGCCATGCCGCGAGAATTCTGATTGGCTGGTGGCTCGAACCGTCTCCCCCACGCCGCTCACCCCGACCCCGCGCCCCTCCTTCTTAGGCCTACCTCGTGTTAGCTTGACTAGGGGACAGCCAAATGGGGTGCGGGATGGATTACGCCCACAGAGGTAGAATTGGAGGTGGGAGAAAAATGAATGGGGCCTACTCTCCTGTCTTCACACAACACAGGTACTAAGAGGGGAAATGGCCTATTCTTACACATACTAAGACATAACTATACTAAAAATCGGCCTATATGTTGCTCGAGTGACTAACTATGGGGGGCAAACCTTTAACCTTTAATGACTTCAATGTGCCAATCTCAAAACCGTAGCAATATATATATATATATATATATATATATATATATATATATATATATATATATACGTATATATATATATATATATATATATATATATATACATACACATATATGTATGTATGTATATATATATATATATATATATATATATATATATATATATATATATATATATATTTATATATATATATATATATATATATATATATATATACGTATATATATATATATATATATATATATATATATATATATATATATATATATATATATATATATATATACAGACTTCGCATTTAATATGGAATATTTTTTTTTTCTTGACTTGGGTTTACTTTCTTAACTCAGTATATCAATCTGATGAGTTTCTTGCAGCAAGAAGTCAACAACAGGATTATATCACAGGTGGCGTGGCAAAATGTATGGACAGGTGCATTTGATGAATGGCTTCACAGTCGGGTATACAAGGGTTGTTGCATTCTGTATTTGTGGAAAACAACTGCTGCACGTCTCCAAATGTTATTGCCGCTTCCTCTGGAGATGGTCCGTCAACTCGACAATGCTGTTTGTCATGGAGTGGTGGCTTTACGAAATTACGGCATGAAATAGCGTGCTATTGCTCGGCAGTATAGCATCACTCAAGGTCAGGTGTCAAGGATCCTGAAACGAAATGCTCAGAGGGGTGTCCCTACTCCAATACCGAGGCCAGGACATCGCCGCAGAACCACAAGGAGGGATGATCGCCAGCTGCACCTGTTAGTCCGCAATGGCCGTACCAAGTCAGCTAATCGGCTTAGGGCTGAGTGGCAGCAACTGACAAATGTGCCTGTATCCAGAAGGCTAGTCAACCAACGACTGGTTCAAGTAGGCTATCGTGCCAGGCCTCCCCTGAGAAAGCCACGTCTGACCAGACAACACCACCAGCGCCGATTGCAGTGGGCCAGAGAGCACCGTCAATGGCAGCCAGGACACTGGAATCACGTGACCTTCAGTGACGAGTCTAGATTTCTGGTCTATCGTCAAGATGGCCGCGTCCGAGTGCGCAGACAAGTGCATGAAGCCTACAATGAAGATTATGTAGTGCCAAGAGTCCAAGCTGGAGGTGGTGCGGTGACCGTTTGGGCTGCTTTTCATGCAGGGGGCAAAAATGACCTGGTTGTTCTGAATGGAAACCTGAACCATTTCAAGCACAGGGCCATTCTGGAAGAAACATTGCTTCCATTTGTTCGTGCAGCCTTTCGAGGAAACTTTGTCTTCCAAGATGACAATGCACAGCCTCATCGTGCTCGCATGATCCAACACTTTCTTGCTGACCGTGGTGCAGAGCATATGGAGTGGCCTGCCATGTCCCCGGATATGAATCCGGTAGAGAATTTGTGGGCAGAATTAACGCGTCAAATCGACCACTTGGACCAGCAGCCTACCTCTGTGCGTGAATTGCAGCAGGCTATTGTCACTGCATGGCAAGCGATTCCTGTCCAAACCTTGGCAAATCTCGTGAACAGCATGCCTCAACGTGTACGTGCTCTCCTGAATGCTCGTGGGGGTTACACGAAGTACTGAACTGTAATTTTACTGTCCGTAATCCCAGTCGTAATTTAACTTTTGTTTTTGTTAAAAAAAATTTTGGCTAATGTGCAAAATAAAGAGATACTTCTGGAAAACGTACAGAAGTTTAACACAGTACTGTCCATGAATTGAGTTCGATGTCTGTTTACATCACTTTCAAGGATCAATTAATTTGTTTCGAAATGTCAAATGTGGTTTTTGTTTCTTTTAAAGGTCACATGAACAAAATATAGTATAATTTCAACATAATTCCAATGAACTTTTGGTTCTAAGACATCTTGAAAAGTAAGTTCACCCCCACAAAAAAAATATTCCATATTAAAGGCCAAGTCTGTATATATATATATATATATATATATATATATATATATATATATATATATATATATATATATATATATATATATATATATATATATATATATATATATATATACATATCTATATATATATACATATATATATCTATCTATATCTATCTATATATATATATATATATATATATATATATATATATATATATATATATATATATATATATATATATATATATATATATATATATATATATATATATATATATATATACATATCTATATATATATACATATATATATCTATCTATATCTATCTATCTATATATATATATATATATATATATATATATATATATATATATATATATATATATATATATATATATGTATGTATATATATATATATATATATATATATATATATATATATATATATATATATATATATATATATATATATATATATATATATATATATGTATATATATATATATATACAGTCACGTTAAAAAGTAAGTACACCCCATGTAAAGTTTTGACTTTTTCAACATATTTCAACATACAGCTATTTGATCTTCATTTCAACAATATTGATAGATAAAGGTGATATAATATAACAAATATCATGAAACATTTACATTTTGTAGTCCATTGTATAATTTAAATAAACATAAATGCAAATTTCGCATGTGGAAAAAGTAAGTACACCCTTGGCTCTAATAGGTGATATTGCCCCCTTTGGGAGAAACCCTCAAGTAGGCGTTTCTTATAACTGTCTACCAGTCTCTGACATCGACTGGGAGAAATTTTCGCCCACTCCTCCATGCCGAATTCTTTCAGCTGTGCGATGTTTGAGGGGTTTCTTGCATGCACAGCTCGTTTCAAATCCCCCCACAACATCTCGATGGGATTTAGATCGGGATTTAGATCCGGGCTTTGACTTGGCCATTCCAGAATCCTCCATTTCTTTCTTTTCAGCCATTCCTTGGTGGCTTTACTGGTATGTTTAGGGTCATTGTCATGTTGCAAGGTCCACCTTCGGTTGAGCTTCAACTTTCTGACAGATGGCCTCACATTATCTTCAAGCACCCTCTGGTACAATGAAGAATTCATAGTGGATTATATGATGGTGAGCTGCCCAGGCCCTGATGCAGCAAAGCTGCCCCAAATCATAATATTTCCACCACCATGCTTTACAGTTGGTATCAGGTTTTTGTGGTCAAATGCTGTTTTTGGTTTTCGCCAAACATGTCTTCTGGTACTGTGGCCAAATAGCTCTACCTTTGACTCAGCTGTCCAGAGCACATTGTTCCAGAAGTGCTGGTATTTGCCTCGGTGTTCATTGGCAAACTTTCGTTTTGCCCTGATGTTCTTTCTGGACAGCAAAGGTTTCCTCCTGGCACACCTCCCATGTAGATCAAATTTGTGCAGCCTCTTTGTAATGGTTGACTCGTGCACTTTGACATCAACAGTGGCCCGTGATGACATGTAGGTCCCGTGATGACATTCTGCGGTTCTTAGAGACTTCTTTCAGCATCTTGTGGTTTGCTCTCGGGCTGAACTTGCTGGGGCGGCCTGGCCTGAACAAGTTGGCAGTTGTTTGGAATCTTCTCCACATGTAGATGATCTTCCAGACAGTCGAATGATTGATTTCAAATTGTTTGGAGATCTTTTTAAATCCCTTCCCAGACTCGTAGGCATCTATAACCTTCGTTCTGAAGGCCTCAGAGAGCTCTTTTGATCTAGGCATGGTGACGCCGCACACTTCAACAACAAAGAGCAAACCAAACTAAATGTCTGAGGTTTAAATGAGACAGGTTCCTCCAAGATCCTCTCTGACGATGTTCTAATCATTTGCACCTTAGATGGTGCACCTGATTCTAATTTTAGGTATTTGAAGTAGTGATAAATGTAGGGGTGTACTTACTTTTTCCACATGCGAAATTTGCATTATGTTATTTAAATTATACAATGGACTACAAAATGTAAATGTTTCATGATATTTGTGATATTATATCACCTTTATCTATCAATATTGTTGAAATGAAGATCAAATCGCTGTATGTTGAAATATGTTGAAAAAGTCAAAATTTTACATGGGGTGTACTTACTTTTTCATGTGACTGTATATATGTATATATATATATATATATGTTACGGTTCTGAGAGTGTACATATTGATCATTAAAGGTTAAAGATTTGCCCCCATAGTTAGTCCACAAGCAACACATAGGCCACCTTAGAAAATTAGTTATGTCATAGTATGTGTGAGGATAAGGCCATTTCCATTCGTGATACCTGCGTTGTGTAAAATAAATAAGCTTAGGTCCCGTTCATTTTGCGGCCACCCTCCAAATCGGCCTCGTTGAGCAGCATCCATCCCGCGCCCCCGATTCGGCCTAATCCACCTCGTTTGTTACGCGTTTGGCCGGCAGCGTTAGCTGCAGTTGCTCGCTCAAACTAGTCGGGTGCCCACGAGGTGGCCTGAAAAGGTTTGAGGAGCGCGAGGACGGGGTGTGGCCGCATCAAGCAGCACGTCAGAAGGCGGGTGACGGTAAGAGCCACCAACCAACCAGGGTTCAGTGGGCATGCTTAAGAGGGCGTGGTAAGGGCGCATCCAGCAAGTGCTGGAAGGTCGCTGAAAAGGCTATATAAGCGCATGCACAAAGCCCTTGAACAGGACTTACAGAGGGAGCTTGTGCTGAAAAAGACTGCGTGGAGACATCTGATTGTATGAGGACTGGCACGATTCGTGCATGTATAAGGACTCCGCATGTTGGGCTTGCGCATGATAAAGGACTCGCGGGAGAGGGCTTTGTGAAAGAACGTTTTTTTTTTTTTGTTTTTTTTTGGGTATACTGAATCGAGGCTCGTGGAAGAGCTAACATTTATTTCACAAACAAATCAACCAGACAAACAAAATATACAAAAAGAGGGAGCGGAAGACAAGATGGGGAGAGAAGGGGAAAGCACACAACCACAACATTTGAGAGCAGGAGAAGTGTGGGAGGGAGAGGGCTTGGGGGGAGGAGGCGTGGGAACTTTCCACAAATGAACTACAATTGAGGCAATCGGGGTTCGGTGACGATCCTGAAAAGATTCCTTGGAACAAACTCCGAAAAAGTTGAACAGCTTGGTCCATGAACAGTGATCCATTACCGAAGAGGAGGTGGATACATTTGGTGGTTTGCCCTGCAAGGGGATCGTGCTCTGTGAGAGGACTCTTGCGGGAGAGGCACTTTGCAGTGAACTGTATTGGGAGCGCATATAAAGCCCGGTTCATTTATTACATACGCGGCTGAGCCGCGCAGTAACCGCCCAGCCAGCCTACCTTTCGCCCCGCATTTAACCCCGTAATTGTCCGCTCCGCGTAAACGACCCGCGGGGAGCTTCTGCCGCCCTGACCATCTGCTTCGCGGTACGAGTCGGGGACCGGAGTGACTGCCTGGACGCCATCATCCCTGGACCATCGCCCTGACCATCTCCATCCCCGTGTGAATGTGTCTGAGTGTGAAACGGGCCCGTGTCCTGGGGATAAGTTAAGACTGTAATTAAGCTGCACTGTGTGTTCTTCTTCTCCTTCCTGTACAAATTGTAAATAACCAATATGGTCTTCCTGTCTTTCCTAATTCGACCGTATCAGTGTTTTCCTCCATTCGGTAAGCGTGGAACGATTCGGAACCGCTCAGATCGGGTTTAGTCCTTGTTAACGGCCCGGATCACGGTTCGCTATCGGCTCGGCGTTTCACCTACAACCGTGATTCAGGCAGGGTTTATTTCCTTGCTTCTTGGGAGGCGTTGGTATTAGGTATTAGTGATTAGTCCTATGACCCTACCCAACGCTGACCGGAAGTGACGTCATAGCCCCGGATCCCGTCGGCTAGTCAAAGACAAGGGGACTAACCCCCTTGGTAAGGGGAAAGGCGACGCGTGAGATCCACAACAATATATATATATATATATCAAGTAATGAACGGCAGTTGGGAATTATATCCACGACATCCATTTTTCCATTCTCCAACCTATAGCTTTGTCTTAAAAAAAACTCAACGTTTCGGCCAGCAACCCAGCGTGCGCTGAGCCTCCACTAGCCTTCATCACGAGAAGTTCCCTTGTTCACCTCCACCCAGATATACCTGGGGGGAGGGGTGGGCCTATTCTATCAACCAATCACAAAGCTGTGTTGCGAGACCTCGTGACCATAGACCCATGCTCGGCTTATGTTGCAAGTGTTTTGTGTGTGTTTGAGTGGTGTATTGTGTTGTTGTCCGTGTTGCCTGTGTCGGCTATGTCCTACTTTGTCTTTGTCCTTCTCCCAGCATCGGTGTCCTCTCTGGTGTATTTATGCATGAGAGGTCCGTATGCCTGTGGTAACGCCACAGTCTCCTCTGTCAATGGTGCCCTCGTTTGGCCAGTGTGCCAGGCCTCCAGTATTCGCCTCCTGGCCCGGTTCGGGGATGCCGCCAGCACGTTCACATTGTCCCATAGAGGAATATGGCCCGCCCTTATTCATGCTTGGCGATAGCAGATCTTTCTGGGTGATTACACTCAAAGCCTTGTGGTGTTCATTAATGCGCTGGGCCTAAGGTTCTTCCAGTCTCGCCTATGTATTCTCCACCACAGTCACATGGAATGGTGTATACCACACATGTGCAATCATTCTTTAGTCTTTTGTCTTTGACCTTGGTCAGTGCATGTCTCAAGGTGTATATAGGTTGGTAGTTAACCCTCACCTCGACCGGTCTCAAAATCCTGCCAATCCTTTGAGATACCCGTGGCACAAATGGTAGCACGCAGAAGCCCTTAGGTGGTTCCTGTGGCACGTCCTGGATTCTTGGAGCTGCCAGTACCATTTCATTTTTTGGGCAGAGGTGGTCCTGGGTTGCCATTGGCTTTCAATACCCATTTGAGATGCTTGATCTCTCTCCTTTGCCCTTCAAGGTGGACGGTATATTCCTTGCCCTTTTTATGTGTGTATTCACCACAGCTCTTTTATGGTGCAGTGGATAGCAAGACGTGAAATCGAGGTAACGCTCGGTCTGGGTGGTTTCCTATACACTGCGGTACTTAAGCTTCCATTGAGGTTCCTCCTCACCAAGACGTCCAAAATGGAAGCGACCATCCTGTTCTTCCTCACAGGTGAATTTGATGGAAGGAAACATTCCACTGATGCACTTGTCTGTCTTCCACCTATTTCGTCTTTGACAGCACATTTTAGAAACAGGTGTTCGGCACTGCGATGGGCTCCCCGGTGTCTGCTGTGGTTGCCAATATGGTGATGGAACAGCTGGAAACACGCACCATCCCATCCCTCCAAACACAGCCACGTGTCCGGTACCGCTATGTCGATGACACTTTTGTCATCTGCCCCAGCACGGCTGTTAATGCAATCCAGGAGGGCATCAGTGGAATGTTTCCTTCCATTAAATTCACCTGTGAGGAAGAACAGGATGGGTCGCTTCCATTTTTGGACGTCTTGGTGAGGAGGAACCTCAATGGAAGCTTAAGTACTGCAGTGTATAGGAAACCCACCCAGACCGAGGGTTACCTCGATTTCACGTCTTGCCATCCACTGCACCATAAAAGAGCTGTGGTGAATACACACGTAAAAAGGGCAAGGAATATACCGTCCACCTTGAAGGGCAAAAGGAGAGAGATTAAGCATCTCAAATGGGTATTGAAAGCCAATGGCTACCCAGACCACCTCTGCCCAAAAAATGAAATGGTACTGGCAGCTCCAAGAATCCAGGACGTGCCACAGGAACCACCTAAGGGCTTCTGCGTGCTACCATTTGTGCCACGGGTATCTCAAAGGATTGGCAGGATTTTGAGACCGGTCGGGGTGAGGGTTAACTACCAACCTATATACACCTTGAGACGTGCACTGACCAAGGTCAAAGACAAAAGACTAAAGAATGATTGCACAGGTGTGGTATACACCATTCCATGTGACTGTGGAGGAGAATACATAGGCGAGACTGGAAGAACCTTAGGCCAGCGCATTCATGAACACCACAAGGCCTTTGAGTGTAATTACCCAGAAAGATCTGCTATCGCCAAGCATGGAATAAGGGCGGCCACATTCCTCGAAGGGACAATGTGAACGTGCTGGCGGCATCCCCGAACCGGGCCAGGAGGCGAATACTGGAGGCCTGGCACACTGGCCAAACGAGGGCACCATTGACAGAGGAGACTGTGGCGTTACCACAGGCATACGGACCTCTCATGCATAAATACACCAGAGAGACACCGATGCTGGGAGGAGGACAAAGACAAAGTGGGACATAGCTGACACAGGCAACACGGACAACAAAACACAATACACCGCTCAAACACACACAAAACACTTGCAACATAGGCCGAGCATGGGTCTATGGTCACGAGGTCTCGCAACACAGCTTTGTGATTGGTTGATAGAATAGGCCCACCCCTCCCCCCAGGTATATCTGGGAGGAGGTGAACAAGGGAACCTCTCTTGATGAAGGCTAGTGGAGGCTCAGCGCACGCTGGGTTGCTGGCCGAAACGTTGTTTTTTTAAAGACAAAGCTATAGGTTTGAGAACGGAAAAATGGATGTCGTGGATATATATATATATATATATATATATATATATATATATATATATATATATATACGGATCTCGGACGTCGGCTCTCCCCTTATCAAGGGGGGGTTAATCCCCTTGTCCTTTTTTCTGGCCGACCCGAGTCCTGGACGTTATACCGTCCTTCCCGGCGTGGCGTTAGGCAGTGTATGTTAGGCCTAGGGGTTCACTACTACCTAATTACAAACGCCGGCCGGAAACGAGGGAATAACTCCCGCTCGAACCACGGATATGATGGGAAATGCCGAGCGGATAGCAATCCGCGAGCTATTAACAAAGACTAAACCCGATTATGGCGGTTGCGATCGTGCCACGTTTACCCAATGAGAGAAAGGACGGATGCGATCGGATAAGAGGAAACCAAGAAAGAACAAGGCAATTTATTACAAATATACACAAAGAAGAGGACACGAAAGAATGTACAGGATAGGAAGAGGAAGAAGCAGCACACAGGGCAGTCTTAAAACAGTCTTATCCTTAATACCCCGGACAAACATACACACTCACACGGGGATTGTAGATGGTTGGGCGGAAGGTCCGGCGATGGGATCCAGGCTCCGGTCCAGCGAGCGAAACCCGGCAGGCAGCTCCGTGTATAGTTAAACGAGACCGGACAGTTATATAGCGGGGGGAAGCTGGTGTCCTGCGTACGTAATATGTGCACACTTGTGCCAAACGCCCTCTCTCCAAAGTCCTCCTTTGATAAAGGTGCGCTCTCCCAATTGTCCAATGCAACGCGTGTTTCCCAGCGAGTCCTTAACAAGCGCTGCCATATCTCTCCTTCAAGCCAATGCAATGCGCTCGCTGGCAAGTTCTTTGATCAGTGCACTCTCCCGACCAAGTCCGAGTTCTGCGCACCAATCCTTCTCCGCGTAAGTCCTCTTACAACGCGCACGCCTCCAACAACTCCTGTGAAAGAGCTTTGCGCTCGCTTATATAACTCACCCAACCGATCACTCCGTGAGCCCAAAACCACGCCTGTCGGTGATGTCACTTCAGCCCTGGTTGGCTGGTGAGTGGTGAGGGCTTACCGGCCCAGCCTTTGACGGCTGGATGATGTGGCCACACCTTCTTCTTGGCGTTCCGCCCCCTTTCTCGGGCCTCACCACGTGGCTTATGGCAGCGTTTGGACGGAAGCCCAGCGAAGCAGCGAACGCTGCTGGCAGAGGCGCGTAACAATTTGGTAGGGGCCATGGGCAGACTGGAGGGCGCATAATGGCGTCGCTTGTAGAGGGAGGCTGACAAAATGAACGGAATGGGGCCTACTTCTTATTTGATTGACACAACGCAGATTCAACTATTGGAAACACGGCCTTGTCTAAAACACGTACTAATGAAATAACTGGAATCCTATGGTGGCCTACGTGTTGCTTGTGGACTAACTAGGGGTGCTACCGTTAACCTTTAATGATGTTGAATTTATTTAGACAAGTGAGGGTTCTCAAAACCGCAACAATATATATATATATATATCATATATATATATATATATTATATATATATATATATATATATATATATATATATATATATATATATATATACATACATACATACATACATACATACATACATACATACATATATACACACACATACATGTATATATACAAACATACATACATATACATATATACATACAAACATACATACATATACATATATATACCACACATCCTTTATGTATACAGCTCGTTCGGCTATCTGTTTCCTTGGAGGTTTTTAATCCCTCGGAACACGACAATATTATTCAATTCCATACCCTGGGCCAGGTGTTCCCAAATTTTGCTTGACCACATTATTGTAACACGCGCTAGGTCAACGTAACAATAAAGAAAATTGCTATTATTAAAATCAAATTGATGTCAAAACAAGTCATAGTGGCATTCTGGCCAATCAACCAGGAGAGGGGTAGAGCTGTTTTGTTAAAGTCTGAATAACCCTACCTTGATCAGGTGGTGGGTGTGTGGGCAGTGGTGTAGTGCTGGGGATGGGGGGAGGGGGCGGAGGGGGCAACTGCACCAGGCATGAAGTGGATGGGGCGCCAGATGACACCCTAAAAAAAAACGTTTTAATGCCCCATTTGGTTGTATTGTATATAAAATATGATAAAACAAACTCGTGAGATTACGAAAAGCAACTTTCAGAACCACGTTTTACAGTTTAAACTCCGTGCTACAATGCGTCATGTCGATGTTTACAAACTCCTTTCCATCCGGATTCACTTTTTTTCTTAATTCCTATTTCTATCACCTCGCACAATAAATAAATCCATGTTCAGGTGTTGCTGCTGCGTATATCTCTTTTCTTGTATAATGAGGTTTAATATGCAATCGGTAACATGGAGATCACCCATTGGCCCAAGGGATGGATGGGTGTAACTGTTGGACATTTGTTATGTAATTACGTCGATCAAATCTAAATATCTCATTGTGTTATGTCCCAATCAGCGAGGCCAGGATCACGTGTCAAGTGAGTCCTTGCCTTCCTCTGCTGCTCTGTCTCATCAGCTCTCGTCTCTAGGCCATAGAAATACCACACCATGCTGCATGCATGTTTGATGTAGTTGTTGTTAACGGCATTGTAGCACACCTGCCTGCTCTCCTGCTACAGCACTAGTTTACCTGCCCAGGTCTGCTTGGACCAGGGCGGGATTATACGTTTGTTTTATTATTGCCAAATAGTACTAATATTATTATTGTTGTTAATACTAGGGCATTGCCCGTACGTGGGTGCCCGTTCCGTGGCCAAAAAAAAAAAAAAACGCTACCCGTACGCTCTACCCCGCCCGTACGCCCGTAAACAAAAAAGCAACGCTCTTCGCTTCCGCCCTTCGCTCTGACTGAATTGGGAGAAATAATGCGCATAAGAAATCGAATTACGTACCGTAATGGCGGTCAGCTCGTAACGCGCTCAGCTCCGCTCGTCTCACATCGGCCACGCCTACGCAACAGAGCGTTCTGTGATTGGCTGCCGGAAGATAAGTCGTCACTGTCCGGAAGTTCGCAAATCGCAGTTAGGATGAATCGTTTTAATTTAATCGCAGTTTGAAAAGAGGGGAAAAAAGAAAAGCCTTGCCTTGCTGCAAACAGCTGCTGCAAACAACAACAACATGGAAGGCTGCACTGTCCGGAAGTTGGCATATCGCAGTTACGATTATTTTAGTGTTAATGGCCAATTATTCAATTAGCGCCAACGTATTTTGGCTGTTTGCAATTTAATCGCAAGGAAAAGTAGAAAGAGAAGAGGGAAAAAAAGAAAAGCCTTGCATTAACGCATTAACGCTTGCATTGCATTAACGGTTCGGCACACGTGATAGCTCGCTGCTCTCTGATTGGTTGAAGCGTTTTTTGGACATATCTCGGTAGGTACTTGTCCGATTAATTACAAACCTTGAAAAGGCACATCCTCGGGTCCCCAGCAATATACCTGGCAAGTTTCAAGTATATCGGACCCGTGGTTGTCGAGAAACAGCGGTCACAGACAAACACACAGACACACAGACACACAGACAGACACACAGAGATTGCTGGAATTATAGATAGATAGATAATGCGCATAAGAAATCGAATTACGTACCGTAATGGCGGTCAGCTCGTAACGCGCACACTGTCCGGAAGTTCGCATATCGCATATCTATCTATCTATCTATTAATGCCCAATTATTCAATTATCGCCAACGTATTTTGGCTTTTTGCAATTTAATCGCAAGGAAAAGTAGAAAGAGAAGAGGGAAAAAAAGAAAAGCCTTGCCTTGCTGCAAACAGCTGCTGCAAACAACAACAACATGGAAGGCTGCACTGTCCGGAAGTTGGCATATCGCAGTTACGATTATTTTAGTGTTAATGGCCAATTATTCAATTAGCGCCAACGTATTTTGGCTGTTTGCAATTTAATCGCAAGGAAAAGTAGAAAGAGAAGAGGGAAAAAAAGAAAAGCCTTGCATTAACGCATTAACGCTTGCATTGCATTAACGGTTCGGCACACGTGATAGCTCGCTGCTCTCTGATTGGTTGAAGCGTTTTTTGGACATATCTCGGTAGGTACTTGTCCGATTAATTACAAACCTTGAAAAGGCACATCCTCGGGTCCCCAGCAATATACCTGGCAAGTTTCAAGTATATCGGACCCGTGGTTGTCGAGAAACAGCGGTCACAGACAAACACACAGACACACAGACACACAGACAGACACACAGAGATTGCTGGAATTATAGATAGATTATTAGTATTAATAAATGCTTTGTTACAATGTTATTGTATTTGGTCGTTATTTTGTAAGAGGAATACCATGCCATGGAAGGACCTATTATACTGCTCGATGCACCTTAACATGGCGTGTGTTTAGAAACAAAGGAATTCTTCCGGATTCTTTGTAGTTAATTAGCCGTATTATCTCAGGATATCATATCTAAATCTATTCTAATTTTGAACAGGTTCCAGAGCTCTGCTGCTGAGCCTGCTGGGGAAGCTCAAGCTCTTTCATATGGCCCCCTCCATAGGAATTGCTGACTATGTTAGTGTCTGCAGGGGGTGCTATTTTTGACCTTCGCCCCAGAGCGCCACAAACCATCACTACGCCAGTGTGTGTGCGTGCGCGTGTGCATGCATGCACTTGCATTATTACAACAATTTTGATTCCTGCAGTCTTACAAGTTGAATGTACAGACGACATCAAATTGACATTTTGGACCAAATAGCAAAATGGAACATGTTCTCATACCTGTTGTCAGCTGTGTTTTGGGAAATATCTCTTACAGTGCATTCAGAAAGTATTCAGACCCCTTCACTTTTTTCACATTTTGTTGTGTTGCAGCCTTATGCTGAAATCGTTTAAATTCATTTTTCCCCCTCATCAATCTACACTCAATACCCTATAATGACAAAGAGAAAACAGGATTTTAGAAAGTTTTGCAAATTTATTAAAAAGAAAAAACTGAAATATCACATTGACATAAGTATTCAGACCCTTAACTCAGTACTTAGTTCAAGCACCTTTGGCAGTGATTACAGGCTCGAGTCTTCTTGGGTATGACGCGACAAGCTTTGCACACCTGGATTTGGGGATTTTATGCCATTCTTCTCTGCAGATCCTCCCAAGCTCTGTCAGGTTGGATGGGGACCGTTGGTGGACAGCCATTTTCAGGTCTCTCCAGAGATGTTCGATTGGGTTCAAGTCAGGGCTCTGGTTGGGCCACTCAAGGACCTTCACAGAGTTGTCCCTAAGCCACTCCTGCGTTGTCTTGGCTGTGTGCTTGGGGTCATTGTCCTGTTGGATGGTGAACCTTTGGCCCACTCTGAGGTCCTGAGCACTCTGTTTCAGGTTTTCATGAAGGATATCTCTGTAATTTGCTCCGTTCATTGTTCCCTCAACCTTGACCAGTCCCCCAGTCCCTGCTTCTGAAAAACACCCCCACAGCATGATGCTGCCACCACTATGCTTCACCGTTGGGATGGTATTGGGCAGGTGATGAGCGGTGCCTGGTTTCCTCCAGACATGACGCTTAGAATTGAGGCCAAACAGTTCAATCTTGGTTTCATCAGACCACAGAATCTTGTTTATCACAGTCTGAGAGTCCTTTAGGTGCTTTTTTGCAAACTCCAAGCAGGCTTTCATGTGTCTTTCACTGAGGAGAGGCTTCCGTCTGGCCACTCTGCCATAAAGCCCAGATCGGTGGAGTGTTGCAGTGATGGTTGTCCTTCTGGAAGTTTCTCCCATCTCCACACAGGATCTCTGGAACTCAGCCAGAGTGACCATCGGGTTCTTGGTCACCTCTCTTACCAAGGCCCTTCTCCCCCGATTGCTCAGTTTGGCCGGGCGGCCAGCTCTAGGAAGAGTCCTGGTTGTTCCAAACTTCCTCCATTTAAGAATTATGGAGGCCACTGTGCTCTTGGGAACCTTCAATGCAGCAGAAATTTTTTGTAGGCTTCCCCAGATCTGTGCCTCGACACAATCCTGTCTCTGAGCTCTGCAGGCAGTTCCTTCGACCTCACTGCTTGGTTTTTGCTCTGATATGCATTGTCAGCTGTGAGACCTTAAAAAGACAGATATGTGTACCTTGATATGTGTATGTGTGCCTTTCCAAATCATGTCCAATCAATTGAATTTACCACAGGTGGACTCCAATCAAGGTGTAGAAACATCTCAAAGATGATCAAGAGAAATGCGAGGCACCTGAGCTAAATTTCAAGTGCCATAGCAAAGGGTCTGAATACTTATGTCAATATGATATTTCAGTTTTTTTATTTTTAATAAATTTGCAAAACTTTCTAAAATCCTGTTTTCTCTTTGTCATTATGGGGGTATTGAGTGGAGATTGATGAGGGGAAAAATGAATTTAAACGATTTCAGCATAAGGCTGCAACATAACAAAATGTGAAAAGGGTGAAGGGGTCTGAATACTTTCTGAATGCACTGTAGGCCTACATACGTAAGGCTACTTGTTGAAGTCATTTTCCTGCTGTTTTAACAAGGAATTTTGATACTTACCTTTGGATTAGATATTTCATGTTCCTTAATGAGCACCTACCTGTAGTTCATGGTACTGTGACCCCAGGTTAAAATCTCAAATACTGTGTGGATTTGTCCCCTTTCTCCTTACTAGGGCATGCCCGTACTATATATATATCTAAAATTATATCCCCCCCCCTCTATTTACATGAAATGGTTTGGTCCATTCGCAAAGCCAAAGCGAACGGCTTGCGAGTACGGTGACAATCCCCCCCCTCTATTTACATGAAATGGTTTGGTCCAAAGCGAACGGCTTGCGAGTACGGTGACAATCCCCCCCCCCCCCCCCTCTATTTACATGAAATGGTTTGGTCCAAAGCGAACGGCTTGCGGAGTTTGGTAAAGAAATCGCCATAGCGTGCACAAACGCGCAGGAAAGCGAATGAATCGCAAATTAGTTTTAATTAGTTGTAAAACATAGTTTAACGCCAACATAGTTTGCCAACGTGAAATAAATGAATACGCTCTCAAATGTGCCGTCCGAGGCAGAGTCTGTTCGCCACGTTCGGCACACGTGATAGCTCGCTGCTCTCTGATTGGTTGAATCGTTTTTTGGACATAGCTCGCTAACTACTTGTCCGATTAATATGAAACCTTGAAAAGGCACATCCTCGGGTCCCCAGCAATATACCTGGCAAGTTTAAAGTATATCGGACCCGTGGTTGTCGAGAAACAGCGGTCACAGACAAACAAACACACAGAGATTACTGGAATTATTATAGATAGACTAGGGCATGCCCGTACTATATCTATATCTAAAATTATATCCCCCCCCCTCTATTTACATGAAATGGTTTGGTCCAAAGCGAACGGCTTGCGAGTACGGTGACAATCCCCCCCCCCTCTATTTACATGAAATGGTTTGGTCCAAAGCGAACGGCTTGCGGAGTTTGGTAAAGAAATCGCCATAGCGTGCACAAACGCGCAGGAAAGCGAAAGAATCGCAAATTAGTTTTAATTAGTTTTAAAACATAGTTTAACGCCAACATAGCGGCAACATAGTTTGCCAACGTGAAATAAATGAATACGCTCTCAAATGTGCCGTCCGAGGCAGAGTCTGTTCGCCACGTTCGGCACACGTGATAACTCGCTGCTCTCTGATTGGTTGAATTGGTTGAATCGTTTTTTGGACATAGCTCGGTAACTACTTGTCCGATTAATATGAAACGTTGAAAAGGCACATCCTCGGGTCCCCAGCAATATACCTGGCAAGTTTCAAGTATATCGGACCCGTGGTTGTCGAGAAACAGCGGTCACAGACAAACACACAGACATACACACATACACACACACACACACACACAGAGATTACTGGAATTATAGATAGATGATGATGTAATTTGTATTATTGTAAAATGGCCTTGTCCTCTCTGTGGTATATATGCAAGTTCCTCCTTGAGTGCAGATAGAGTAAAATAAAAAATATATAATGGATTTCATGTGCTTGTTATTTCTTCGATGCTTGTTCTCAGGTCGGGGTATTGCTTGCAGCTGATAAGGCCCGGCCATGCCCTGTGGATTCCTGCTACTACAGATTTCTAGCTCCGGCAACTGCATCTTCTCAGGCAGCTCTGACTTCCTACTTGGGGACAGCCCGGACGAGTACAAGCCCCACCACTCATTCGACTGCGTTCCGCACAGCCTTTAAGCTCATTGCAGCCACCCATGCGGAACTTTCTCCTCGGCACCACACATCTCAACATTCCAAAGGTATTATTTTCCTCTAAAGTCTGAAAATTTTATTCAACCCCAACTACACAAAATATGGTTGCTTTCAGATAGACATTTACGCATGCATACAGTCACAACTAGGTTTGTGGCATATACATTTATATGCAGTCGTGGCCAAAAATATTGGCACCCTTGCACTTTTTCAAATAACTCACAATTTGCTCTAAAAATAAGTTGAAATTGATGAAAGTATTTGGTCTCCACAATTCTTTATAGTGCCATGGGCCTTAAACTTCCTGATAACATTGCGTACGGTGGACAAAGGAGCATCAAGGTCTCTGGAAATGGACTTGTAGCCTTCGAGATTGTCCATGCTTGGCTACAATCTTGTGTCTGACCTCCTCAGACAATTCTCTGGGTTTTCTCTGGACTTCACTCTAGTTATTGTTGTTAAGGTGTGTTAATGCATATACCTGCATGTATTGTTGTGCATTGATGAAATATTGGAGATTGATGCATGAAAGTAAGGAGGACGAGGTAGGATGTAATATTTGTGTTTTCGTGAAACAGGATTCAGCAGTGCAGTTGTGGTGTATCTTTCCCCTGGAGTAGCAAGCAAAGAAGAGCGCAGGCGGACAATGGCCGTCATTGCTGCGGAGAACATGGCGCTCAACCAGTCGGTCATGATTCTTACCTTCGCTCTCCTGAACGGTTGGTTTTGATATCCTCCTCTTATGTCAGTCTTGTATGTCTTAATTTGTTTGTTTTCGACCTTGCTCTTGAAAGCAATGCATGAACCTTGACCTCTTTGGTTTGTCTCTGTAACCTTTGTATAGACCTGGACCATTGTACAGGAGGAATATGTCGTACAGAATTTTAACATTTTGTCTTAATTTAAATACAGTACTACATAAGTGATGCAGTTCGGTTGCGAATGTGATGATTCGCATAGTGATGCGAATGGTTCGGTGGATGTGCGGAGTATCGTTGAGAGAGAGGAAGACAAATGATGAATTGCGAAAGATGATGGGAATAGAGCCTGTGATTGATGCTGTGAAGAGGAACAGGTTGAGATGTGTTGAGGTCATGTGTTGAGGAAGGATGAAAGTGACTGGTTGAGAAGAGTGATGGAAATTAATGAAGAAGGAAGTAGAGGACGGGGAAGACCGAGAAAGGCTTGGCTAAAGGTGGTGGAAGAAGAAATGCGGGCAAGGGGGTTGATTGATGGACAAGGGGAGATGCAGAAAATAGGGCAAAATGGAGAAGATTGTCATGGGGACGGCAAGGCTAACCCCCGCTCTAGCAGGGAAAATGGCCTTAAAATGCCTGTTGTGTTGTGTGTTGTATAAGTGATGCAGTTGCTGTTCGGTTGCAAATTTTTGAAATGTCTTTCACTTCGCCACTAAAGGATTCCCGAGATAAAGTGTGGAGCTTTATATTTGCTGCATACCCTATAAACTGTCACCCTAGTGCTTCACAGCAGAGTGATTAATTAATGTGTGTGCCATCCCTTGGTTGGTTGTTGAGTTGGGCGTCCCTTCTGCCAGCATTAGTTGGTGGTTGTCAAATATCCCTCGGTGTCCTTGGTGAAGAGTAAGCGAGCTATCACCGCCACTCTGGTCAAATTACAAATTCCGACACATTATGTGAGTGTCCTAAATTACAAGATGGAGAATTGTCATTTTGTGATGTTCCAAGCGATGCCACAAGCTGCTTTAGAACAACCAATCAGAAGTCGAATATCCTGCATTGGAGTGGCGACCCGTTCAAGATTGTAACCCAAGCCAAGATAATATTTCTGCAGAATCGACTCTTTATTGACCATAATACGTGGTGGTGGTGGTGGTGGTGGTGGTGGTGGTGATGATGATGATGATGATGATGATGATGATGATTGATGATGATGATTGATGATGATGATGATGATGACATTTACTCGAAGTTTATTTCGAGTTAACATTGGCACCTTCGATCAGAGCTTTTTAAAGAATAAACCAAATTGGGTGACTGGTTAAATATTGCATCGGGGAGTTGTGATTTGTTGCAAGTTAGGCACTGTGCAGTACGTACTGTATGTTTCAAGTTACAGTTTCTTGTGTTGATCTCCAATGGTGTGTGCAGAAGCAACGATGGGCATCAGGGAGCTGGCATTTCTACGAGATCTCGCTGAGCAGAACTCCGCGAGGCTTTTCCATCGCTCGGCCCCTCCCGTCGCCGTCCCGGGTCGTCCGATGCCTCTTGCGGCTTTGGTGCCCCACCAATCTGATTCACGTTTTCCCTCGCCGGTTTGGGGAGGATCGTGGCCTTCCAGGACGGGCTCCCTCGCCCCTAAAGGAACAATGATGGTTTTGAACTCTCTCAGTAATCTTGAGACAACGGTGGGAAGATTTTATACTAACTTCCCGAATGAGATGGAGGATCTCACTATTATCAGCGCTCCTCGCAAGGATGATATTTCTGGAGGCAAGCAGAGCGATTGTGTAATGAAAGGAAACTTCCTTCAAAATGCATAATTTCTCCAAATAAAAGGTACATTTTTCCCAACTACTGGTTGACAACTTGGGAATGCTAAGCAACCTTTGTATTTTCTTCCCTGTGTAGGTCTTGCCCTAACCTTGAGCCGACCTTGTTTTTTTGGGAACGTCTTACTCGGAGTTGTTGGGGTTGCTGTGGCTCTTGCAGATGCCCTCGAACCAATAAGTTACTTCCCTGCTGCTTCCAATTCATATGCGTTTCTCATTGATACCAAAGGTAAATGCAAGTGTGCACCTCACCCTCCCCACCCTAATAGCAGAACACCCCCGGTACCATTGACTATGTGTCACACATTTTGTCTCATATATGAGTCCCTGAATGATGTACAATTTCCATCAGGTTACGTGATATATCACCCTTCGTTTCCACGGCTAAGCCAGCTGAAGCAGCCTCTTCCGCATACCCATATTGACCATTTTGAGAGTATTCCTGGATTTGGTCTTGTACGCTTCGACATGTTGAGGTGTGTACTCCTTGGATGCCAGAGCTAAAATGATAGTGATCACAATGATTGCTTGAGTAATGAAGAATGAACTTGACTCTAATAAACCACAGTAACCACGTACTCAAGCCCAAAACATCATTATGACTAGTATTGTATATTCTCATCAATGTTTCAGAAAATAGTTCGTTTTCTGTATCATGAGAGACTCGGCAACAGATAGTCGACATTAAATTAGCATCCAATCAAATGCCTGTTTGCTTCCTCTAGCCTACCCATTGGAAGTCGTGAGCTCTCAGTCGCACAGGAGGCCGCATTGAACTGGCACCATACGAGACTACGAAGACACAGCTTGGCCTACACTATCAAATACGCCTGGAAACTGGTACCTACTCCTCTTTCACTGTGTCTCTTCCAAGACTGTGCTGTTTCTAAAGCTTTCCCATTTTTCCACTCATTGTGTTGCTATTGGCTCCAGTTGTGGATCGGATGCTGTCAATAGCATTTTAGCAAGACAACTAGCAATCTACATGGCGGCCAGCAGCTACTTTTTATATTTCTCGGTCAGGGCAATGACCAGAAATTAGATGCATGTCAATATTTGGAGCACGTGGTGGGGATCGTGCTTGCTTGGAGTTGTAGGTATGATGAAAATCCTTGGTAATGGATGTTGGATGACAGCTTGCAGATGTTGAAATGGTGGCTTGTGTGGCAGTGGTGGAGCCTGATATACCGATTCGTCATTTGACCTCTCGGTCCTCCGTCGGATCCGCCAAGCTACTGTACCACCGGCTTGATCTACTGATGCCTTCGGGTCTCTGCAGACACTTCCAACAGCTTTCTACACTTGGTTAGTAATTTTTGGTTTATTGATCCTGTCATTTTTGTGAACATTTATTCACACTGATCTTTCATTTAAGATAATAATTTAATAACCTCACCAACCTACTCCAACTACTGTTTTAGCAGAAAAAGAGGATTTAAATGCAGGGAAATCTCTAACTCTTTTGACATTGCTTCATTGCCATGGGTTGTGGTCATTTTGTGACTACTGGGGTAATCCCACAATCATACCAGACCATTTGGTTTTATGGACTACCAAGCCCATAATGGAACACTTCAATGGCGATTCTAATGGAGAGCAGCTAACCATTCTTTGGGTTGAGTGATTGTGAATTGTTGGGATGAGAGGATAGCTTAGACATAGCATACTCACCTTGAGCGGTCTCTTCTGGATCATTTCCTCACCTGACTATAAAATGCCAACCATGTGCTTTGCAGGCAGGGCTTCACATCATTTATTGCGTTTTCCGTCAGGCAGGATGCTAATTTGTGGTCCCGTCTGTCATCCTTTGTAAGAGGGATTAAATATCCCAAGGGTGTCTGTCTCAAGTAGAACTTCTTCTTCTTTCTTATTTATCACATGGCTAATGGGTAACATCATTTGCTGGGGGCACAGCTGTGCCACTGATGTAAGATTAGGCCTTGTGCCATCACCATGGCCAAATTCTAAAATATTGTCCTAACCTACAGGGTGCCAACTATTTTATTTGCATTTTTAATCTTCAGTACTTTGCAGAGGTTTCCATTTGTTAAGTCGGTGATCATTATTGTACAGGCCAGAGCCCCCTCTACCCTCCCTACCTTCCCCACACTAAAGTGTTGAATGATCCTGGTATTAGATTTACACAATATTCCCAAAGTGTAAATCTTGTGCTGATCGTTGGTAATTCTGGTTGGTAATTCTGGCTGGTTCATGGTGAGTAAAAAATGAACTTTTATTTTGGATCTAAAATAAAATGAAATTATAAATACAAGAACTGTGATGTCAGCACGTTTAAAATTATGCAATTTTAACTCAACGTCTACTTTCGTAAGATAATACAGAATACCGTATCTTACTTCAAGCTTAAACTCTGAGCGGTTAAAATGGCAACTATTTTCGGGATCAAGAAGAGCTTTTGGGAGCACACTTGAATTGCGTGCGGATTGGAATGTAATGCTATGTTCCTGGTCCATGTTTGGAGTTTGGTTCCGTGTTTTGTGAATGACCATATGCACTTCCCTCTCGGACGGGATCGACTGTGATCTCGCGAGAGCGAGATGTTAGGCCTTGGCCTAACAAGTAAAACAGTACATTACATGGACTAAAGTTATTTTAAACAGTATCACGGTATTTTAAACCATTTTCAATGGTTGCTCGGAAAGAGGGCAGCATGTAGAATCATACTAAATGAATCCTAAGACTTAAAACAAAACAACCTTTATATAATTCAATAATCACTCGCAGTTCCCAATCAAAAAAGATTTCGTGCCCGCAAAAAGGGGGAATACGCAAAGCACAGGACCGCAAATGTAGAAGCAGGTCGCATTTTGTTAACCGCGAATACGCGGGGTCCATAAAACTGCGAATGTCGGGGTCCGACAGTATATCACGATATCTCAAAAAGTTATGGACGGATTTGGATTTGGACGAAACTCGGTGGGCAGGTTAGGTGTGTGAGAAGGACGAATCTGTTTGATTTTGGTGAAGATCTGAATCCGGATACAATAATTTTTGTGCATGTTATTTGAGTGTGTACATTATTTGTTTGTAAATGGCATACAAACTGCTTTACTATATTGTACTAATGTGCAGACAGCAGTACAGTGATGCTATCTGCGGGAGGATTTTCGGAGCCAAACCAACACCTTCGCACTGCAGAGACGAGACGCGTGGCTGAACATTACACAGCTTACCTCAGTGATGGAACGAGACTTATTGCCAATCCCGGCCTTAGGGTGAATCATCTTCGACCCTTTCATCCCTTCATTCTTTTCCCTATAAGTTTCATTCATTTTTATTTCCCTTTTACCATAATGTGGTACTTGATCGTCTTCACTTGTATTTTAATATCTATGGACCTGCACTTGAACGTGTTCAAATCTTATCTTACCTGTTGGACATCTGTAAACAATGTTGGCTATTCATCAGACGCATTTCATCTATCTCTCTGTGTTCCCCACAGATATGTTTCTGCTAGACTTTTGTTTTCCCCTTATCTGTATCCACTTGATACAATTTATCGGAATTTTTAATATCATCAGCTTTCTTTGCTACACCGATGATACTCAGATCTACCTGTCCATTGATCCTGATGATTTGCTCATTTCCACCACTCTGGATTCCTGTTGAGATTTCCTGTTGAGATGCCCGGTTGCTCAGTTTGGTCGGGCAGCCAGCGCGTAGAAGAGTCGAGGTAGTTCCATATGCTTCCCAATTCCTAATAGTGGAGCTCACTGTGTCTTGGGAATTTTCAATACTAGAAATTGTTTTCTACCCTTCCCCAAATATACAGTATGCCTCCTCACAATTATATCTTGGAGTTATATGGACAGTTCATTGGACTTCATGGTAGAGTTTACATGCACTGTCAACTTCTGTTCTGACATACACTGTCAGAACTGTGGGACCGTATATAGAAAGGTGTATTTCTTTCTAAATGATGTACAATCGGTTGAATTGGCCACAGATTGACTCAGTGACAAAATAAATCTCAATTTAATCCATTTTAAATTGATGCTCGAACACAACAAAATGTGAAAAAGTCAAAGGGTGTGAATACTTTCTGAAAGCACTGTACATAACCCCAATAAAGGGACAAATCTGCCCATTTTAGAACTCCCATGCATGGACAAAACATTTGATATCAATGAACATTCACCGAGACACGAGGTAAATTTGAATTGTGCCAAGCCAGAATACGTCTGCTCTGTTTTGCTCGTCCATTTCCCCTCAATCCATTATTGCATGTTCCAGACTCTTCTGGTTCACTACAACATGATCAATCTAAAGGTTTCCCTATGGACACCTTGTTACGACTTTTATCTCCTTTGAGTTTATCAACTTGCACACATTCCCCACACACATCAACACCTTCACAGGTTTTAATAGGTGAGGCTGATGCACTTATCGACCCAGTCATCGATGATAGCGAGCACTCCATCTCTTCCCTTACTCCAAATGGCACCATACCTGACTCTACTCATGAGAATGCCTCAATTCCGTGTTTGTTTCCAAATCGTTTGTACCCAAACCATCACCCCCTACACCTATCATACCCTCTTGTACATAACTGCTCGTGGATACCGTATCTTTCCCACGTGAGAAGGTGGGGAGGTTTCTGGCAAACCTCGACTTTGATTCTGCGACAGGCCCAAATGGCCTCAGCTCATGCGTTCTAAAAACCTACTCATTGCTCTTGAAATCCTGCTGCTCTTGCTCATTCTCTTTCTGCTCTTCTCACACTATCATTTGGCTCTGAATTTGGCAAATTGTATGGAGTCAAGAGATGTTCTTTTTCTTAAGACTACCTGGGGTAAGGTGTTTTGTGAACTCTCATTCTCTCTGGGTCAGTTTCCGTCTGCCTGTAAGTTAACCAACATCACTGCAATACACAGACATGGTGCAAAAATGGATCATCCTAACTACAGGCTTATTAGCTTGCTTCCAATCATCAGCAAGGTCATGGAATCTATCTTTGAAGTTGACGTCAAATCCTTCCTTTTCTCAAACGACCTTATCTTAGGTCATCAATTCAGATTCAGACCCAGTCATTCTATCTTGGCCACGCTGCTTCAGCTCTCCCAACAATGGATGGAGACCCTTTAATATCAGACAAGAGATCAAAGCCGTCTCACTGGACATGTCTCAGGCTTTCAATACAGTCTGGCGTCCCACCTTGCTCTCCAAACTGTCTTCCTATGGAATCCAAGGCCAACTCCTATCATGGATCATTGACTTCCTCCAATCCCGTATTCAGCATGTAGTTCTCAACGGGATCCTCTCATCTCCTCACACTATCAAGGTTGGAGTGATGAAGGATTTTGGTGATCAAGCATTCTTCAGGCTAGCGTGACTCGGTGCTCTCCGCGCGCCTCACCACACGTCGTTTCAGAGGGATAGGCATCTTTGACCATTTCGGTGTCTTTTGGGTCTTCGGGGTCATTTGTGTCTTCAGGGCCATTTGGGTCTTTAGGGTCTTTTGGATCCTCTGGGCCTTTAAGGGTATTTTGGGTCTTTGGGGTGTTTTGGGTCTTTGGAGTCTTTGGGGTGTTTTGGGTCTTTGGGGTCTTCAGGGCGTTTTGGGTCTTCAGGGTGTTTTGGGTCTTCGGGTGTTTTGGGTCTTTGGGTGTTTTGGGTCTTTGGGGTGTTTTGGGTTTTTGGGGTCTTTTTGGGTGTTTGTGGTGTTTGTGGTGTTTTGGGTCTTTGGGGTGTTTTGGGTCTTCGGGGTGTTTTGGGTCTTCGGGGTGTTTTTGGTCTTTGGGGTGTTTTGGGTCTTTGGGGTGTTTTGGGTATTTGGGGTGTTTTGGGTCTTCAGTTGCATTTAGGGCTTCAGGGTGTTTTGGATCCTCTGAGCCTTTATGGGTATTTTGGGTCTTTGGGGTGTTTTGGGTCTTTGGGGCTTCAAGGTCTTTTGGGTCTTCAGGGGCTTTTGGGTCTTTTTAAGGGTCTTTTGGTTCCTCTGAGTCTTTAAGAATCTTTTGGGTCTTCGGGGCCATTTGGGTCTTCAGGGTCTTTTGGAGCCTCAGGGCCTTTAAGGGTGTTTTGGGTCTTTGCGGTATTTTGGGTCTTCAGTGTATTTTGGGTCTTCAGTGGCTTTTGGGTCTTCGGGGTCTTTTGGGTGTTTTGGGTCTGCGGAGTATTTTGGGTCTTTAGGGTGGTCTTCTTCAGGGTGGTTGGTGGTCTTCAGGGTCTTGGGGGATTTAAAAGGTCGTCAAAGGTCTGAGGGGTCTCAGCAGTCCAAACGTAATTAAGAGTTCACGGACTGTGTTTTGGGTGTTAATTTAATTTGAAGAAGAAGAAGATGTTTTGGTCGCATATAAACATAACCATATACGTTTGCTCTATTATAATAAGATATGCTCCTCAACTTTTGGAAACTTTTCAAAGCCTCATCATTTCCTTTATTTAGCCTCTCTTTAAACTTAATCTTTACCGTTTTTATCTCTTTCTCTGTAGATCAGTGATTTGAGAATTTGCTTCCAAATGTAAAGTGCTATGTTGAAGGAACTGCGCTCCAACGCGAGTCGAAAGAATTGACGCGACCAAAGACGGAATTCGTCCGAGTTGCTTTATTGAAACAAAACAGCTCAGGTATTCTGACAAGCCCGTTTATCGGGCAGCAATATATATACACATTTATGTCGGGAAGTTTGCCCGGCAAAAGCTATACCGGGCATGCCCGGGCGTGTTTGGCTGCGGCCTGGCAAGTCGAGGCTGGGCGTGCCCGGGCGCTCTGGACGAGCCCTGGAAAGGCGATAGCGGGCATGCCCGGACGCTCTGGGCGAGCCCTGGAAAGGCGATAGCGGGCATGCCCGGACGCTCTGGGCGAGCCCTGAAAAGGCGATAGCGGGCATGCCCGGACGCTCTGGGCGAGCCCTGGAAAGGCGAGAGCGGGCATGCCCGGGAACAGTGAGTCCGGGCATGCCCGGGAGAGGCGCGTCTGGCCGTGTTCTGGCCGGTGCAAGGCGATTGTGTGCATCCAGCGGTAACCGCTACACACGCCCCTCCAGAATCGACCTGCACCGGCAGGGTCAATTTAAGGGGGGTCCGGATGACCCGGCCGAAGCGACCCCTGGAGGGTCGTGGGGAGGGGTCTGACGTGGTGGTGGGTGGTCGAGCGGGGGGAACTGTGGACGGGGGGCGGCCTCGCCGCGGAGGAAGGGCCAACCGTGGTGGTCGGTCGACGTCCATGTGCGCCGGTTTGAGGCGGTCCACAGAAATCCGGTCCGGCCGGCCGCCGAAGTCGACGATGAAAGACTTGTCGCCCCGTCGCAGGACCCGGAAGGGCCCGTCGTACGGCGGCCGGAGTGGCCCCCGGTGCGCGTCATGACGCACAAAGACGTACTCCGCTGTGCGAAGCGCCGGGGGGACGTAGGACTGGGGGCCACCGTGGCGGGACGTCGGCACGGGGGCAAATCGTCGGGCGGCCTCCTGGAGGTCCGAGCGCTGGCGAGCGGCGGACCAGGGACTGGTAGCGTCGGGCACGAATTCGCCCGGGACGCGGAGCGGCTGGCCGTAGACGAGCTCGGCGGCGGACGCCTGGAGGTCTTCCTTGGGGGCCGTGCGAAGGCCCAAAAGGACCCACGGCAGCCGGTCGGCCCAACCGTCGTCCTGAAGGCCGGCCATGAGTGCGGCCTTCATGGAGCGGTGAAACCGCTCGCACAACCCGTTGGCTTGGGGGTGGTAGGCCGTGGTGCGGTGCAGCGTGACCCCCAATGAACGGGCGACCGTGCCCCAAAGCTCAGACGTGAACTGTGGGCCGCGGTCGGACGAGATGTCCGCTGGTGCGCTGAAGCGCGCGACCCAGGTGGCGATGAACGCCTGCGCCACGTCGGCGGTGGTGGTGGAGGCGAGGGGCACGGCCTCCGGCCACCTGGTGGTCCTGTCCACCATGGTGAGCAGGTGGGTGAACCCCCGCGAGGGGGGCAGGGGACCCACCAGGTCCACGTGGACGTGGTCGAAACGCCGTTCAGGCACGGCGAAAGGTGCCAGCGGGGCCTGGGTGTGGCGGTGGACCTTGACCCGCTGGCAGGCCGTGCAGGCGTTGGCCCAGTCGCGGATGTTTCGTCGAAGGCCGTGCCAGACGAAACGCGCCGACACCAGCTTCTGAGAAGCTTTCCGGCCCGGGTGAGAAAGGCCGTGGATGGAGGGGAAGATGCGGCGCTGCCAGGAAACGGGCACGATGGGGCGAGGCTGGCCCTGGGAGACGTCGCAGAGCAGGACGGTGCCCGCGAAGGGAATGTCGGCCAGGCGGAGGCCCGTGTCCGCCGCACGGAGTGCCTGCACCGAGGCGTCGGTGGTCTGGTCGGCTGCCATGAGCACGAAGTCCACGCCGAGGTGGACCGCGTTCGCGCTGGCCCGAGAAAGACAGTCGGCCACGGCGTTGTCTTTGCCGGCGACGTGCCGGATGTCCGTGGTGAACTCTGACACGGCGGAGAGGTGGCGCTGCTGGTGGGCCGACCACGGCTCCGTGACCTTAGCCATTGCGTAGACCAATGGCTTGTGGTCGACGAAAGCCGTGAACGGGCGGCCCTCCAGGAGGTGTCGGAAATGGCGAACGGCCAGGAATAGCCCGAGCAGCTCGCGGTCGAACGTGCTGTAGTTTAACTCGTTCGGCCGGAGTTGCCGGCTGAAAAAAGCGAGTGGCTGCCAAACCCCGTCCACCCATTGCTCATGGACGGCGCCCACCGCGTAGTTGGAGGCGTCCGTAGTGAGGGCGATGGGCGCGTTGAGCACCGGGTGAGCCAGCAGCGTTGCGTCGGCGAGGGCCCGTTTGGCGCTGGCGAAGGCCGCGTCCATGGCCGCGGACCAAACAATGTCATGCTTGGCCGGCTTGCCCCGGAGGGCCTCGTAAAGGGGCCGCATGAGCTGAGCAGCACGGGGCACGAATCGGTGATAAAAATTCACCATGCCGAGGAACTCTTGGAGGGCCTTGATGGAACGGGGACGCGGGAACGTGGTGATGGCCTCGACCTTGGTCGGCAGCGGCACGGCCCCGGTCTTGGTGATGCGGTGGCCCAAAAAGTCAACGGTCGTCGCGCCGAAGTGGCATTTGACCGGGTTGACAATTAAGCCGTGCTCGCTGAGGCGACCGAACAGTGTTCGGAGGTGGAGGAGGTGCTCGGCGCGGGACGTGCTGGCGATGAGGATGTCGTCCAGATAGACGAAAAGAAACGGCAGGTCGCGCAGCACGCCGTCCATCAAGCGCTGGAACGCCTGGGCCGCGTTCTTGAGGCCAAACGGCATCCGCAAAAATTCGAACAGGCCGAACGGCGTGATGACGGCCGTCTTCGGGACGTCGGCCGCCCGGACAGGTACCTGGTGGTAGCCCCGTATCAGGTCAATTTTCGAAAAGATGACCCGTCCCGCCAAACGGGCGGAAAAGTCCTGAATATGCGGGATCGGGTACCTGTCGGGGGTGGTAGCGTCGTTGAGACGGCGGTAGTCACCACACGGGCGCCATCCACCCGCCGGCTTTGGCACGATGTGCAGTGGCGAGGCCCACGCGCTATCGGAGCGCCGCACGATGCCGAGGTGCTCCAACGCGTCGAACTCGGCCTTCGCCACGGCGAGCTTGGCCGGGTCGAGGCGGCGGGCCCTGGCGTAGACCGGCGGGCCCGTAGTGGGTATGTGGTGCTCGATCCCGTGCCGCACCGCGACGGCCGAAAACGTCGGCCGCGTGAGGGCCGGGAATTCCGCGAGCAGGCGAGCGAACTCGTTCGCTGCCGGGAGGGCGCACGCCAGTTCGGTCGGCGCGGAGCTGCTCATCGTGCACGCCAGGGAGCTGAAGGTCTCGGCGTTGACAAGGCGACGACGTTTGACGTCGACCAGCAGCCCGTGCGCGCAGAGGAAGTCGGCGCCCAGCAAAGCCATGGGGACGCAGGCGGTCACAAAAGTCCATTGAAAACGCTGGCTGCCGAAGCAGAGGGTGACGACGCGTGGGCCGAAAGTGCGTATGGCCGAGCCATTAGCAGCGACCAAAGAGGGGCCGCAAACGGCGTCCCGCCTGTCCTGCTCGGAGGCGGGTATGACGCTCAGTTGGGCGCCGGTGTCACACAGGAAACGCCGCCCAGACGCTTTGTTCCGAATAAACAGCAAGTTGCCCGAGTGGCCGGCGCTCATGGCTGGGAATGAACGCCGGCCCGGCCGTTTCCCGACCTGCCGAAAGTGCACGGGGGCCGGCACGTCCGAGCCTTGTGTCCGAACCTGGCGTGGTAATAACACCACGCCTGGTCAGGTGGAGGCCCCGGCCGTCGTGTCGGAAGCGGGCGGTGCGGCGTGGCGGCCGCCAGTTGCACCGGCAGTTCGGCCTCCAACCGCGCAGGGCGCTCAGGTGTCGTGGGCGTCGCCTCGGACGGCGGCGGGCTCCAGGTAACCGCGCCGATGTGCTGGCCCACCGAGGAGATCTTATCGGCTTCCCTGGCGAGGGCGCGGGAATCCGTGATCAACGTGCCAGCCAGGGCGAGGCGTACCGGGTGAGGCAGCTGGCGAAGGAACAGCTCGCGGAACAGAAAATCCGGAGAGTGCTCACCGAGCAACGAGAGCATATAGTCCATGCGCTCGGACGGGCGCGTGTCGCCGAGCTCGGGCAGAGCGAGCAGGCGCCGTGCGCGTGCTGCCGGTGAGAGGGCGAAAGCGTCGAGGAGGAGTGTCTTCAGCGCGTCGTATTTGTCAGCAGCCGGCGAGTGCTCGAGGAGGCTCAAGGCGCGGGCCGCGGTGGCGGAACCGAGCGCCGCCACAACATGGTGGAAGCGGGTGTCGTCTGCGGTGATGCCTCGCAGGGCGAACTGAGAGTCCGCCTGAGCGAACCAAACAGCCGCGTGAGCCTCCCAGAAGGTAGGCAGTTTAAGCGTCACTGCCGTATCCATGTCGGTAGGTCACCAATGAAGGAACTGCGCTCCAACGCGAGTCGAAAGAATTGACGCGACCAAAGACGGAATTCGTCTGAGTTGCTTTATTGAAACAAAACAGCTCAGGTATTCTGACAAGCCCGTTTATCGGGCAGCAATATATATACACATTTATGTCGGGAAGTTTGCCCGGCAAAAGCTATACCGGGCATGCCCGGGTGTCAAGGGCGAGCCTTGGAAAGGCGAGTCTGGACCTGCCCGGGCGTGTTTGGCTGCGGCCTGGCAAGTCGAGGCCGGGCATGCCCGGGCGCTCTGGACGAGCCCTGGAAAGGCGATAGCGGGCATGCCCGGATGCTCTGGGCGAGCCCTGGAAAGGCGATAGCGGGCATGCCCGGACGCTCTGGGCGAGCCCTGAAAAGGCGATAGCGGGCATGCCCGGACGCTCTGGGCGAGCCCTGGAAAGGCGAGAGCGGGCATGCCCGGGAAAGACGAGACCGGGCGTGCCCGGGAGGTTCGGGCGTGCCCGGGAGAGGCGCGTCTGGCCGTGTTCTGGCCGGTGCAAGGCGATTGTGTGCATCCAGCGGTAACCGCTACAATGTAAGAAATTGATTGACTGATTTACTCTCATCATTTACTCATCTCTGTTACATTTTTGCCATCAGTGTTACTTCCTGGCTGTTTTTTTTAATATCTGATCCATTTTGTGTGACCGTTACAGCCTGGCGTACGTGCTGATGTTATGGCGACAGGATTGGTGACTGGGTCGTGGCCCAGTCTTGCTGTAGAAGGGCCTCTACGAAGCTATGTTGTCCGGCGCTATGTCGCCACACCCGGAGGTGTACTCCGCATCTTTCCAGGCACTCTGGTAGCAGCTGGACAAGAACCACAACGACAACAATGGTATAACGGCCTGGATTTATTGGCAGATGTTTTGCTTGTTTAACAAGGCCAAGACCCCGGTTTTTTGGGGGTTTTTTTGTGCAGCTTATTGATCTCACTTGGTGCTTCATATTGACAGGTACCAACAAGCTGTTGCGAACCCAGGGAAGATCACACTTTCCGGCCCTTTCCTTGATGCTGGTGGGGCTGGCTATATCATCACTTTGAGTCATACAATCCATGCTCCAAGGTATTGCTTGTTGACTTTATGCCACCATTTCACACCCGGTCGTGTCCCACACCCCCAATCTATACGGTCACAAGGGTGGCCCTTAAACGGGGTGAATATTTTAAAATTAATTTGATTGTTCTCATGGCCTAAATGTGATCCTCTTTGGTTAGAAACACTGCCATCAAAATTTCATACAAGTCTGTTTATATTTAGAGGTAGTCCAGGCACCTTCACGAATCAAGATTATATATATATATATATTTTTTTTTTTTTTAAATATTTCTCGTCCATATATGTGATAATTATTCATAAGCATGTTTGATCAAACGGTGTTTATTTATTTCTGTGATACATACTGTATTATCTGTGATATGTGTTTTTAGTGTTACGTGACCTCAATCACATGGCCTACAGGGGGAAATGTTCAAGGGTGCTGGACTACCTCTAAATATTTATGAATTTAGCTGACATTTGGCCTGGTTTGTTTTCAGGGCAAATGGACCAGTTGTAGTGGGTGAAAGCTTAACATTTCAAACTTTCAAAAATAAGGCCACCCTAATGGTCACCCACAACACCCCTAACCCAACTATTTACACCTCGTATCTCTCATCCAGATGTCCACACCCCTCACCCATATAGCCAAGCCCCACACCCACTGCCCCTCCAGTCATGCTCTGCACCCCACATCCAGCCTCTCGCACCCTGCGTCCCTTGCCCAAGCCTTTGCTGAAGTTCATACCTCAAGCTCCCAAGATCATAATTAAAAAAACTAAACCTGGTTGCTTGGTGTAGTTGGTGTAGTTGCTTTTTATTGACAAGCTGTGCTTTTGAACCTGCTTTTTCCAGTTCTGAGGTCACTCCCGGCCAAGTCATTGCTGTCATGGCAATGGACCTCACACTTCGCTTCTTCTACCGACTTCTTTCGATTGCAGTCCCCGCTTGCCGAGCATCAGGACCTGGGAACAAAATCAGGTGGAGACATTTCACTTACCATCTATCATTTTGACCCTTCTCTTTTTAACTATGTACTCTCAACTACTTTCCGTAACCTTTCATCTTCACTACCATTACTGTTATTTTAAATCCCTAACACACTGATTGCTATGTTTACCTTTGCAGGTGTTTCATCATGGAAGACAGGGGTTACCTCGTGGCTCATCCAACTTTGGTGGACCCTCATGGTGATGGTCCTGTAGAGCAACAACACCTCACCCACAAGGTAGTGTGTTGAGCAAATGGTGGGAAGTGAGTAAGTTTTGATTTTAGGAGAGGGTGGTAGAAGGGAAGGGGAGGGTGTATGGTGCAGAAGGGGGAGTGGAATTTGCCTGTAATTTTTGACTTATCAGACAGCATGTGTGTTTGTCAGGAACCTCTGGTGGCAAATGACATCCTTAGTCATCCAGGGTTTGTGAAAAAGCAACTTTGTAACCGTTTGGGAGACCGCACGATCCAGCGTTCCTACCGCTTCAACACCAGCTTGCCGGTACGTCTTCTTTCATTTCCTTCTGCCCTGCTGTTGTAGTCTTATCCTTGTTACTTGCAAAATCGAAGATTTTTCAAGTATATTGGTCGGTTGCGTTTGTGGTTCTGTCTGTCTGTTTGTCTGTTTGCTTGTCCGTTTGTCACCAGCCTACAGGTCACAATTCTAATCCGATCGTCACGAAACTTCACCAAGTTGTATAGGTCGTCCCAATTGAGAAGCCTATTGTTTTTGGGGGCAAAAGGTCAAAAGGTCAACATAGGCCAAAGGTCACCAACATTACCAAATTTCTAAAATCCTCAATTTTCATCCGATTGACTTGAAATTTGAAGAGGACTTGCAGATCTGGTCACTGAATTCAAGCACCAAGTATTTTTGAGGTCAACTTAGGCCAAAAGGTCAACATAGGCCACATTTCTAAAATCCTCAATTTTCATCCAATTGACTTGAAATTTGAAGTGGACCTGCATATCTGGTCACTGAATTCAACCACCAAGTATATTTGAGGTCAAAATAGGCCAAAAGGTCAACATAGACCAACGGTCACCAACTTTGCCAAAATTCCAAAATCTTCAATTTTAATCCGATTGACTTGAAATTTGAAGAGGACTTGCATATCTGGTCACTGAATTCAACCACCCAGTATATTTGAGGTCAACATAGGCCAAAAGGTCAACATAGGCCAAATTTCTAAAATCCTGAATTTTCATCCGATTGACTTGAAATTTGAAGAGGACTTGCATATCTGGTCACTGAATTCAGCCACCAAGTATTTTTGAGGTCAACATAGGCCAAAAGGTCAACATAGGCCATATTTCTAAAATCCTCAATTCTCGTCGAATTGACTTGAAAATTGAACAGCATTTGCACATTGTCACTAATTAGGGAAACAAACTATTTTTGAGGTCAAAAGGTCAAAGGTCAACTCAAGGTCAACATTCCAATATCATTTTTTCATCTGAAAAATCGTCACTTTTCTTCCTATTGACCCGAGCTTTGATCAAGATTGTCAATTTTAATCTTGATGAATGAATGATCGTTTCAAGGCCATTTTTCCCCGCTAGAGCGGGGGTTAGCCTTGCACGCCCCATGACAATCATGGTTCCCTATTTGAGGCAATGTTTTTATGGCCGGATGCCCTTCCTGACGCCAACCATTGGTCATGCTCTTACGATGTGCAGGGATACAGTGTACCTATTCTAAATTGGGGTACACACCGTGATCATTCATCCCAGCAAGCTGGTACTCAATTTGCAGACCTCGGAAGGATGACAGGCTGAGTCAACCCCCCTGGTGTTAATTCAGCGATAGATCGGGATTCAAACTCAGGATCCTAGGATCCCAAGCCGGCACCCTAACCGCTAAGCCAACACCAGGCTAAGCCAATTTTAATCTTGATGAAATGGACAATTTGCTGTATGAATGGAAATTGCTTGGGGGGGGGGGGGGGGGGGGGAGTGAATGACTGATCCACTCCAAAAATTGCCATTAAGCAAATGCAGACATTATATTGCATCAGACACACCACAATTGAGAGAGGACATAAAGCTGCCTGTCTCATTTCCTTACACGCATTAACATCAAAATCTCAGTATAATTTGAAGAAGAATCGGCCTTTGAGTTTTTACCCTGGCAAACGTCAAAATTATTACCTTCTGGTTTGCATCATTATTCATCTATGATCATCACAATGCCCATGTCATCAGGGTTTTTGGGGAACCACATACACAGAGGAGATTTTGTGTCTTTTCATTATTACTGGCTTTTCTGCCGCTACTCATCAGATCGTTTCTGTGAAGACTGCATATTTATCAGTGATTTGTGCTGCGAATGAGACTACTCATGTTTCTGGCAGGGAGAACTCTCTAACCTCCTCCACGGCAGCCACTGCTCACGTTACCTGCTCACTCATTTGCCTGGCTCCAATGCCTTTGTTGCCGTGGTGAACGAGAGCTGTGAAGCGCTGGCCTTCTGTGCATGCAGCATGGTTGATCGTCTGTGCCTAAACTGTCACCGGTAACCCGAACTGCAACTACGGAACCACTTGTAACAACTTGCTTCCTCCACTTACCATATACAGTGTGTGTGTGTGTGTGTGTGTGTGTGTGTGTGTGTGTGTGTGTGTGTGTGTGTGTGTGTGTATACACATACTGTGCCATCTCCCATCAGAAAGTATTCACACCCCTCAACTTTTTTCACTTTCTTTTGTGTCACCGTCTGAATTTAAAAATGGATTAAATTGAGATTTTTTTGTCACTGGTCTTCACATAATAACCCATAATGTCAAAGTGGAGGTCTCTTTTAGAATTTTTTTGATAATTATATTTATATATACAGATATATATACACATGTGTGTGTGTGTATGTATGTATCTATATATATATATATATATATATATATATATATATATATGTACAGTTGTGGCCAAAAATATTGGCACCTTTGCACTTTTTTCAAATAACTCACAATTTTCTCGAAAAATACGTTTAAATTGACAAAAGTATTTGGTCTCCACAATTCTTTATTTCACTGTTAATATTACAGAGCCTTTGTTTTTGGTTCAGAACTTAATACATCCTTTTAAATTAGAAAATAAAAAGAAATGGCATTGATAAAATTATTGACATCCCAGACTTAATATTTGGTAGCACCACAGCCTTTGGACAAAATAACTGCAGTCAAGTGCTTCCTATAGCCATGAATGAGCTTCCTACACCTCCATACTGGAAGTTTGTCCCACTCTTCTTGTGCAAACTGCTCCAGTTCTCCCAGATTTGAAGGGTGCCTTCTCCCAACTGCTGTTTTCAGATCTCCCCACAGGTGTTCAATGGGATTTAGATCTGAACGCATTGCTGGCCCCTTCAGAACAGTCCAGCGTTTTGTCTTTAACCATTCCAGGGTGCTTTTTGAAATGTGTTTGGGGTCATTGTCCTGCTACAAGACCCATTACATTCGATGGAGACCCAGCTTTCTGACATTGGGTTGAACATTGCACTCCAAAATACCTTGGTAATCTACTAATTTCAGGATGCCATTCACACATTCAAGGCACCAAGTGCCAGGGGCAGCACAACAACCCCAAAACATCACTGAACCTCCTACATGTTTGACTGTAGGGAAAGTGTTCTTTTCTTTGAAGGCTTCATTTTGTTTTCTGTAAACATAGAGATAATGTGCTTTGCCGAAAATCTCTAATTTGGTCTCATCTGTCCACAGCACATTCTCCCAAGAGGATTTTGGCTTGGTCAGGTGTGTTTTAAAAAACTCCAGTCATGTTTTCTCAGCAGTGGGGTCCTCCTGGGTCTCCTACCATAGAGCCCCCTTTCATTGAGTTGGCGACGGATGGTGCAAGTTGAAACTGTCATACCTTGTGTCTGAATCTGTTTGGCAGTTGATTGAGGTGCTCTCTCCACCATTCGAACAATCCTTTGCTGCAATCTTTGATCAAGTTTTCTCTTGCAGCCACGTCCAGGGAGGTTGGCTACAGTGCCATGGGCCTTAAACTTCCTGATAACATTGTGTACGGTGGACCCAGGAACATCAAGGTCTCTGGAGATGGGCATTTAGCTTTAAGATTGTCCATGCTTGGCTACATTCTTGTGTTCTGACCTCCTCAGACAATTCTCTGGTTTTCTTTCTTTTCTCCATGCTCATTGCGGTACCCACAGTGACACAAAACAGCATAATGGCTCCTTTTCTCATTCAAACTGGTTGAATGAGTGATTTTTATATTGCAGGAAACTGCAACTCACCACAGGTGAGTTCAATTCCAAAGTAAAGGAGAATCACCTGCTTGAAATCTAATTATTTCTATCAATTTCGAAAAGGTGCCAATAATATTGTCCGGGCCATTTTAGGATTTCTTTGTGGAATAAGCTAAGATTGAGTAATTTTTTCAGCTTTTTTTTGTTTTCTTCCACTGCAAGCCAGACGGAAGCCAAACAGTTCAATCTTGGTTTCATCAGACCACAGAATCTTGTTTCTCACAGTCTGAGAGTCCTTTAGGTGCTTTCTTGCAAACTCCAAGTGGGCTTTCATGTGTCTTTCACTGAGGAGAGGCTTCCGTCTGGCCACTCTGCCATAAAGCCCAGATCGGTGGAGTGTTGCAGTGATGGTTGTCCGTCTGGAAGTTTCTCCCATCTCCACACAGGATCTCTGGAGCTCAGCCAGAGTGACCATCGGGTTCTTGGTCACCTCTCTTACCAATGCCCTTCTCCCCCGATTGCTCAGTTTGGCCGGGCGGCCAGCTCTAGGAAGAATCCTGGTTGTTCCAAACTTTTTCCATTTAAGAATTATGGAGGCCACTGTGCTCTTGGGAACATTCAATGCAGCAGAATTTTTTTTGTAGGGTTCCCCAGATCTGTGCCTCGACACAATCGTGTCTCTGAGCTCTGCAGGCAGTTCCTTCTACCTCATGGCTTGGTTTTTGCTCTGATATGCATTGTCAGCTGTGAGACCTTATATAGACAGGTGTGTGCCTTTCCAAATCATGTCCAATCACTTGAATTTACCAAAGGTGGACTCCAATCAAGGTGTAGAAACATCTCAAAGATGATCAAGAGACATGGGAGGCACCTGAGCTCAATTTCAAGTGTCGTAGGAAAGGGTATGAATACTTATGTGAATGTGATATTTCAGTTTTTTCTTTTTAATAAATTTGCAAAACTTTCTAAAATCCTGTTTTCTCTTTGTCATTTTGGGGTATTGAGTGTAGATTGATGAGGGAAAAAATGAATTTAAACGATTTCAGCATAAGACTGCAACATAACAAAATGTGAAAAAAGTTAAGGGGTCTGAATACTTTCTGAATGCACTGTATATATAAATATATATATATATATATACTAGCTTGGCTCGGCTCGCTACGCTCGCCTCACCAAGCGTCGTTACTGAGAAACGGGCTTATTTTAGCTGAGGATAATGACTGTACCTGAGTTGCTGTGTTGTCATGATTTACACCAATCATAACACAACAACAACAACATGCATTTTAAGGCCATTTTCCCTGCTAGAGCGGGGGTTAGCCTTGCGGTCCCCATGACAATCTTCTCCATTTTTCCCTATTTTCTGCATCTCTCCTTGTTAACCCCCTTGCCCGCATTTCTTCTTTCACCATCTTTAGCCAAGTCTTTCTCGGTCTTCCCCGTCTTCTACTTCCTTCTACATTCATTTCCATCACTCTTCTCAACCAGTCACTTTCATCCTTCCTCAACACATGACCAAACCATCTCAACCTGTTCCTCTTCAAAGTAATAATCACAGGCTCTATTCCCATCATCTTTCGCAATTCATCATTTGTCTTCCTCTCTCTCAACGATACTCCGCACATCCGTCGAACCATTCGCATTTCCACCCTTTCCAACCTTCGTTGCTGCTCTACGTTCATTACCCATGTCTCGCTCCCATAAATCATAACACTTCTCACACATGCAGCATACACCTTTCCCTTCAGCTTCAACGACACTCCCCTCCTCATCAGCACGCCACTCAGTTCCCGAAACTTCTTCCATGCACATCTCACTCTTGCAACCGTTGCCGAGTCTGATCCACCTTCTTCATTCAGCATGTCTCCAAGGCAGCAAAATGTTTTCACACCTTCCAGCTTTACGCCGTCTCCAAGATCCAACTCAACATTTCCTCCATCTGCAGCTCCCTCTGTGCACACCTTACATTTGAATGTAGCTGCCACACTGGATAATGACCCTCTCAGACCACTACATTTTTGATGAACCCATTCAGCGCACATTGTACATTGAATGGAGTTCACTCCGAGACCCTTCCTGCACACAGCACATGGCCACTTCCCAGTTCTTTCCACCTCACCACATGCTTTACCACTTGCCATCACCTTCGTCTTTCCTACATTCACCTTCAGACCTTTTGTCTCCATACATTCCTTCCACTTGTTCATCTTTTCCTTCAGTCCATCCATACGTTCCGCAATCACCACCAGATCATCTGCATACAACAACTCCCACGGTAAACTCTCCTTCAGGTTCTGAGCCAGCACCTCCATCACAGCTACAAATAGTAGTGGACTTAGTACCGACCCCCTGATGCACTCCCACCTTCACCTCAAACTCACCACTGTTCCCGTCCTTCGTCCTTACAGCTGTGCGCGCTCTTTAGTACATTGCCATCACTACTCTGATCAAGCATTCCTCCACTCCTAACTTCCTCAATACCCATGTCAATAGTTCGCGTGGAACCCTATCGAATGCTTTCTCCAGATCAACAAACCCAAGAAACAACTTCTCCCTCTTTTCCATGTACTTCTCCTGCAACTGCCTCACAATAAAGAGCGCATCTGTCGTTCCTCTTCCTGGCATAAATCCAAACTGCATTTCGTCGATCTTCACCTTCTTCCTTATCCTCCTCTCCAACACCCTTTCCAATACCTTAATTCCATGCTCCAATAACTTTATCGCTCGGTACGAGCCACGCTCCAGAGGGTCACCTTTCCCCTTGTATATAGTCAGGCAGATAGGTGTAACAATTGTGGGTTTATACGTACAAGCATGAAATTTGGCACAGTCATAGATAATAGTCTAATGAATAATTCCAGATATGGACCCACCGCGAAAACGTCCTATGGTAGCCGTGGCGGCCATTTTATAAAATGGCCGCTTTTAGTTACGACTGGGAACCAAATCAGATCTATTGGTGTGTCTAGAGAGTTGTGCAGAGGTCAGAGGTGATGCTCCAAAACCAGATACTGACGTCACTATCCTTGACGGGGCAGTGTTGGTGAACGTTCTGAAACCAGTTGCTGCCAAAACCTTTGATGATTGTGCGCTGAAAGTATTCTTGCCACACATACAAGGTCACTTGCAAAGAGCCTGTCGTGTGGATATAGTCTGGGACCAGTACCGTGACAACAGCCTGAAATCTCAAGCCAGGGACAAACGTGGGAAAGGCATTCGAAGGAGAGTTGACGGATCCACTGTTCTTCCAGGAAATTGGCAGCAGTTCCTGAGAATTGATGCAAACAAAACAGAACTGTTTGCCTTCTTGACAAAACACATCACACATCTTGTATCAGATAAGCAGATAGTCACCACGGATGGTTCAGATGTGACGTGCATTCCCGCACGCGACACCAGTCATCTTGCCCCATGTGACCATGAGGAGGCTGATACACGAATGATGATACATCTCGCGGATGCAGTCCGTGATGGATTTCAGAAAATTCTTCTGCGTACGGTGGATACAGATATAGTGGTATTGGCTGTGGCAGCAACAACCAAACTCAAAATCCAGGAGCTTTGGGTGGCCTTTGGGACAGGCCAGCACTTCAGGTATATTCCAGCACATGAAATTGCAGCATTCCTCGGACCAGATAAGTCACAGGCCCTCCCGATGTTCCATGCATACACAGGGTGTGACACAGTCTCGTCATTTAATACACGGGGCAAGAATACAGCCTGGGATACCTGGAAAGTATTTGACGAATTGACGCCAGCGTTAGTTCATCTCTCCACGGGGACAGCAGACATCTCTGATGACGTTGTGGCAGTGCTCGAGCGGTTCACCATTCTTCTCTACGATCGCATCAGCAATCTCGTCAACATAGACGAAGCTCGACAGGCACTCTTCACGAAGAAAGGACGAGCCATGCAAGCTATTCCCCCTACCAGAGGAGCCCTGGTACAACAAATCAAGAGGGCTGTGTACACGGGTGGCCACTGCTGGGGAAACATGCTCAAGGTTGTTATGGATCTGTCCTCACCTGGGGATTGGGGATGGATCGATCCCCACAACTGGAAACCCCTGTGGTCCATGCTTCCTGAAGCCAGCATTTCATCAAGGGAGCTGATTTGTTGTAAATGAAAAAAGGGTTGCAAGGGACGATGCAAGTGCAAACAAGCTAGTTTGAAATGTACCGCTTTGAGCCAGTGTGGTGGAGAAAATTGTGACGTATAAACAAGATCAAACTGGAACTATCTAGTAATATAAGTTACCGTTACAGTGCTTGGTGGGTTAATTGACATTGCTGGCAACACAAATGCAAATTGTGGTCATTTGGAGAATACAATTATGGCATATATGTGTATCTAGAGTCATTTCATTAGAACATAAAGAAGCATTTGTGTCGTCCGGTAAAAAATAATCGCGGTCAAAACGGCCATTTTGTAAAATGGCCGCCATGGCTACCATAGGACGTTTTCGCGGTGGGTCCATATCTGGAATTATTCATTAGATTATTATCTATGACTCTGCCAAATTTCATGCTTGTACGTCTAAACCCACAATTCTTATGATGGATACACCTATCTGCCTGACTAATAGAGGGACAAGGGTACGCAGTTCCCAATCCACTGGAATGCGGCCTTCTTTCACCACCAGATTACAGATCTCTGTCATTCTCTTCACACCCCAACTTCCTGCTGCCTTCAACAGATCTCCCACAACTCCCGTCGGCCCTCCCGCTTTTCTACTCTTCATTGCTTTTATCGCTTCCTCAACTTCCTTCTCAGTTATCTTCTCTGCCGGTCCTAAAACTGGGTTACTCTCTATGTTGCCATCCCATTCATTCTCTGTATTCAACAGCATTTCCATATATCTTTTCCATCTTCCTTTAATTCCATCTGGGTCGACAACGATTTGTCCCACTTCATCCTTCAAGCAACTCACCCCCATCACATCACACCTCTCTTTCGCTATCTGCTTTGCAATCCTGAATACCGCTCTCTGACCCTCTTCCGAATCCAAGCTTTCTCCGAACATTTTCTTACATGCCTCCTGCGCCTTTGCTACCTTTTTCTTTGCAGCCTTCTTGGCTGCATCATAACTTTCATGCTCTGCTTTTTCTGCTCCCGTACCCTTCGCCTTCTGCCACTCCTTGAACTTCTTCCTCTTCTCGTCAATCCTCTTTCCAACTTCCTCGTCCCACCACCATGTTTCCGAGTGCCTCGGTGGTCCTTTTGTCCATCCACATACCTCACCAACCGCTCCCAACAGACTATCTTTCATTGACATCCAACCACGTTCAAGCTCAACCACATCATCCTCTACCATGCTCAGCCTCTCTTTTAATGCCTCCCTTACTGTCACCTCTTTCAACCTCCACACCTTCATTCTCGGTTGGTACTTCACCCGCCGAGTTCTCCCCGCACCTTTCACCCTTATGTCGCAGACAACCAAGTGGTGCTGTGAAACAGCCTCCTCCCCCGGGATCACCTTTGTGTCCCGGAGGTGCCCCCTATCTCGCCTATGCAAGATCAGGTAGTCAACGGTTGTCGTTGACCTACCTGACGTGTATGTAACAAGCTTATTACCCTCTTTCTGGAAATGAGTATTACAAATCAACAAATCAGCTCCATCAGCAAACTCTAAAATCCTTTCACCTTCTCCATTTCTCACACAATATCCGTAACCCCCATAAACTCCCTCAAAACCGTCCATACTCCTTCCCACATGTCCATTTAGGTCTCCTCCTACCACAACAACTTCCTCATCTTTCACGTTTTCCATCAGCTTCTCTATCGCACACCAGAACTTGTCCTTCTCTTCATCGCTCCGACCAACCTGTGGAGCATATCCCGAGATGACGTTCACCAAGAGCTTTCCAATCATCATTTTCACCATCATCAATCTATCACTCACTCTCGTCACACTCACCACACTGTCTACAAACTCCTCAGAAAACAGGACACCAACACCATTCACGCCCTCCGGGCACCCTTGCCACACAAACTTGTATTTCTGTCCCTGCCTACCCTTCACCATTCTCACACCACTTCCCTTCCATCTCGTCTCTTGCACACAACATATGTCCACTCTTCTTCTGATCAATACTTCCACCACTTCTCCTGATCTCCCTGTCATTGTCCCTACATTCCATGTCTCAAACCTCAGAAACCGATCTCCACTTCGGGCTGTACCCTGCCCATATGTAGTTGTAATTGTCATGGTTCTCTTTTTGAGGCAATGTTTTTATGGCCGGATGCCCTTCCTGACGCCAACCCTCTTAGTCGCCTCTTACGACACGCAGGGATACAGTGTACCTATTCTAACCAGGGTACACACCAGGATCATAATACAAATATGTATGTACACACCTCACCAACTGGGATCATAATACATTAAATACAAATATGTACACACCGGGATCATAATACAAATCACCACCAAATCATAATAAAAACAATTATTTTGCACAAATTTATTTGTCGTGTTTGTGATATTACATTTTTATAAGCAATTTAGGTTGAAGATTTAGGTTGAAAAAATACATACAATTCAAAAAAGAACCCCTCAGCACATACATACGGGAGGGGTCGGTGCCGACTGGAAGTTTGGGATGATTACACCTCACCATCACGTAATTCAAAACGCCTCACCACCACGTAATTCAAAACACCTCACCACCACGTAATTCAAAACACCTCACCACCACGTAATTCAAAACACCTCACCACCACGTGATTTAAAAACACCTCACCACCACATAATTCAAAATACCTCACCACCACGTGATTCAAAACCAGCACCACGTTATTAAAAACACTTCACAACCACGGAAACAAAAGTTTCAGGGAGTAGTTCAGTGACAACAGACATTGCCCAGATATGTAGATATAGAGATAAATCACTGTCCCTGAGTTGCTGTTTTGTCATGGTTTACACCAATCATAATTCAAACAATCATAATGCACAAATATATTTGTAATATACGTGATATTACATTTTATAAACAATTGAAGTTGAAAAAGAAATCCCAGAAAAAAAGAAAATTGGAAAAATTTTCAAAAAAAATATGCTTAGGACATACCGACGGGAGAGATAGGTGCATACCAGAAGTTTGGTAGGATTTCACAAAAGTTTGAGGTAGTAGTTCAGTGACAACACAACACAGACACTGCACAGATATATACAGTCACGTGAAAAAGTAAGTACACCCCATGAAATGTTTTGACTTTTTCAACATATTTCAACATACAGCTATTTGATCTTCATTTCAACAATATTGATAGATAAAGGTGATATAATATAACAAATATCATGAAACATTTACATTTTGTAGTCCATTGTATAATTTAAATAAACATAAATGCAAATTTCGCATGTGGAAAAAGTAAGTACACCCCTACATTTATCACTACTTCAAATACCTAAAATTAGAATCAGGTGCACCAGCTCAGGTGCAAATGATTAGAACATCGTTAGAGAGGATCTTGGAGGAACCTGTCTTATTTAAACCTCAGACATTTAGTTTGGTTTGCTCTTTGTTGTTGAAGTGTGCGGCATCACCATGCCTAGATCAAAAGAGCTCTCTGAGCGCTTCAGAAAGAAGGTTATAGATGCCTCCGAGTCTGGGAAGGGATTTAAAAAGATCTCCAAACAATTTGAAATCAATCATTCGACTGCCGGAAGATCATCGACAAGTGGAGAAGATTCCAAACAACTGCCAACTTGTTCAGGCCAGGTGGCCCCAGCAAGTTCAGCTCAAGAGCAGACCGCAAGATGCTGAAAGAAGTCTCTAAGAACCCCAGAATGTCATCACGAGACCTTCAGGTAGCTCTTGCCACTATTGATGTCAAAGTGCACGAGTCTACCATTAGAAAGAGGGTGCACAAATTTGATCTACATGGGAGGTGTGCCAGGAGGAAACCTTTGCTGTCCAGAAAGAACATCAGGGCAAGACTAAAGTTTGCCAATGAACACCTAGGCAAAGACCAGCACTTCTGGAACAATGTGCTCTGGACAGATGAGTCAAAGGTAGAGCTATTTGGCCACAGTACCAGAAGACATGTTTGGCGAAAACCAAAGACAGCATTTGACCACAATAACCTGATACCAACTGTAAAGCATGGTGGTGGAAATATTATGGTTTGGGGCAGCTTTGCTGCATCAGGGCCTGGGCAGCTCACCATCATAGAATCCAATATGAATTCTTCATTGTACCAGAGGGTGCTTGAGGATAATGTGAGGCCATCTGTCAGAAAGTTGAAGCTCAACCGAAGGTGGACCTTGCAACATGACAATGACCCTAAACATACCAGTAAATCCACCAAGGAATGGCTGAAAAGAAAGAAATGGAGGGTTCTGGAATGGCCAAGTCAAAGCCTGGATCGAAAACCCATCGAGATGTTGTGGGGGGATTTGAAACGAGCTGTGCATGCAAGAAACCCCTCAAACATCGCACAGCTGAAAGAATTCTGCATGGAGGAGTGGGCAAAAATTTCTCCCAGTCGATGTCAGAGACTGGTAGACAGTTATAAGAAACGCGTACTTGAGGTTGTTTCTGCCAAAGGGGGCAATACCACCTATTAGAGCCAAGGGTGTACTTACTTTTTCCACATGCGAAATTTGCATTTATGTTTATTTAAATTATACAATGGACTACAAAATGTAAATGTTTCATGATATTTGTTATATTATGTCACCTTTTTCTATCAATATTGTTGAAATGAAGATCAAATAGCTGTATGTTGAAATATGTTGCAAAAGTCAAAAATTTACATGGGGTGTACTTACTTTTTCATGTGACTGTATATAGATAAATATATATATATATATGTATGTTTGTATGTATATATGTATATATATATATATATATATATATATATTGTTACGGTCCGCGGTTAAGGATGTTGGTTTGCCGAGCGGAGGCACCGCGGCCGAACAGTTTTCCCCGACTAAACCCGATCCCCGAACGTTGGCCAGATCGTGCCACAGATATTCAATATGGAAAACTCTAAAGCGACCGAATGTAAAGAGGAAGAAGAAGACGTACAGAAGAGTAACAGGATTTATTATTTACACACACAAGCAAAAGGAGCAGTCACGGTTATTTACAGGGAACATGGAAAAAGCAGGTGACACAGTGAAAATTACTAGCTTATACAAACTTAATTAAATACCCAGGACAGAACAAACAGAACAAACTCACGCAAATGGGGAATGGAGGCAGGAACGATTGGCTGGACCGGGAGGAAGGTTCAGCTCGGACCACAAGCTGGAAGGCTTTGCAGGGCGCACAGCAAACCGGGCCTCGTCAGGCTGGGAGCGAGCAGGGTGACGTCGTGCACTTCTCTCAAGGCTTCCCCGCGCTTCTCTTTCCTCCTTGCGCACTTCTCTCTGAAGCTCGTCTCTTTGCAGAACTCAGAACTCATCTCCTCATCTCAGTAAAAGCTCATCTGTTTGGGGAGCGTCCCGCGGCGGGTTATATAGGCCCCGCCCCTCAACCTTCGCGAACCTCCTCGATCGCTCTTCCTCCGCCCTCTCAAACCAAACCCCTCGTGCTTGGTTGGTTGTTCAGGGCTGGCTCACTCCTCCCCTCTATGACGAGGTGGAGACACGCCCTTCTTCTCTGAGCCTACCTCGTGGCGAATGGAGTCGCGGAGGGAACAGTTGGCAATTGCGGTTTTTGGGAATGGGAATGAAAGGGGATCTATCTATTTCACTTGGTGCAATGGAGTGTCATTTTAATGGAAGACAAAGCCTTCACCTCACACACAGAATAAGGAAATAAACTACTGAACAAGGGTATTATAGTGTCCTTCAATGTATGCTTTATGGAATTAACTACCGGAACGCCCTTTGATCTTTATACAACAGACTGGAGCAAGGAGGGCTCAGAATAAAGCAATAATTCATAACAATTTACAATACAATACAATACAATCAAAAAAATACAATCCTCATATCCGCAACACTGCACCCTCCTTCACTTAGGCACGTCCCGGGCCTATAACTTTAATTTAGTGTGACACGTAGGTGTAGTTCCCTCTACTTTTAACCTGACCCTGAGTGCGACAGTTTTAAAACATAAATAAATATGTCCCGCTGCTCCATTGCACCCTACCTAACAGACTCACGCCCACAGCTAACAGAATTGCGGAATGGTCTTCAAACTACACACTGACGGTGGGGAGCATTATTTACAATTGACGCTACTTTATTTACAAAACGCAACCCAGGACCTGTGATTGTTCTTTCTGGGGGGGGGAGAGACAGTCTGCTCTGCATCGACGCACCATGAAAGCACCCAAAACGCACCAACACACCCTCAAGCACCAATCGGTGCACAGTCATCATTGTTCAATAAAATAAAAACAACAAACAAACCCCTAACCCTGCAGGTGGTCTCTTGCTCTTCGGCTCCCTCTGCTGGCTACAACTGTCTTCCTGGTGTTGTCATCTTCCTTTGCTGGCGGCCTATTTGTAATAAAACTTGCACCCAACGCGTCCATTTGTATTTATTTATGGCCCACAGGGGCCGACTATGTATGGTTCACCTGTGGGGCATCGGTGCCCTGTGGCCAAGGTCCGCCAGCAAGATTTCGGGCCTTCATGGCCGGTTCCAGCAGAGGAGCCATGCCCCAACCCATGGGGTCCATAAGTGGTGCTCGGCCACAGACATGTGGTCCATAATGTGGTGCATCGATGCAGACAGCTGGTTCTGGGAGTTCCGTGCACACAATGGCAGACTCACACACGCTCCCCTCGGCGCCCAGTGGCGCACAGGTCCTCATGTGGGAGACAAAAGGGGGGAGAGACAGATGAGCGAGGGGTAAGGTCACAAGGGTACACATCAATAAGGCAATGCAAGGTGAAGTGCGTACGGAGAGCGAAGTGAGAAAGCTCGTCCCTACCGTACGTCACCCCCCCCTGTCACCTACACTACCCTTGCCCTTACCCCATATTTACAAAAATTTACACATTTACCAATTCGTCGCTAATGTCACGTCTTCCCCATATTTCCCCTATACCAAATTCGTTCCCACAATCCCTCTAGCCAAAATTTGCCATCACCCAATTCATCATCAATCCTCATAAGGAGGAAGAGATGGAACACAAAGCACAATGTCACACCCACGTCATGATGCGTCTCACAATCCAAACATTTGCACAATAAAAATAATAAAAACAACCTGGCATGGTGTGGAGGTACGTCATCTCAGGTGAGTGGATACAGATGGTGCGAGGAGACTTCAATCTTAACTATCTTTCTAAATGACATTAACACACTTTACACTACCCGGGGTCTTTCCCTGCCAATCCATTGGCCAACTTACACTATGGGTTCTAAAAAACAATTCCCATTGACCAAACTGTGGTGCTTCTCAATTTGGGGTCTCACTCCCCCGATTCATCTCCCGGTGCCCTTGCACAATTTCTGGGCTGGGGCGTGTTGCTCTCCCAGCAGGTCTACCCACCTGCACACCTCCACCACTGTAGTTGCCTCCGAGCTTACCTGCTCCTTACCTAACCTATCTAACTGGGGAAGGCCCCTCCTGACTCTGTCACCCCTCGGTGCCCTCTGGCACTGGGCTACCCGGGTCCGTCCTCCGGATCCTCGGGCCCCATCCACAACAACTCTACCGGCTCCCAGAGCCCACCTGCGGCCTCACCTGGCCGACATCCTCACAGTGGTGGAGTGCCCAAACCAACTACACACACTAACAGGCTACACGCCCAGCCATTTATACAACACTAATGCACCCATCCAAACACCATTCTTTCACCCGCACCACAGATGCCAATATCCAACCACAATTTACCTGTACCCTCTACCTAACACTTACACTTCCCGCCCCGGGTATCCGTGATGGGGGTCCATCCTTCCCCCATTCACACCTTCGCACCATCCACTCCACTCCATAGTTTCCATCATACTCACTCCACGACCATCCATTCCAATACTCCATATATTCCACACTCCATGTATTTCACACAACCATTCTCCATACACCTGTTGTTGCACACCTGTGCAATCACACCTGGTGCCACCTGCACCCTCCTTCCTTCCTGGACCATTTGTTCAACACAACGCACAATCACCTTCTCTCACTCATACACTGCTCCACACACCTGTTCAGTTGCACACCTGTGCAATCACACCTGTTCACCATACACACGGCATCATCTAATCTACCTGGTGCCCTGCTAACTTAGTGCTCCCCGTCTTCCCTTTAAACTAAGCACATACCACGTCATTATCATCCACTCTAATCTACCTGCGTCCCCACTACCGGTATCATTGTCACTACCTAACCTTAACGTTACCTAATGTCAATCTCCTAGGTCCCTATACATTATCCAAACCCTCCCGGGCTAGTTTTCACTGCCATAAACCCCATAAATCTAGTGCTCCTTTGCCCCCGTGTGAGGGATGACAGAGTTGCCATCCCACCACATCGGGCATCTCCCACTACCAATTTTGCTCTCCAAATTCCAGCCAATTAAAAATTTGCCAATCACTACCCATCATCTGCCAATCATCACTCTGCCAATCCTTTGCCAATCATCAAATTTTGTTTTTCTAATTTCGGGGCCAAAACACTAACCTCATCACCCATCTACTTACAAGATCCTCTTGGTGCGCCAATTCACTTCTAAAGCTCGGCTTCGTACAGCCGAGCAATGAATGCGGGTTGCTTGGTGCCGGCGGCTGGATACGTCCCGCATTCGGTGCAGGGACGGGGGCTTACCTGGGCCGAGATCCCACGCACCACCTCGGCACGGAGCCATCCAATGGCCCGATCTCGACCTGCCGGAACGCCTCAACAAAAAGGGGTCGCCATGACGACCCTTCCTATCGGGATGCCCGCTCCGCCTAGTGGAGCACGGACGCGGCCGTTCCGAGCGAGGCCCAGCGCGGATCGCGTACGGCGGTTCTTTCGAAACCGCCGTGGTTCGGATCCCCGCTGGTCCTCGCGGCACGCGAAGCTGCTCGGCGCGCACCGAGGGCCCGATTCGGCTATAAGTCGCTCTAACCACTAACCCGGTTACCGTCGATGCTTCACCTGCATGCTCACACGCATACGCTACCCCTTTCACCCTCACCGAGCTCGGTGCTCCAACGCCGCCCGTACACCCCGCATACTTCGTCATTGCACTCGTTCTTTCGCTCACAGACTTGGTCACACACCTGACCACTTCACACCTTTGCACACACTCGTTGTTCGCACACCTCACCAACACACCTCTTCGCGCCCCCTTCTCGGTCACCTCCTCTGTGACAATCACAGGTGTGCTCTCACTCGCACACCCAACCACGTGCCTCACTACCAACTCAAGTGTGCATTCCCACACACGCTCTACCATTCCAGGTGTGCATCCTTCCATTCCAGGTGTACATCCTCTCTCACCTGTCACAACCAACTCACGCTCCGTGTCACTCTCACTACTTTCACCACCACTCTTGACAGCACACTCACGCTTACTCTCGACAGCGCACTCTTTCCTCATGCACCTGTCCGTTACACACCTTTCTCGCGCACACTCTTGCGCACACTCTCCCGTTACTTCCTCCGTAACACTCACCACAGGTGTACACTTTCTTGTTACATCCTCTGTAACACTCCTCACCACGCGCTTCCATGTGCTCCCTCGCACACGCGCTACGACCGACTCACTCTCGACAGCACACTCACTCCTTGGCGCGCACTTTTTCCTCACACACCCCAGAGTCGGACATTCTCGCACACCTCCTCCTTCGCACACCGTACCTGTCGCACACTTCACCAACGGCCTCTCACGAACACCCGGATCCAAATCAACCCCCAAGCCGACTGAAACTCCCCTCACATCATATACATTTCCACGTTTATCGCCACTCACCTTGGCACCCCGTCTCCGCACCTCCTTCGCCACCTGCAAACTCTTTATTTGGTTAGCGAGCACATCATCACGATTTGAGCACCGACCTTGTACATATTCCATCACCTCCTCCTGTATTTCTCTCTTAGTTTCTGTCCGTCTCTTCTTAATTTCACTCACCCCCTCTTCCACCTCCTTTAACTTTTGCTTCACCTCTTTTATCTCCCGGTGCGTCTCCTCAATCACGTCCTCTAAGGCTACCTTGACCGTCTCTATGTGCGTCCTCACCTCCCGGTCCTTCGTCTCCATTACTTCTGTCACCTCGTCCAACCTCGTTGTCAGTCCCTCACGTACCATCTGACATTGCCTCTGTGTCGCTATTAAGTCATTTTTAATGTCGTTTTGTGTCGCTTTTAACCCTCCTAGTACCGCAGTATTCCTTTGTACCTGCTCCACTAACTCCGTCTGTCCCACTGTCAGCTGTTCCACCTCCTGCGTCAGGTCTTCTATTCCCCCTTGTAACCTAGCCGTATTATTCTTCACCTCTTTCTCCATGCGCTTTTCACCTCGCTTTACCTCCTCGCGTACCCCCGAGACCTCCTCACTTACACCTCGTCGTATCTCCTCCTTCATCTCCTCCCTCTCTTTTGTAGATGCCACCCTAATCTGTCCCAATTCATCCCTCTGAGCATCCAGTTTGGTTTCTACCCCGATTTTCACCTCCTCTATCTGCTCTCCCATTTGTTTAATTTCTCGGGCGGATTGCTCCCCTATTTCCCGCAATTTGCCTTCCATTCTATCTTCTAGCCCCCTTAACCCATTTTTCACCCCTTCTATCTGATTCTCCTGGGCAGCCATTCTATTTTCCACCCCCATTAACCCATGTTTCACCCCTTCTATCCCATTGTCTAACCCCTCAAATTTCTTGTCTAACCCCTTAAAATTGTCTAACTCCTCAAATTTCTTGTCTAACCCCTTAAAATTATTGTCTAACTCCTCACCGGTACCCCTCGCTTCGTCCCTCATTGCCCCCATACTGTTTTTCAAACCTCCAATTTGGTCTCCCAATCGCTCACTATCAGCCCTCGCTTCGTCCCTTAATTGCTTACCCATTTTGTCCATAAGGGCCCCCATTTGCAGCATAAAAAGGTTCAAATCCACTGGTGGCGCTGCTACGGTCGCGGGCGCGGTCCCCGCAGCCATGTGCGAGGCGCCATTTTGCGCGCCCGTAACCTCGTGCGCGAGAGCGCCATTTTGCGCGCCTGACACCTCCTCAACCACCTCCTCATTGCCCTCCTCCACATACATTTCCCCGAGGTCCTGGGTCGATTCTACCCCGTCTATCTCTCCCACCGACATCCCTTCGCCTTGACCAGCCATGGCGCGATTTCAAAATTCGGGTTTTTCTTTAAAAACAAAACAATTTCCAGCAGCTCGTAATTTTGAGCGCGCTAAGCGCGCTTCGGGTCCGTTCCCGCTCCCGACACCAATTGTTACCGCCAATGGTACAATTGGTGTTCCAAAATTTGGGCTAAATAAATTTAGTCCCAGGTCCGAATCCCAACTCCTGACTACTAATTGTTACGGTCCGCGGTTAAGGATGTTGGTTTGCCGAGCGGAGGCACCGCGGCCGAACAGTTTTCCCCGACTAAACCCGATCCTCGAACGTTGGCCAGATCACGCCACAGATATTCAATATGGAAAACTCTAAAGTGACCGAATGTAAAGAGGAAGAAGAAGACGTACAGAAGAGTAACGGGATTTATTATTTACACACACAAGCAAAAGGAGCAGTCACGGTTATTTACAGGGAACATGGAAAAAGCAGGTGACACAGTGAAAATTACTAGCTTATACAAACTTAATTAAATACCCAGGACAGAACAAACAGAACAAACTCATGCGAATGGGGAATGGAGGCAGGAACGATTGGCTGGACCGGGAGGAAGGTTCAGCTCGGACCACAAGCTGGAAGGCTTTGCAGGGCGCACAGCAAACCGGGCCTCGTCAGGCTGGGAGCGAGCAGGGTGACGTCGTGCACTTCTCTCAAGGCTTCCCCGCGCTTCTCTTTCCTCCTTGCGCACTTCTCTCTGAAGCTCGTCTCTTTGCAGAACTCAGAACTCATCTCCTCATCTCAGTAAAAGCTCATCTGCTTGGGGAGCGTCCCGCGGCGGGTTATATAGGCCCCGCCCCTCAACCTTCACGAACCTCCTCGATCGCTCTTCCTCCGCCCTCTCAAACCAAACCCCTCGTGCTTGGTTGGTTGTTCGGGGCTGGCTCACTCCTCCCCTCTATGACGAGGTGGAGACACGCCCTTCTTCTCCGAGCCTACCTCGTGGCGAATGGAGTCGCGGAGGGAACAGTTGGCAATTGCGGTTTTGGGAATGGGAATGAAAGGGGATCTATCTATTTCACTTGGTGCAATGGAGTGTCATTTTAATGGAAGACAAAGCCTTAACCTCATACACAGAATAAGGAAATAAACTACTGAACAAGGGTATTATAGTGTCCTTCAATGTATGCTTTATGGAATTAACTACCGGAACGCCCTTTGACCTTTATACAACAGACTGGAGCAAGGAGGGCTCAGAATAAAGCAATAATTCATAACAATTTACAATACAATACAATACAATCAAAAAAATACAATCCTCATATCCGCAACAATATATATATATATATATATATATATATATATATATATATTTATGTATATGTATGCACGTACATACATACATACAATATATATTTAAAAAAAAATCATTTTACGAAGCAATTGTGCTTTTCTTTGCCCAGGATGGAGCAAAGTGAATGTGAGTGCCCTTGTGAATGCTCCCTAGACATTGATGACTGCAGTGGTAATCTAACGAGCCACGAAGACAGGTGAGTCACTAATCTGCATTAATTTATATTCCATATTTCCTACCTGGACATTTCATTGTGCCTCATCTCAATTTTGTTTTCTTTCCTCTTTGCCCCCATTCCCATCCATAACTTAATTTCCCATTTAATCAGCCTCAACTGATCCTTAATTCCATTTATTCTTTCCAGTAATCCCAGTTGTGATGCACCATTTGAACCTTTGACCCTTGCATCTGTTGACTCAAACCTCCTGGCTGATCTTCCACCTTGTTTTAATCCACGCTGCAGTCCACGGCAGGTTGAAAGGTCAGCCCAGTTTGCAGGCTCGGGGGTCAGGCCTTTGTATGTGAGGGAGTAGATTATATCGCTTTCATTTTATAGCTCCCCTATTTCAATGCTCACCTCCATCTCTGTTGGGGAATGCATGGTTTGTAAAAATTCTTGAATCACACAAAGGAACATTTATTTTACTTTCAGAACTTTATCTTTTTGTTACACATTGGTTGTATAAATTAGCATCTCTGTTGTAAAATAATGTAAATAGGATATAAAACTTCATACCTTCTGTGTCAATTTACCAGTGACTGCTTTGGTGTGCTCGGCTGCGAATGGTGTGTGCTGGAAAGTGGTGGCACAAGTCTCCTCGCACACCCTTACTGTGCACCTTTGCATGAATGTTTCGGAGGAGTTGTTGGTGCAGCACTGCCGTATGCACAAAGCAGAGGTACGCTCTTACCTGCTTCTAGTTTCCCACTCTCCCTTCCCTTCACTCCACCACCCACTGATCTGCATATTCGCTGTCTTTGATTTGCCTCTATTTTTGTGATGGACGCACTCTCTCCTTCATTTCCATTTGACACTGACGTGTCCTCCCACCTCATGCTCACCTCTAAATCAATGAGTCATATGTACCAGGATTTGACCATTTGGTGGATTTGTTTTTTGTATTTATGTTTTGCCTCAAAAGTGGATGATGATCGAGGTCTATAATTTTTCTTCCTGTCATCCAGCTGCTTTTCGTCAACATTAGTCATTGTCCAGTTTTCCCCTTCAGTCGTATTTGGCACGTCTGCCCCTCTCCTGACTTTGTGATCTTAACCCTCAACCTTTAACCCGACTCACATTACAGGACGGTTGGGTGCACAGGCCACCCTGCCTTCTCGTCTTGTGCCTGTGGGCCCTGTGGCCGGAGGAGTGATGGGTGCCGTTGTGGTTGCTGCACTTGCCGTGTATGCATGCCGCCACCACCGTCAGCGGCAGCAACTACGCCACATGGCTCCGCTCGCCACACAGGGTACATAGCCTGTGCTTGATATGGAGGGTTTTAATTTGGTCATTGCCATTGAAGTTTCATTCATAACCTTGTGAGCCAGGGAGTTTTTAAGCAAAAAAAATGCTCTTCAAAAATTATCAAAATTATTATTATCATTACCTCTGCCACCAAAGGTAGATGTAGGTTATGTTTTACCCCTGTCTGTTTGTCTGTCTGTTTCCCTGTTTGTCTGTGAATAAGATATCTCAAAAAGTTGTGGACGGATTTGGAGGAAATTTGGCAGAGATGCAGCGTTTGTGACAAGGACGAAATGATTAGATTTTGGTGAAGATCCCGATCCGGATCCGTCTGGTCGAATTTTTTAAGTGATTCTTCACCATTGAGTAATATGGCTAAAAACTATATATAGCATGATATCTCAAAAAGTTGTCGACGGATTTGGACAAAACTTGGTGGACAGGTTTTGTTTGTGACAAGGACTAATCGATTCGATTTTGGTGAAGATCCCGATCCGGATCCGTCTGGTCGAATTTTTAAAGTGATTCTTCACCATTGAGTGATATGGCTAAAAACTATATATAGCATGATATCTCAAAAAGTTGTCGACGGATTTGGACAAAACTTGGTGGACAGGTTTTGTTTGTGACAAGGACTAATCGATTCGATTTTGGTGAAGATCTGAATATGGATTTGGATACGATAATTATTTATTGATTTATTTTTGCTCGACTGAGTACATAAGAACATAGTTGCGTATAATGTAGCATCAAATCCATAAGTTTATGTATGAGATTTTTACAATTCCAATAATATGTTCTCATTAAGAAAACATTTGAACGTAACTCGAATAAAAGTCACATGGCTGTCTGTGTTGGGTATTCGGTTGATTCAAGTTGTATGACCTTTTCATCCTGAATAGCAAGTCAAGCATGGAAATATTCCGTAGTTTAAAATCACACAGCACTTTCGAAAGAGGAAAGAAAGTAGGATGTGGTATTATGTCAATGGCCAATCCCAGCACAGCCTCAAATTAATATCATAGGTATTGAGTCGAAAGCTGTAAAATTCTCATTTTACAACCTTGTGTTTTCATGATATAGCAAACAGCCATGTGTGATGGAACAAGAAATGTATTGAACACATTAATTGGGACTTTTACCGATAATGGTGTTGGATTGCTGTTTGCCTTAATGCATCCTTAAGGGAGTGGGATGAGGGGGGTACAATCAGGATTAATAGATGTCACCTAGTGTTTTGATTTTTACTTTCGTTTCTTTATCTAGAGCTGTCTGTACGCATGTCTCACATCGAGAACGATCGTGACGAAGAGACGACTGAAAACCGCCGCATCAGTAAGCTTCTTATAACCTTTCAACCTCGCAACGACATGAATAGTTATATTCACTTTCATTCAGCAACAATCTAAAACTTTTTTTGTTTTTTTTTTCCGAAAAGTTTTGCCAATAATATATCACCAATTCACCATCATTAATTTTTATGAATAATATTTAAATTTAAAAAAAATAAATATTTGGAGTGATATTTGTATTTACTGTTGTAGTAATAATTGTGAACTGATAATTTCCCTGCGGGTGTTCAGAGGGTGAAACCCCATAACGCCTAATTTCATTGAGAACATGAAGCTGTCATACTGTGCAAATAACCCTTTGTCAGTTTGATGAGTGAAACCCTCCAAGAATGTGATTCTCGTGATTAGTTTACGTGTTTGAGTGGTGTCGACCCTGTACACGCAGTTGGACATACAAGGTTCATTGCCGCGGTGATGGAGCGTCGAGCACAGAGTACTGAACGACGGAGGCGATACTGGGCTCGATCAGGAACTGACAGCGATCACGGTTGGTTTGGGTCAAAATTCGGGGGTCTCATGGCAATCTGATTTTCTAAGGGTATGCAGATTAATGTTTCTTTTTTTTTTTTTGGATACAAAGTCGAGGCTCGTGGAAGGACTTGAACACAGAAGGGATCAGGATGCAACAGAATAAAAGGAACAGGAGAAAGAGAGTGGGAAAACACCAACATGATGGTTGAGGGACAAAATGGAGGGAGGCTTGGACAAATTTTTTTTTTTTTTTTTTTGTATACATAGTCGACGCTCGTGAAAGAGCTAACATTTATCAAACAAACAAATCAAACAAACAAGCAAACAAAGTATATAAAAAGGGGAGCGGTCGACAAGATGGGGAGAGAAGGGGAGGAAGCACACAAACACAACATTTGAGAGCAGGGACATCGGGAGATGTGTGGGAGGGAGAGGGCCTGGGGGGTGGGGGGGGGCAGGATAGGTATAAAACGCAAGGACACCAAGGACTTCCAGGAAAGGAGTCGGCACCTCAAAAAGTGGATTTGGGGTGAAATTAGCGGGAGTAGAAAAGATCAAGGTTTTGGATTGGGGAAGATAAGAGATGGTGGTGAACAGCCGTTTTAAAGACCTGGAGGGAGGAATGGGATTGAAGAGAGTGAGGGAGTTTGTTCCAGAGGCGGGAGAAAAGAGGAATCAAGGAGTGAAGGTGAGCAGAGAGTCTTGATTTTGGCAGTTTAACCATAAGAGGGTTGCAGGCAGATCTTGTGCGACGTGTAGGAATATTTGGGGGACAGAGGCCAGAGAGAGCTGGGGGAGCAAGGCCGGAGAGGAGTCGGTAGAAGACGGAAAGACCACCAACCTGCCTGCGGTGAGTAAGTGAAAGGCCCTCGGAGATAGCGTCATCGCGGGAGATTCCAATGATTCTGAATGCTTTGGTTTCAACAGCGTGAAGACGAGCTAGGTGTGAGGCAGGAGCACCGGCCCAGAGGGGAGAGCAGTACTCCATTGAGCTGCGGATGAAAGCCTTGTATGTGGTGAGGAGCTCAGGTGTGCCAAGGAAGGACTTCGCACGACGGACTTCGCACGACGGACAAATGATGGATGTGGGGAATAATGAGAGGTCGGGGAGGACGCATGGGGTGGACAATCTGGATACAGAAGCAAAATGTCAGGAAAGAAAAACTCGAAATTTGGAAAGAGGTGGGAGTGTTAATTGGGGAGTGTTCATGGGTGTAGACTACATCATGGTTGTAGATGGAGGATGTTCTGTGATGGGGGTGAGCAGTGTCTTGAAGGCCTGAAGGGAAGAATGAGATTGAAGAGAATGTGGAAGTTGGTTCCACTTGTGGGGAAAACGAGGAACGAATGAGTGGAGGTGAACAGTGATTCTGGATTTTGAGAGTTTCACCAGAAGGGTGTTGCTGTGCACATATGCCCTGCTGAAGCCTGGGGGAGGGAAGCACAAAGCACGGAGAGGACAGAGTGGGCAAGACCAGAAAGGAGGCGGTAACAGACAGAGACCACCCACCTCAATGCAGTGAGATAGCAATAGGCCCATACACTCCACTTCTTCGTGGGAGATTCCAATGATCTTTAACGCCTTGGTTTCCACGGCATCCAGGTTTGACCTTCCCCCCACCCCCCAAAGTAGGAATTTGCTTTTTCCTTTGAAACTACACAAAATATTTCGATGAAACTTGACCGTAACCTTCACCACCCGTGATGTACCGAAGTTTGTTCACGGCACGAAGAAAATCTAAGTCTAAAGGGGTCTATGGGGGTGTCAAAGTAGGTCCAGGTTTGACCCCCCGAAAATAGTTTTTTTTTTTTTTTTTTTTTTTTTTTTGTATACAAGATCGAGGCTCGTGAAATAGCTAACATTAATCACACAAAAATTCAAACCGACACATAAAACACAAAAAATAAGGGGAGCGGTAGACAAGATGGGGAGAGAGGGGGAAGGACACAAACACAACATTTGAGAGCAGGGACATCGGGAGAAATGTGGGAGGGGGAGGGCTTGGGGGGAGGTGGGAGAGGTATAAAACATATGAACACTGCAAGGACTTCCAGGAAAGAAGTTGGAATTTCAAAAAAAAAGTGTATCTGGGGTGAATTAACGGGGATAGAAAAGATCAAGGTGGGGGAAGATAAGAGATGGTGGTGAACAGCTGTTTTAAAGACCTGGAGGGAGGAGTGGGATTGAAGGGAGTGGGGGAGTTTGTTCCAGAGGCGGGAGAAAAGGGGAATGAAAGAGTGAAGGTGAGCAGAGAGCCTAGATTTTGGCAGTTTAACCATAAGAGGGTTGCAGGCAGATCTTGTGCGACCTAAAGGAATATTGGGGGGACAGAGCACAGAGAGAGCTGGGGGAGCAAGGCCGGAGAGGAGTCGGTAGAAGACAGAAAGACCACCAACCTGCCTGAGGTGAGTGAGTGAAAGGCCCTCGGAGTTAGCTTCATCGCAGGAGATTCCAATGATTCTGAAAGCTTTGGTTTCCACAGCGTGAAGCCGAGCTAGGTGTGAGGCAGGAGCACCGGCCCAGAGGGGGGAACAGTATTCCATTGAGCTGCGGATGAAAGCCTTGTATGTGGTGAGGAACTCAGGTGTGGCAAGGAAGGACTTTGCACGATGGAGGATGTCCAGTCGGCGACTGGCTTTGGAGGCCAGCTTGGAAATCTGGTTTTCCCAAGAAAGATCATGGCAGATAGTGAGACCCAAAAGCTTGAGCGACAGAACTTCTTGGAGAGGATTGTTGAGAAAGTAGATGGGAGGGTTTTCCAGTCGGTCCTTTCGGAGAGACATTGTAAGAGTGTGAGATTTGTCAGGATTGAAAGACATTTTCCACTTGTTTGACCAGTCTGTGATTTTGTCCACGTCTGCAGAGAGTGAGGAGGCTGCATACTGCCGATCTGAGGGATGAGGAATGGAGCGGCAGATAGTGGAGTCATCAGCAAAGAGATAGAGAGGATTTTCCAGAGAGCCGGAGAGATCATTGATGAAGACCAGAAATAGCACAGGGCCCAGAACACTACCTTGGGGAACCCCAGCCAGAACAGGAAGGGGAGATGAGAGAAATCCATTCAGGGCCACACGTTGCCTACGACCAGAGAGGAAGTCCGCCAGCCATGCATGGAGATTTCCATGGATACCATAGGAGGAGAGTTTGGTCAGCAGAGCTGGGTGCCAGACCGTATCGAAGGCACGTGATATGTCAAGTGAAACAGCTCTGATTTCCTGTTTGGCATTGAGGACCTCCATCAATTGTTGAGAAAGCAGAAGCAGCATGTCCAGAGTAGAGTGACCAGGTCTGAAACCAAATTGATGATCAGAGATCAAGCCATTGGAGAAGAGGAAGGATTTGATACCCGAAGCAATGATGGATTCCATGACTTTGCTGATAATTGGGAGCAGGCTGATTGGTCTGTTGTTGCAAGGATCTGTTTTTGCACCTTTTTTGTGTAAAGCGGTAATGTTTTTTTTTTTTTGTTGTTTTTTGTTTTTTGTATACATAATCGAGGCTCGTGAAAGAGCTAACATTTATCACACAAACAAATCAAACAGACAAACAAACAAAGTGTATAAAAAGGGGAGCGGTAGACAAGATGGGGAGAGAGGGGGAAGCACATAAACACAACATTTGTGAGGGACATCGGGAATGTGTGGGAGGGAGAGGGCTTGGGGGGAGGCGGCGTGGGAAGGGGGTGGGGGGGTGGGAGAAGTATAAACACAAGGACACCAAGGACTTCCAGGAAAGAAGTTGGTATTTCAAAAAAGAGGATTTGGGGTGAAATTAGCGGGGGTAGAACAGATCAAGGTTTTGGATGGGGGAAGATAAGAGATGGTTTGATGAGATGATAAGAGATGTTTTCTGATTTCCAAGATTCTGGCAGATGACCTTGAGCTTCTCTGAAACTACACACACGATTTCAATGAAACTTCACCACAACCTTCACCACCCGTGATGTACAAAAGTTTGTTCATGGCATTAAAAAAAATCGGGCCCTGAGGGGGTTTATGGGGGGGTTGTCCCCCAAAATAGGTATTTGCTTTTTCTCAGAATATACAAACGCAATTCTGATGAAACTTGACTACGACCTTCCTCACCCGTGATGTACCAAAGTTTGTTAACAGCATTAAAAAAAAATCGGCCTGTGAGGGGTCTACTGGGTGGTTGCCCCCCAAAATAGGTATTTGCTCTTTTCTCCGAAACTACATACATACTTTCCATGAAACTTCACCACAACCTTCATTACCCATGATGTCCCAATGTTTGTTCAAGCGATTAGAATTGGGGTCTGAGGATGTATACCGGCTGGGGGGCGGGAGGAGGGGGAATATGGGTTGACCCCCAAAATAGGTATTTTTTTGTTTGTTTAAAGTCTCATGATTAAGTTAGTATGATTATACATGCTGCCCTGTCTTCTAGCAACCATTTAAATTGGTTTAAAATACCCTTAGTCAGTGCAGTATACTGTTTATTCTGCCAGGTGAGTGCCAGGGGTATTGCCCCTATGTTTTATACAAGGTTCTAAGCTCATGGAGGAGCTGAACGACAAAGTGCAGCAGGTTTACCAACAACCAAGAGGGACTGGGGAAGGTTGGAGTGATTTTGGGGTGATCGGGTGGTGCTGGGCGGTGATGGACACGCAGAAGGAGGAAGGGAGGAATAGCACAAAGAACGATTAATAATGGCAATGTTTGATTTTTTTCAATAATCAAGTGCAAAAATTATGTTGTTTTCGTGTCGTGCATGATTTAAGCTCTCCTTGCCTCCACCCCAGGTTACAGTACCATGAGTCCTCAGGAAGACAGTGAGACCACGTGCTGTGCTTCAGATCCCCCAGCCTTGCTTCGGATAGGTGTGACACGTCACCCTACAAGCATCCTTCCAGGCCCTCCGTTGTATGACGACCTTTTTAGAGGCTCAGTTATTGGAGCAGGGGGAAGAACCATGGGGATAATTCCTGGATTCGGCCCTGAGGAGGAAGACCTATGTTCAGATGCATTGCCACAGACAGCAGCCCTGTTGAGTGCCGGCCAGGCCGGAAGGATCACGGGTTGTAGTGGGTTTACTCGGTCTCCGCTTTGCCTGCCTCAAACAGCCCTGAGACAAGGCCACAGCCTGCAGGCTGCCGTCACTGTACATGCGGAGTGCTAAGGTCATGCAGAGACTGATCCTTGGCCTCTTTTCTAATTATTAAGCTCACCTTCCATCCTCTCCACCATGCCTCATTTGTCCATTTGACTATGTGAAGAAAATGCCATTTGAACTTCTGTTTGATTACGTAATACAGCAGCAAGAAGACAACTGACTCCTCGATGCGCATTGAACTGCATTATTGAGGACCGCCGCCAAAACAAAATCGGACCACATCTCCCAAATTGAAGTACAACTGGTTGCAACAAGCGGGTCTTTCAGCGGTGGTTGTTGCTAACTTTTCTTCTTCTTCTTCTTCCATATGCACCACATGGCTTTCAGTTGCATCTGAGTAGCTTTGAGTAGCTAAGGGGTGGCGCGGTTGTGCCGCTGATGCAACGTGCTAAATTGTCTAACAAGGAAGGCCCCTGCCTTGCTGCTGCACCAGCTGAACCTTGCTTCTTGAAAATGTCTGAGTTGATCATCAGGTTGGCATGTCACCTGCATCAGGACGGCAGTGACCCCCTTGTTTTGTTTTCCCATTGTGTTTTGTACCTCGATGTGAAGTGTCGTTTTAAGTGTTGCCTTTGCCCAATTTCTTGGTAAAATGGACCTTGGAAGCTTTTGAACTGGAAGCAAGGTGTTTGTACTTTCATTCAAGCGAGTCGCTGATCATGGTTGTGATTCTATCAAGATCTGAAGAGAGGTGCCGCTGATGCAGTGCCCACCTGTAGGTTCAAGCAGGAACACCCCGGAGATGCAAAATGTGATTTTTCTTTGATCATTTTGTCATTTGCATTTACAGGTTAGCAAATGATTTATAGCTGTGATGTGTATATTATGTTGTTGGCACATTCCTTATTTTATGATTGTTTTGTACAATGTTGTAGCATTTTTCCAAAACAGTCTTTGTACGTCCTCTGTTTGGTCTATTTACTAGAGAAATTTGAACGAGAAGCCCATCCATCTAAAAAAACTGATGACATTTTTGCGAAATCGTTGCTCCGTGGTGACGTCAATAACCATCTTTGAGATCAACTCCGTGGGACATACCTACAGGGTATTTCCTGCGCTGCACACTTAGAATGGCCCATTTTATGTTTTTAGTGAATCCTGCCAAGATGGTGGTGGTAAGAATTTGGTGCTGTAATTAAAAAGGATTAAAAGTTTTTTACTTTTATCTAACTAGAGAGTTTAGAGAACACCTTAGCCCGTGCAGTCTTGAGAAAAAGGACATGGGAAGGATCTTTTAAACTCTTCCTTTGCATTTTGCACTAAATAAACAGTGCTAGGTGCCACCCTATTTGTCTGAATGCTGAGTCTCACAGTTACTCTGCCCTCAGGGCATGAGACAGTGTAAATATTTTGTCCAACTACTGCTAAACGGAAGGTTTATGAAAGTGCCAAAAAGGCGATTTATCTTCTCCAGCGTTCAAGTATATAATTAAATAGAAAAAAAAAATCGATTTTAAAGGTTGTAGAAAAAAAATTGGAAGTTCACCGCCGTTGATGCAGCATCTTCTACACCACCTTACATTAATTAGTTATTTGCGCCTGTTATTTGTGTCTTTAAAAATAGTATCACGCCTCTCTGAGCATATGTGTGATTGGGACGAGAGTCCATACAATTTGCCAAATTCAGAGCCAAAGCTGGCTATCCTGCAGGTTTGTGTTCCGATTCGTGTTCTCGTGTTCAAAATATAAAATTCGGTTGTTGCTCAATCACACACTGAAATTTATAAACAAACAGACAGACAGAGTGAACCAATTGCTTAACCCCACTTTTCGCTTCATGCGCGTCGGGTAACGACGACGAAGTTGTTCGTTTATGTCTGCTCTGTTTACCAACTGCTCTTCATTTTGACTACAAAGGTTGTGTGCTTATAATAATGGGTCGTGTGAACTGTCATGTGATTTGTTATGAAAATTTGGCAAAATGAAATTTGCATTCAAGGCTGCGAAGAAATCCACGTCAACAATGAATCCAGTTGTGATAAAAGCTGTTTTTCAAACACAGTAGACAGTATTGTCCCGACGTGGCTTGAATATTAATAAATAAGTACTTGATAAATAGAACACGCGATTATATCCTTTAATGTGGTATGAGCAGTTTTAAGTGATCCGTTTTACTCTTGGTAATCATCTGTCACCATGATGTCCAATGGGCAGAACATAAAAAGAGAAGTTGGCAGACATAAATTTAATGGGCAGAAAATAGCGATGGAAAATCCACCACCACCTTCATTCCACCACGAAAAGGTAAATCCTTTATATCAATAATTGTGCTGCTCTGTTGTTTTAAAATGCCAACGTGGCCTTGGTATTGACCCCACTTATCTGTGTTCCAGCCTTCAGGAAATAGGTTTACTAGTTAAGGGATGCCCATGGATTGTGAAAGAAAGTTAACGAGTTAAGGGATGCCCATGGATTGTGAAAGTTAACGAGTTTAGGAATGCCCATGGATTGTGAAAGAAAGTTAACGAGTTAAGGGATGCCCATGGATTGTGAAAGAAAGTTTACTAGTTAAGGGATGCCCATGGATTGTGAAAGAAAGTTAACGAGTTAAGGGATGCCCATGGATTGTGAAAGAAAGTTAACGAGTTAGGGGATGCCCATGGATTGTGAAAGTTAACGAGTTTAGGAATGCCCATGGATTGTGAAAGAAAGTTAACTAGTTAAGGGATGCCCATGGATTGTGAAAGAAAGTTTACTAGTTAAGGGATGCCCATGGATTGTGAAAGAAAGTTAACTAGTTAAGGGATGCCCATGGATTGTGAAAGAAAGTTTACTAGTTAAGGGATGCCCATGGATTGTGAAAGAAAGTTAACGAGTTAAGGGATGCCCATGGATTGTGAAAGAAAGTTAACGAGTTAAGGGATGCCCATGGATTGTGAAAGTTAACGAGTTTAGGAATGCCCATGGATTATGAAAGTTAACGAGTTTAGGAATGCCCATGGATTGTGAAAGAAAGTTAACTAGTTAAGGGATGCCCATGGATTGTGAAAGAAAGTTTACTAGTTAAGGGATGCCCATGGATTGTGAAAGAAAGTTAACGAGTTAAGGGATGCCCATGGATTGTGAAAGAAAGTTAACTAGTTAAGGGATGCCCATGGATTGTGAAAGTTAACGAGTTAAGGAATGCCCATGGATTGTGAAAGAAAGTTAACGAGTTAAGGGATGCCCATGGATTGTGAAAGTTAACCAGTTAAGGAATGCCCATGGATTGTGAAAGAAAGTTAACGAGTTAAGGGATGCCCATGGATTGTGAAAGTTGACGAGTTAAGGGATGCCCATGGATTATGAAAGTTAACGAGTTTAGGAATGCCCATGGATTGTGAAAGAAAGTTCACTAGTTAAGGGATGCCCATGGATTGTGAAAGTTAACGAGTTAAGGAATGCCCATGGATTGTGAAAGAAAGTTAACGAGTTAAGGGATGCCCATGGATTGTGAAAGAAAGTTAATGAGTTAAGGGATGCCCATGGATTGTGAAAGTTGACGAGTTAAGGGATGCCCATGGATTGTGAAAGAAAGTTAAGGAGTTAAGGAATGCCCATGGATTGTGAAAGAAAGTTAACGAGTTAAGGGATGCCCATGGATTGTGAAAGTTAACGAGTTAAGGAATGCCCATGGATTGTGAAAGAAAGTTAACGAGTTAAGGGATGCCCATGGATTGTGAAAGAAAGTTAACTAGTTAAGGGATGCCCATGGATTGTGAAAGTTAACGAGTTAAGGAATGCCCATGGATTGTGAAAGAAAGTTAACGAGTTAAGGGATGCCCATGGATTGTGAAAGTTAACCAGTTAAGGAATGCCCATGGATTGTGAAAGAAAGTTAACGAGTTAAGGGATGCCCATGGATTGTGAAAGTTGACGAGTTAAGGGATGCCCATGGATTATGAAAGTTAACGAGTTTAGGAATGCCCATGGATTGTGAAAGAAAGTTCACTAGTTAAGGGATGCCCATGGATTGTGAAAGTTAACGAGTTAAGGAATGCCCATGGATTGTGAAAGAAAGTTAACGAGTTAAGGGATGCCCATGGATTGTGAAAGAAAGTTAATGAGTTAAGGGATGCCCATGGATTGTGAAAGTTGACGAGTTAAGGGATGCCCATGGATTGTGAAAGAAAGTTAACGAGTTAAGGAATGCCCATGGATTGTGAAAGAAAGTTAACGAGTTAAGGGATGCCCATGGATTGTGAAAGTTAACGAGTTAAGGAATGCCCATGGATTGTGAAAGAAAGTTAACGAGTTAAGGGATGCCCATGGATTGTGAAAGAAAGTTAACTAGTTAAGGGATGCCCATGGATTGTGAAAGTTAACGAGTTAAGGAATGCCCATGGATTGTGAAAGAAAGTTAACGAGTTAAGGGATGCCCATGGATTGTGAAAGTTAACGAGTTAAGGAATGCCCATGGATTGTGAAAGAAAGTTAACGAGTTAAGGGATGCCCATGGATTGTGAAAGTTGACGAGTTAAGGGATGCCCATGGATTGTGAAAGAAAGTTAACTAGTTAAGGGATGCCCATGGATTGTGAAAGTTGACGAGTTAAGGGATGCCCATGGATTGTGAAAGAAAGTTAACTAGTTAAGGGATGCCCATGGATTGTGAAAGTTGATGAGTTAAGGGATGCCCATGGATTGTGAAAGAAAGTTAACTAGTTAAGGGATGCCCATGGATTGTGAAAGTTGACTAGTTAAGGGATGGATTGTGATAAATTATTTATTTATGCAGCACGTAGTTTCTGGTTTGCATTTCTACTGGGAGTTCAACTGTGCCGCTGCTGCAGTGCCCCCACTGGAGGTTTGAGCTCGCCTACTCCTTGTGAAAGACACCGTGAGATCTAATGCGAGCAGAAGGGATACCCGTTTAACGTCCATCCGTCCATCATTGATGATTCATTCTGCCTGTGAAACACCAGGCTGGATAGCTTATACCTCTGTGTTAGGCAGACATTCTGAGAAGTGACTAGTAGATGATTCTGAGATAACATGTGTTTCAGAATTTTCATTACACAACTGTAGCTGTCTTCACTACTTGGTTCTTGCATCATGTCTCTTTATTTTTAACTCGTAGTTACGAAATGGTAGGAGTTAGGACAGCTTACATGATGAAGGAGAAGATGACATTAATGCCTCACACCCTCCCTAGCTGGAGGATGGCAGTGTCTGACCAGAGCTGTGACTTACAGGTGCTGCATATAACCTACTAGCAGAAGTACCCGGCATTGCCGGGCGGGGGAGGGGAGGGGAACGGGGGGAGGGGAGAAGAGGGGGAGGGGGAGAGGGGGGGGGAGAGGGGGGATAGGGAGGGTGAGGGATGGGAGGGGGTGAGGGATGGGAGGGGGGGAGGGTGAGGGGGAAGGGGAAAGGGGAGGGAGAGAGGGTGAGGGATGGGAGGGTGAGGGGGTGGGAGGGGGGAGTTGGGGAGGGTGAGGGGGGGAGGGGGAGGACGGAGGGGGAAGGGAAGGGGAGGGCCAGTCAACAATGACGTTGCAGTTCTCATGGTCGGAGAGCAGCACAACAATCGCGACATCGTCCTGCATCTTCGCAAGAGCACGAAGCGGATTTTGGAGACTCACCGATCCTGTGACCCACGCCCTCCAGTACCGGCGTTGCCGGGCGGGGGAAGGGAGACCTGCACATTCCCAACCCATACATTCCCATCCCGTACATTCCCCCTCTCGACTCAAGCTCGTATTCGATTCGTATTCAAAGGGGAAAGGCGAAATCCTTCGTATTCGAATTCGTAAACACGAAATATGAATTAAAATTTAATTCATATCGCACAAAATACGATCGCATAAAGGTGAAAAAACGCAATGGCTTTTCGCCCTGAATTACGTGCAAACGTGTGACGTGTGACGGGATGGAACATCACGTGATCGCTCTGAGCGAATCAGAGAGCTGTTCTGGCACTGGCTGAGATTAGTGGGTACTTCGCTGAAATGCGCTGAGGTAAATATGAATAAAGAATATGGATCTCGTCAAATATGGTCTCGGCCATGTTCGTCCCAGGCTCAACGGCCATGTCTATGCCAAATATCAAGCACGTGAGCCTCTCCGTTTCGGAGTCTATCGGTAACATCACACACACACACACACACACACACACACACACACACACACACACACACACACACACACACACACACACACACACACACACACACACACACACACACACACAGTGTTTTATATATATAGATAGCGTGGCTGGATATTAAACCAAGGTACATCTGCTTGGAGCACGCTCAAATTTGTGTAACCACATCCAATGAGCGTTTGAGAGGGAAAACCCCTCTGGAGGGCGTCACGTGATACAATGTAATGTTTTATTTTGCGTGAGGAGTCCAATCTGCTCGTGGCAGTACCTGTGTCCCATCACCTGAGAAACGACCCAGGTGTTGGCTTTTTTTTTGTTTGTTTTTTGTATACAAGATCGAGGCTCGTGAAAGAGCTAACATTAATCACACAAAAAGACAAACCGACACACAAAACACAAAAAACAAGGGGCGCGGCAGACAAGATGGGGAGAGAGGGGGAAGGACACAAAAGAGAGGGGGAAGAGGGGGAAGGACACAAACACAACATTTGAGAGCAGGGACATCGGGAGGACTTGGGGGGAGGTGGGAGAGGAATAAAACATATGAACACTGCAAGGACTAAAAAAAAAAATAACCACATTTAGAGGCCATTTTTCCCCGCAAAGCGGGGGTTGGCCTTTTTCGGGGACCGTGGTTGTTGTTGTTTTTTTGGTCCCCTTTTTGAAGCAATGTTTTACGGCCGGATGCCCTTCCTACCGCCAACCCTTTTTGTCGCCTTTTTACGACAAGCAGGGAATTACCAGTGAACTGGTACTCAATTAGCTGACCTCGGAAGGATGACAGGCTGAGTCAACCCCCTGGCGTTAAATTCAGCGATCAGCGATCGACCGGGATTCAAACCCAGGATCCTGGGATCCTAAGCTGGCACCCTAGCCGCTAGCCCAACACCAGGCTGCACTGCAAGGTTAGTGCAAGGTTAGTGAAGGTGCAAAGTAAGGTGAACACTGCAAGGACTCTGGGGGTGAATTACCGGGGGTAGAAAAGATCAAGGTTTTGGATGGGGGAAGATAAGAGATGGTGGTGAACAGCTGTTTTAAAGACCTGGAGGGAGGAGTGGGGGAGTTTGTTCCAGAGGCGGGGAAAAAGGGGAGTGAAGGTGAGCAGAGAGCCTAGACTTTGGCGCGATGTTACGTGTAACCACATTTTTTATGTTGTAGAAAATATCCAAATAAGTGTTACTCCCCTATAGCTCTTTCTTGTCTATTTCTATGCAACTAGTGAGTACCAAATACCAATGACACCAGTATTCCAATATAGGTGTTCCAAGTTATTAAAATATATTGCAGGTACACGTAACATCGCGTTCTGATTCTAAACTACGTAACAGCGCGTTCATATCTGTCCCTTGGTTTCAGATTTACATTAACGGTTAAGGTGGCTGGCTTAAGATCTTATATAGGGTCCTGAGTTCAAATCCTGGTCGTTCCGTCGAATCAACACCAGGTGGGCTGACT
>NC_136262.1:49360059-49446820 GCF_964187855.1 Myxine glutinosa | reverse complement strand
CCTCTTAATAGGAGTGAGACCCCTTAATCCACCAGCAGGGCATTACTCCTGCCAGGTCGATCGGTCTCCCAGCCAAAAGGCCGAAAAGCGATGGTGGGTCGTTTAGGGCCTGACCGAAGGCCTGCCTTTTTTACAATGAAAAAGGTAAAAAGTCCAAACATTTGAACAGCCTCGGACGTGCACCTTGACCCCATGGTCAAGGCACAGCGTCAACAAGGCTGTCCCCATAACAATACACATGCGCCTCAACCCCGAGGGTGAAGCACATGGTCATTCAAACGCATGCATCATGCCCCCGAAGGGCCACAATGCATGGTCATACAGGTGGGACCACTCCTCTTAATAGGAGTGAGACCCCTTAATCCACCGGCAGGGCATTACTCCTGCCAGGTCGATCGGTCTCCCAGCCAAAGGCCGAAAAGCGATGGTGGATCGTTTAGGGCCTGACCGAAGGCCTGCCTTTTTTACAATGAAAAAAGGTAAAAAGTCCAAACATTTGAACAGCCTCGGACGTGCACCTTGACCCCATGGTCAAGGCACAGCGTCAACAAGGCTGTCCCCAAAACAATACACATGCGCCTCAACCCCGAAGGGGAAGCACATGGTCATTCAAACGCATGCATCATGCCCCCGAAGGGCCACAATGCATGGTCATACAGTTGGGACCACTCCTCTTAATAGGAGTGAGACCCCTTAATCCACCAGCAGGGCATTACTCCTGCCAGGTCGATCGGTCTCCCAGCCAAAAGGCCGAAAAGCGATGGTGGCGCATTTAGGGCCCGCGCGAAGGCCTGCCTTTTTTGCAGTGAAAAAAGGTAAAAACTCAAACATTTGAACAGCCTTGGACGTGCACCTTGACCCCATGGTCAAGGCACATCGTCAACAAGGCTGTCCCCAAAACAATACACATGCGCCTCAACCCCGAGGGGGAAGCACATGGTCATTCAAACGCATGCATCATGCCCCCAAAGGGCCACAATGCATGGTCATACAGGTGGGACCACTCCTCTTAATAGGAGTGAGACCCCTTAATCCACCGGCAGGGCATTACTCCTGCCAGGTCGATCGGTCTCCCAGCCAAAAGGCCGAAAAGCGATGGTGGATCGTTTAGGGCCTGACCGAAGGCCTGCCTTTTTTACAATGAAAAAAGGTAAAAAGTCCAAACATTTGAACAGCCTCGGACGTGCACCTTGACCCCATGGTCAAGGCACAGCGTCAACAAGGCTGTCCCCAAAACAATACACATGCGCCTCAACCCCGAAGGGGAAGCACATGGTCATTCAAACGCATGCATCATGCCCCCGAAGGGCCACAATGCATGGTCATACAGTTGGGACCACTCCTCTTAATAGGAGTGAGACCCCTTAATCCACCAGCAGGGCATTACTCCTGCCAGGTCGATCGGTCTCCCAGCCAAAAGGCCGAAAAGCGATGGTGGCGTTTAGGGCCCGCACGAAAAAGGCCAGCCTTTTTTACACTGAAAAAAGGTAAAAAGTCAAACATTTGAACAGCCTTGGACGTGCACCTTGACCCCATGGTCAAGGCACAACGTCAACAAGGCTGTCCCCATAACAATACACATGCGCCTCAACCCCGAGGGGGAAGCGCATGGTCATTCAAACGCATGCATCATGCCCCCCAAAGGGCCACAATGCATGGTCATACAGGTGGGACCACTCCTCTTAATAGGAGTGAGACCCCTTAATCCACCGGCAGGGCATTACTCCTGCCAGGTCGATCGGTCTCCCAGCCAAAAGGCCGAAAAGCGATGGTGGGCCGTTTTAGGGCCCCGGACAGGGCCTGCCTTTTTTACAAAGAAAAAAGGTAAAAAGTCAAACATTTGAACAGCCTTGGACGTGCACCTTGACCCCATGGTCAAGGCACATCGTCAACAAGGCTGTCCCCATAACAATACACATGCGCCTCAACCCCGAGGGGGAAGCGCATGGTCATTCAAACGCATGCATCATGCCCCCGAAGGGCCACAATGCATGGTCATACAGGTGGGACCACTCCTCTTAATAGGAGTGAGACCCCTTAATCCACCGGCAGGGCATTACTCCTGCCAGGTCGATCGGTCTCCCAGCCAAAAGGCCGAAAAGCGATGGTGGATCGTTTAGGGCCTGACCGAAGGCCTGCCTTTTTTACAATGAAAAAAGGTAAAAAGTCCAAACATTTGAACAGCCTCGGACGTGCACCTTGACCCCATGGTCAAGGCACAGCGTCAACAAGGCTGTCCCCAAAACAATACACATGCGCCTCAACCCCGAAGGGGAAGCACATGGTCATTCAAACGCATGCATCATGCCCCCGAAGGGCCACAATGCATGGTCATACAGTTGGGACCACTCCTCTTAATAGGAGTGAGACCCCTTAATCCACCAGCAGGGCATTACTCCTGCCAGGTCGATCGGTCTCCCAGCCAAAAGGCCGAAAAGCGATGGTGGCCGTTTTAGGGCCCCGGACAGGGCCTGCCTTTTTTACAAAGAAAAAAGGTAAAAAGTCAAACATTTGAACAGCCTTGGACGTGCACCTTGACCCCATGGTCAAGGCACATCGTCAACAAGGCTGTCCCCAAAACAATACACATGCGCCTCAACCCCGAGGGGGAAGCACATGGTCATTCAAACGCATGCATCATGCCCCCGAAGGGCCACAATGCATGGTCATACAGGTGGGACCACTCCTCTTAATAGGAGTGAGACCCCTTAATCCACCGGCAGGGCATTACTCCTGCCAGGTCGATCGGTCTCCCAGCCAAAAGGCCGAAAAGCGATGGTGGATCGTTTAGGGCCTGACCGAAGGCCTGCCTTTTTTACAATGAAAAAAGGTAAAAAGTCCAAACATTTGAACAGCCTCGGACGTGCACCTTGACCCCATGGTCAAGGCACAGCGTCAACAAGGCTGTCCCCAAAACAATACACATGCGCCTCAACCCCGAAGGGGAAGCACATGGTCATTCAAACGCATGCATCATGCCCCCGAAGGGCCACAATGCATGGTCATACAGTTGGGACCACTCCTCTTAATAGGAGTGAGACCCCTTAATCCACCAGCAGGGCATTACTCCTGCCAGGTCGATCGGTCTCCCAGCCAAAAGGCCGAAAAGCGATGGTGGGTCGTTTAGGGCCTGACCGAAGGCCTGCCTTTTTTACAATGAAAAAAGGTAAAAAGTCCAAACATTTGAACAGCCTCGGACGTGCACCTTGACCCCATGGTCAAGGCACAGCGTCAACAAGGCTGTCCCCATAACAATACACATGCGCCTCAACCCCGAGGGTGAAGCACATGGTCATTCAAACGCATGCATCATGCCCCCGAAGGGCCACAATGCATGGTCATACAGGTGGGACCACTCCTCTTAATAGGAGTGAGACCCCTTAATCCACCGGCAGGGCATTACTCCTGCCAGGTCGATCGGTCTCCCAGCCAAAAGGCCGAAAAGCGATGGTGGATCGTTTAGGGCCTGACCGAAGGCCTGCCTTTTTTACAATGAAAAAAGGTAAAAAGTCCAAACATTTGAACAGCCTCGGACGTGCACCTTGACCCCATGGTCAAGGCACAGCGTCAACAAGGCTGTCCCCAAAACAATACACATGCGCCTCAACCCCGAAGGGGAAGCACATGGTCATTCAAACGCATGCATCATGCCCCCGAAGGGCCACAATGCATGGTCATACAGTTGGGACCACTCCTCTTAATAGGAGTGAGACCCCTTAATCCACCAGCAGGGCATTACTCCTGCCAGGTCGATCGGTCTCCCAGCCAAAAGGCCGAAAAGCGATGGTGGCGCATTTAGGGCCCGCGCGAAGGCCTGCCTTTTTTGCAGTGAAAAAAGGTAAAAACTCAAACATTTGAACAGCCTTGGACGTGCACCTTGACCCCATGGTCAAGGCACATCGTCAACAAGGCTGTCCCCAAAACAATACACATGCGCCTCAACCCCGAGGGGGAAGCACATGGTCATTCAAACGCATGCATCATGCCCCCAAAGGGCCACAATGCATGGTCATACAGGTGGGACCACTCCTCTTAATAGGAGTGAGACCCCTTAATCCACCGGCAGGGCATTACTCCTGCCAGGTCGATCGGTCTCCCAGCCAAAAGGCCGAAAAGCGATGGTGGATCGTTTAGGGCCTGACCGAAGGCCTGCCTTTTTTACAATGAAAAAAGGTAAAAAGTCCAAACATTTGAACAGCCTCGGACGTGCACCTTGACCCCATGGTCAAGGCACAGCGTCAACAAGGCTGTCCCCAAAACAATACACATGCGCCTCAACCCCGAAGGGGAAGCACATGGTCATTCAAACGCATGCATCATGCCCCCGAAGGGCCACAATGCATGGTCATACAGTTGGGACCACTCCTCTTAATAGGAGTGAGACCCCTTAATCCACCAGCAGGGCATTACTCCTGCCAGGTCGATCGGTCTCCCAGCCAAAAGGCCGAAAAGCGATGGTGGCGTTTAGGGCCCGCACGAAAAAGGCCAGCCTTTTTTACACTGAAAAAAGGTAAAAAGTCAAACATTTGAACAGCCTTGGACGTGCACCTTGACCCCATGGTCAAGGCACAACGTCAACAAGGCTGTCCCCATAACAATACACATGCGCCTCAACCCCGAGGGGGAAGCGCATGGTCATTCAAACGCATGCATCATGCCCCCCAAAGGGCCACAATGCATGGTCATACAGGTGGGACCACTCCTCTTAATAGGAGTGAGACCCCTTAATCCACCGGCAGGGCATTACTCCTGCCAGGTCGATCGGTCTCCCAGCCAAAAGGCCGAAAAGCGATGGTGGGCCGTTTTAGGGCCCCGGACAGGGCCTGCCTTTTTTACAAAGAAAAAAGGTAAAAAGTCAAACATTTGAACAGCCTTGGACGTGCACCTTGACCCCATGGTCAAGGCACATCGTCAACAAGGCTGTCCCCATAACAATACACATGCGCCTCAACCCCGAGGGGGAAGCGCATGGTCATTCAAACGCATGCATCATGCCCCCGAAGGGCCACAATGCATGGTCATACAGGTGGGACCACTCCTCTTAATAGGAGTGAGACCCCTTAATCCACCGGCAGGGCATTACTCCTGCCAGGTCGATCGGTCTCCCAGCCAAAAGGCCGAAAAGCGATGGTGGATCGTTTAGGGCCTGACCGAAGGCCTGCCTTTTTTACAATGAAAAAAGGTAAAAAGTCCAAACATTTGAACAGCCTCGGACGTGCACCTTGACCCCATGGTCAAGGCACAGCGTCAACAAGGCTGTCCCCAAAACAATACACATGCGCCTCAACCCCGAAGGGGAAGCACATGGTCATTCAAACGCATGCATCATGCCCCCGAAGGGCCACAATGCATGGTCATACAGTTGGGACCACTCCTCTTAATAGGAGTGAGACCCCTTAATCCACCAGCAGGGCATTACTCCTGCCAGGTCGATCGGTCTCCCAGCCAAAAGGCCGAAAAGCGATGGTGGCCGTTTTAGGGCCCCGGACAGGGCCTGCCTTTTTTACAAAGAAAAAAGGTAAAAAGTCAAACATTTGAACAGCCTTGGACGTGCACCTTGACCCCATGGTCAAGGCACATCGTCAACAAGGCTGTCCCCAAAACAATACACATGCGCCTCAACCCCGAGGGGGAAGCACATGGTCATTCAAACGCATGCATCATGCCCCCGAAGGGCCACAATGCATGGTCATACAGGTGGGACCACTCCTCTTAATAGGAGTGAGACCCCTTAATCCACCGGCAGGGCATTACTCCTGCCAGGTCGATCGGTCTCCCAGCCAAAAGGCCGAAAAGCGATGGTGGATCGTTTAGGGCCTGACCGAAGGCCTGCCTTTTTTACAATGAAAAAAGGTAAAAAGTCCAAACATTTGAACAGCCTCGGACGTGCACCTTGACCCCATGGTCAAGGCACAGCGTCAACAAGGCTGTCCCCAAAACAATACACATGCGCCTCAACCCCGAAGGGGAAGCACATGGTCATTCAAACGCATGCATCATGCCCCCGAAGGGCCACAATGCATGGTCATACAGTTGGGACCACTCCTCTTAATAGGAGTGAGACCCCTTAATCCACCAGCAGGGCATTACTCCTGCCAGGTCGATCGGTCTCCCAGCCAAAAGGCCGAAAAGCGATGGTGGGTCGTTTAGGGCCTGACCGAAGGCCTGCCTTTTTTACAATGAAAAAAGGTAAAAAGTCCAAACATTTGAACAGCCTCGGACGTGCACCTTGACCCCATGGTCAAGGCACAGCGTCAACAAGGCTGTCCCCATAACAATACACATGCGCCTCAACCCCGAGGGTGAAGCACATGGTCATTCAAACGCATGCATCATGCCCCCGAAGGGCCACAATGCATGGTCATACAGGTGGGACCACTCCTCTTAATAGGAGTGAGACCCCTTAATCCACCGGCAGGGCATTACTCCTGCCAGGTCGATCGGTCTCCCAGCCAAAAGGCCGAAAAGCGATGGTGGATCGTTTAGGGCCTGACCGAAGGCCTGCCTTTTTTACAATGAAAAAAGGTAAAAAGTCCAAACATTTGAACAGCCTCGGACGTGCACCTTGACCCCATGGTCAAGGCACAGCGTCAACAAGGCTGTCCCCAAAACAATACACATGCGCCTCAACCCCGAAGGGGAAGCACATGGTCATTCAAACGCATGCATCATGCCCCCGAAGGGCCACAATGCATGGTCATACAGTTGGGACCACTCCTCTTAATAGGAGTGAGACCCCTTAATCCACCAGCAGGGCATTACTCCTGCCAGGTCGATCGGTCTCCCAGCCAAAAGGCCGAAAAGCGATGGTGGCGCATTTAGGGCCCGCGCGAAGGCCTGCCTTTTTTGCAGTGAAAAAAGGTAAAAACTCAAACATTTGAACAGCCTTGGACGTGCACCTTGACCCCATGGTCAAGGCACATCGTCAACAAGGCTGTCCCCAAAACAATACACATGCGCCTCAACCCCGAGGGGGAAGCACATGGTCATTCAAACGCATGCATCATGCCCCCAAAGGGCCACAATGCATGGTCATACAGGTGGGACCACTCCTCTTAATAGGAGTGAGACCCCTTAATCCACCGGCAGGGCATTACTCCTGCCAGGTCGATCGGTCTCCCAGCCAAAAGGCCGAAAAGCGATGGTGGATCGTTTAGGGCCTGACCGAAGGCCTGCCTTTTTTACAATGAAAAAAGGTAAAAAGTCCAAACATTTGAACAGCCTCGGACGTGCACCTTGACCCCATGGTCAAGGCACAGCGTCAACAAGGCTGTCCCCAAAACAATACACATGCGCCTCAACCCCGAAGGGGAAGCACATGGTCATTCAAACGCATGCATCATGCCCCCGAAGGGCCACAATGCATGGTCATACAGTTGGGACCACTCCTCTTAATAGGAGTGAGACCCCTTAATCCACCAGCAGGGCATTACTCCTGCCAGGTCGATCGGTCTCCCAGCCAAAAGGCCGAAAAGCGATGGTGGCGTTTAGGGCCCGCACGAAAAAGGCCAGCCTTTTTTACACTGAAAAAAGGTAAAAAGTCAAACATTTGAACAGCCTTGGACGTGCACCTTGACCCCATGGTCAAGGCACAACGTCAACAAGGCTGTCCCCATAACAATACACATGCGCCTCAACCCCGAGGGGGAAGCGCATGGTCATTCAAACGCATGCATCATGCCCCCCAAAGGGCCACAATGCATGGTCATACAGGTGGGACCACTCCTCTTAATAGGAGTGAGACCCCTTAATCCACCGGCAGGGCATTACTCCTGCCAGGTCGATCGGTCTCCCAGCCAAAAGGCCGAAAAGCGATGGTGGGCCGTTTTAGGGCCCCGGACAGGGCCTGCCTTTTTTACAAAGAAAAAAGGTAAAAAGTCAAACATTTGAACAGCCTTGGACGTGCACCTTGACCCCATGGTCAAGGCACATCGTCAACAAGGCTGTCCCCATAACAATACACATGCGCCTCAACCCCGAGGGGGAAGCGCATGGTCATTCAAACGCATGCATCATGCCCCCGAAGGGCCACAATGCATGGTCATACAGGTGGGACCACTCCTCTTAATAGGAGTGAGACCCCTTAATCCACCGGCAGGGCATTACTCCTGCCAGGTCGATCGGTCTCCCAGCCAAAAGGCCGAAAAGCGATGGTGGATCGTTTAGGGCCTGACCGAAGGCCTGCCTTTTTTACAATGAAAAAAGGTAAAAAGTCCAAACATTTGAACAGCCTCGGACGTGCACCTTGACCCCATGGTCAAGGCACAGCGTCAACAAGGCTGTCCCCAAAACAATACACATGCGCCTCAACCCCGAAGGGGAAGCACATGGTCATTCAAACGCATGCATCATGCCCCCGAAGGGCCACAATGCATGGTCATACAGTTGGGACCACTCCTCTTAATAGGAGTGAGACCCCTTAATCCACCAGCAGGGCATTACTCCTGCCAGGTCGATCGGTCTCCCAGCCAAAAGGCCGAAAAGCGATGGTGGCCGTTTTAGGGCCCCGGACAGGGCCTGCCTTTTTTACAAAGAAAAAAGGTAAAAAGTCAAACATTTGAACAGCCTTGGACGTGCACCTTGACCCCATGGTCAAGGCACATCGTCAACAAGGCTGTCCCCAAAACAATACACATGCGCCTCAACCCCGAGGGGGAAGCACATGGTCATTCAAACGCATGCATCATGCCCCCGAAGGGCCACAATGCATGGTCATACAGGTGGGACCACTCCTCTTAATAGGAGTGAGACCCCTTAATCCACCGGCAGGGCATTACTCCTGCCAGGTCGATCGGTCTCCCAGCCAAAAGGCCGAAAAGCGATGGTGGATCGTTTAGGGCCTGACCGAAGGCCTGCCTTTTTTACAATGAAAAAAGGTAAAAAGTCCAAACATTTGAACAGCCTCGGACGTGCACCTTGACCCCATGGTCAAGGCACAGCGTCAACAAGGCTGTCCCCAAAACAATACACATGCGCCTCAACCCCGAAGGGGAAGCACATGGTCATTCAAACGCATGCATCATGCCCCCGAAGGGCCACAATGCATGGTCATACAGTTGGGACCACTCCTCTTAATAGGAGTGAGACCCCTTAATCCACCAGCAGGGCATTACTCCTGCCAGGTCGATCGGTCTCCCAGCCAAAAGGCCGAAAAGCGATGGTGGGTCGTTTAGGGCCTGACCGAAGGCCTGCCTTTTTTACAATGAAAAAAGGTAAAAAGTCCAAACATTTGAACAGCCTCGGACGTGCACCTTGACCCCATGGTCAAGGCACAGCGTCAACAAGGCTGTCCCCATAACAATACACATGCGCCTCAACCCCGAGGGTGAAGCACATGGTCATTCAAACGCATGCATCATGCCCCCGAAGGGCCACAATGCATGGTCATACAGGTGGGACCACTCCTCTTAATAGGAGTGAGACCCCTTAATCCACCGGCAGGGCATTACTCCTGCCAGGTCGATCGGTCTCCCAGCCAAAAGGCCGAAAAGCGATGGTGGATCGTTTAGGGCCTGACCGAAGGCCTGCCTTTTTTACAATGAAAAAAGGTAAAAAGTCCAAACATTTGAACAGCCTCGGACGTGCACCTTGACCCCATGGTCAAGGCACAGCGTCAACAAGGCTGTCCCCAAAACAATACACATGCGCCTCAACCCCGAAGGGGAAGCACATGGTCATTCAAACGCATGCATCATGCCCCCGAAGGGCCACAATGCATGGTCATACAGTTGGGACCACTCCTCTTAATAGGAGTGAGACCCCTTAATCCACCAGCAGGGCATTACTCCTGCCAGGTCGATCGGTCTCCCAGCCAAAAGGCCGAAAAGCGATGGTGGCGCATTTAGGGCCCGCGCGAAGGCCTGCCTTTTTTGCAGTGAAAAAAGGTAAAAACTCAAACATTTGAACAGCCTTGGACGTGCACCTTGACCCCATGGTCAAGGCACATCGTCAACAAGGCTGTCCCCAAAACAATACACATGCGCCTCAACCCCGAGGGGGAAGCGCATGGTCATTCAAACGCATGCATCATGCCCCCAAAGGGCCACAATGCATGGTCATACAGGTGGGACCACTCCTCTTAATAGGAGTGAGACCCCTTAATCCACCGGCAGGGCATTACTCCTGCCAGGTCGATCGGTCTCCCAGCCAAAAGGCCGAAAAGCGATGGTGGATCGTTTAGGGCCTGACCGAAGGCCTGCCTTTTTTACAATGAAAAAAGGTAAAAAGTCCAAACATTTGAACAGCCTCGGACGTGCACCTTGACCCCATGGTCAAGGCACAGCGTCAACAAGGCTGTCCCCAAAACAATACACATGCGCCTCAACCCCGAAGGGGAAGCACATGGTCATTCAAACGCATGCATCATGCCCCCGAAGGGCCACAATGCATGGTCATACAGTTGGGACCACTCCTCTTAATAGGAGTGAGACCCCTTAATCCACCAGCAGGGCATTACTCCTGCCAGGTCGATCGGTCTCCCAGCCAAAAGGCCGAAAAGCGATGGTGGCCGTTTTAGGGCCCCGGACAGGGCCTGCCTTTTTTACAAAGAAAAAAGGTAAAAAGTCAAACATTTGAACAGCCTTGGACGTGCACCTTGACCCCATGGTCAAGGCACATCGTCAACAAGGCTGTCCCCAAAACAATACACATGCGCCTCAACCCCGAGGGGGAAGCACATGGTCATTCAAACGCATGCATCATGCCCCCGAAGGGCCACAATGCATGGTCATACAGGTGGGACCACTCCTCTTAATAGGAGTGAGACCCCTTAATCCACCGGCAGGGCATTACTCCTGCCAGGTCGATCGGTCTCCCAGCCAAAAGGCCGAAAAGCGATGGTGGATCGTTTAGGGCCTGACCGAAGGCCTGCCTTTTTTACAATGAAAAAAGGTAAAAAGTCCAAACATTTGAACAGCCTCGGACGTGCACCTTGACCCCATGGTCAAGGCACAGCGTCAACAAGGCTGTCCCCAAAACAATACACATGCGCCTCAACCCCGAAGGGGAAGCACATGGTCATTCAAACGCATGCATCATGCCCCCGAAGGGCCACAATGCATGGTCATACAGTTGGGACCACTCCTCTTAATAGGAGTGAGACCCCTTAATCCACCAGCAGGGCATTACTCCTGCCAGGTCGATCAGTCTCCCAGCCAAAAGGCCGAAAAGCGATGGTGGGCATTTAGGGCCCGCGCGAAGGCCTGCCTTTTTTGCAGTGAAAAAAGGTAAAAACTCAAACATTTGAACAGCCTTGGACGTGCACCTTGACCCCATGGTCAAGGCACATCGTCAACAAGGCTGTCCCCAAAACAATACACATGCGCCTCAACCCCGAGGGGGAAGCACATGGTCATTCAAACGCATGCATCATGCCCCCGAAGGGCCACAATGCATGGTCATACAGGTGGGACCACTCCTCTTAATAGGAGTGAGACCCCTTAATCCACCGGCAGGGCATTACTCCTGCCAGGTCGATCGGTCTCCCAGCCAAAAGGCCGAAAAGCGATGGTGGGCCGTTTTAGGGCCCCGGACAGGGCCTGCCTTTTTTACAAAGAAAAAAGGTAAAAAGTCAAACATTTGAACAGCCTTGGACGTGCACCTTGACCCCATGGTCAAGGCACATCGTCAACAAGGCTGTCCCCATAACAATACACATGCGCCTCAACCCCGAGGGGGAAGCGCATGGTCATTCAAACGCATGCATCATGCCCCCGAAGGGCCACAATGCATGGTCATACAGGTGGGACCACTCCTCTTAATAGGAGTGAGACCCCTTAATCCACCGGCAGGGCATTACTCCTGCCAGGTCGATCGGTCTCCCAGCCAAAAGGCCGAAAAGCGATGGTGGATCGTTTAGGGCCTGACCGAAGGCCTGCCTTTTTTACAATGAAAAAAGGTAAAAAGTCCAAACATTTGAACAGCCTCGGACGTGCACCTTGACCCCATGGTCAAGGCACAGCGTCAACAAGGCTGTCCCCAAAACAATACACATGCGCCTCAACCCCGAAGGGGAAGCACATGGTCATTCAAACGCATGCATCATGCCCCCGAAGGGCCACAATGCATGGTCATACAGTTGGGACCACTCCTCTTAATAGGAGTGAGACCCCTTAATCCACCAGCAGGGCATTACTCCTGCCAGGTCGATCGGTCTCCCAGCCAAAAGGCCGAAAAGCGATGGTGGCCGTTTTAGGGCCCCGGACAGGGCCTGCCTTTTTTACAAAGAAAAAAGGTAAAAAGTCAAACATTTGAACAGCCTTGGACGTGCACCTTGACCCCATGGTCAAGGCACATCGTCAACAAGGCTGTCCCCAAAACAATACACATGCGCCTCAACCCCGAGGGGGAAGCACATGGTCATTCAAACGCATGCATCATGCCCCCGAAGGGCCACAATGCATGGTCATACAGGTGGGACCACTCCTCTTAATAGGAGTGAGACCCCTTAATCCACCGGCAGGGCATTACTCCTGCCAGGTCGATCGGTCTCCCAGCCAAAAGGCCGAAAAGCGATGGTGGATCGTTTAGGGCCTGACCGAAGGCCTGCCTTTTTTACAATGAAAAAAGGTAAAAAGTCCAAACATTTGAACAGCCTCGGACGTGCACCTTGACCCCATGGTCAAGGCACAGCGTCAACAAGGCTGTCCCCAAAACAATACACATGCGCCTCAACCCCGAAGGGGAAGCACATGGTCATTCAAACGCATGCATCATGCCCCCGAAGGGCCACAATGCATGGTCATACAGTTGGGACCACTCCTCTTAATAGGAGTGAGACCCCTTAATCCACCAGCAGGGCATTACTCCTGCCAGGTCGATCGGTCTCCCAGCCAAAAGGCCGAAAAGCGATGGTGGGTCGTTTAGGGCCTGACCGAAGGCCTGCCTTTTTTACAATGAAAAAAGGTAAAAAGTCCAAACATTTGAACAGCCTCGGACGTGCACCTTGACCCCATGGTCAAGGCACAGCGTCAACAAGGCTGTCCCCATAACAATACACATGCGCCTCAACCCCGAGGGTGAAGCACATGGTCATTCAAACGCATGCATCATGCCCCCGAAGGGCCACAATGCATGGTCATACAGGTGGGACCACTCCTCTTAATAGGAGTGAGACCCCTTAATCCACCGGCAGGGCATTACTCCTGCCAGGTCGATCGGTCTCCCAGCCAAAAGGCCGAAAAGCGATGGTGGATCGTTTAGGGCCTGACCGAAGGCCTGCCTTTTTTACAATGAAAAAAGGTAAAAAGTCCAAACATTTGAACAGCCTCGGACGTGCACCTTGACCCCATGGTCAAGGCACAGCGTCAACAAGGCTGTCCCCAAAACAATACACATGCGCCTCAACCCCGAAGGGGAAGCACATGGTCATTCAAACGCATGCATCATGCCCCCGAAGGGCCACAATGCATGGTCATACAGTTGGGACCACTCCTCTTAATAGGAGTGAGACCCCTTAATCCACCAGCAGGGCATTACTCCTGCCAGGTCGATCGGTCTCCCAGCCAAAAGGCCGAAAAGCGATGGTGGCGTTTAGGGCCCGCACGAAAAAGGCCAGCCTTTTTTACACTGAAAAAAGGTAAAAAGTCAAACATTTGAACAGCCTTGGACGTGCACCTTGACCCCATGGTCAAGGCACAACGTCAACAAGGCTGTCCCCATAACAATACACATGCGCCTCAACCCCGAGGGGGAAGCGCATGGTCATTCAAACGCATGCATCATGCCCCCCAAAGGGCCACAATGCATGGTCATACAGGTGGGACCACTCCTCTTAATAGGAGTGAGACCCCTTAATCCACCGGCAGGGCATTACTCCTGCCAGGTCGATCGGTCTCCCAGCCAAAAGGCCGAAAAGCGATGGTGGGCCGTTTTAGGGCCCCGGACAGGGCCTGCCTTTTTTACAAAGAAAAAAGGTAAAAAGTCAAACATTTGAACAGCCTTGGACGTGCACCTTGACCCCATGGTCAAGGCACATCGTCAACAAGGCTGTCCCCATAACAATACACATGCGCCTCAACCCCGAGGGGGAAGCGCATGGTCATTCAAACGCATGCATCATGCCCCCGAAGGGCCACAATGCATGGTCATACAGGTGGGACCACTCCTCTTAATAGGAGTGAGACCCCTTAATCCACCGGCAGGGCATTACTCCTGCCAGGTCGATCGGTCTCCCAGCCAAAAGGCCGAAAAGCGATGGTGGATCGTTTAGGGCCTGACCGAAGGCCTGCCTTTTTTACAATGAAAAAAGGTAAAAAGTCCAAACATTTGAACAGCCTCGGACGTGCACCTTGACCCCATGGTCAAGGCACAGCGTCAACAAGGCTGTCCCCAAAACAATACACATGCGCCTCAACCCCGAAGGGGAAGCACATGGTCATTCAAACGCATGCATCATGCCCCCGAAGGGCCACAATGCATGGTCATACAGTTGGGACCACTCCTCTTAATAGGAGTGAGACCCCTTAATCCACCAGCAGGGCATTACTCCTGCCAGGTCGATCGGTCTCCCAGCCAAAAGGCCGAAAAGCGATGGTGGCCGTTTTAGGGCCCCGGACAGGGCCTGCCTTTTTTACAAAGAAAAAAGGTAAAAAGTCAAACATTTGAACAGCCTTGGACGTGCACCTTGACCCCATGGTCAAGGCACATCGTCAACAAGGCTGTCCCCAAAACAATACACATGCGCCTCAACCCCGAGGGGGAAGCACATGGTCATTCAAACGCATGCATCATGCCCCCGAAGGGCCACAATGCATGGTCATACAGGTGGGACCACTCCTCTTAATAGGAGTGAGACCCCTTAATCCACCGGCAGGGCATTACTCCTGCCAGGTCGATCGGTCTCCCAGCCAAAAGGCCGAAAAGCGATGGTGGATCGTTTAGGGCCTGACCGAAGGCCTGCCTTTTTTACAATGAAAAAAGGTAAAAAGTCCAAACATTTGAACAGCCTCGGACGTGCACCTTGACCCCATGGTCAAGGCACAGCGTCAACAAGGCTGTCCCCAAAACAATACACATGCGCCTCAACCCCGAAGGGGAAGCACATGGTCATTCAAACGCATGCATCATGCCCCCGAAGGGCCACAATGCATGGTCATACAGTTGGGACCACTCCTCTTAATAGGAGTGAGACCCCTTAATCCACCAGCAGGGCATTACTCCTGCCAGGTCGATCGGTCTCCCAGCCAAAAGGCCGAAAAGCGATGGTGGGTCGTTTAGGGCCTGACCGAAGGCCTGCCTTTTTTACAATGAAAAAAGGTAAAAAGTCCAAACATTTGAACAGCCTCGGACGTGCACCTTGACCCCATGGTCAAGGCACAGCGTCAACAAGGCTGTCCCCATAACAATACACATGCGCCTCAACCCCGAGGGTGAAGCACATGGTCATTCAAACGCATGCATCATGCCCCCGAAGGGCCACAATGCATGGTCATACAGGTGGGACCACTCCTCTTAATAGGAGTGAGACCCCTTAATCCACCGGCAGGGCATTACTCCTGCCAGGTCGATCGGTCTCCCAGCCAAAAGGCCGAAAAGCGATGGTGGATCGTTTAGGGCCTGACCGAAGGCCTGCCTTTTTTACAATGAAAAAAGGTAAAAAGTCCAAACATTTGAACAGCCTCGGACGTGCACCTTGACCCCATGGTCAAGGCACAGCGTCAACAAGGCTGTCCCCAAAACAATACACATGCGCCTCAACCCCGAAGGGGAAGCACATGGTCATTCAAACGCATGCATCATGCCCCCGAAGGGCCACAATGCATGGTCATACAGTTGGGACCACTCCTCTTAATAGGAGTGAGACCCCTTAATCCACCAGCAGGGCATTACTCCTGCCAGGTCGATCGGTCTCCCAGCCAAAAGGCCGAAAAGCGATGGTGGCGCATTTAGGGCCCGCGCGAAGGCCTGCCTTTTTTGCAGTGAAAAAAGGTAAAAACTCAAACATTTGAACAGCCTTGGACGTGCACCTTGACCCCATGGTCAAGGCACATCGTCAACAAGGCTGTCCCCAAAACAATACACATGCGCCTCAACCCCGAGGGGGAAGCGCATGGTCATTCAAACGCATGCATCATGCCCCCAAAGGGCCACAATGCATGGTCATACAGGTGGGACCACTCCTCTTAATAGGAGTGAGACCCCTTAATCCACCGGCAGGGCATTACTCCTGCCAGGTCGATCGGTCTCCCAGCCAAAAGGCCGAAAAGCGATGGTGGATCGTTTAGGGCCTGACCGAAGGCCTGCCTTTTTTACAATGAAAAAAGGTAAAAAGTCCAAACATTTGAACAGCCTCGGACGTGCACCTTGACCCCATGGTCAAGGCACAGCGTCAACAAGGCTGTCCCCAAAACAATACACATGCGCCTCAACCCCGAAGGGGAAGCACATGGTCATTCAAACGCATGCATCATGCCCCCGAAGGGCCACAATGCATGGTCATACAGTTGGGACCACTCCTCTTAATAGGAGTGAGACCCCTTAATCCACCAGCAGGGCATTACTCCTGCCAGGTCGATCGGTCTCCCAGCCAAAAGGCCGAAAAGCGATGGAGGCCGTTTTAGGGCCCCGGACAGGGCCTGCCTTTTTTACAAAGAAAAAAGGTAAAAAGTCAAACATTTGAACAGCCTTGGACGTGCACCTTGACCCCATGGTCAAGGCACATCGTCAACAAGGCTGTCCCCAAAACAATACACATGCGCCTCAACCCCGAGGGGGAAGCACATGGTCATTCAAACGCATGCATCATGCCCCCGAAGGGCCACAATGCATGGTCATACAGGTGGGACCACTCCTCTTAATAGGAGTGAGACCCCTTAATCCACCGGCAGGGCATTACTCCTGCCAGGTCGATCGGTCTCCCAGCCAAAAGGCCGAAAAGCGATGGTGGATCGTTTAGGGCCTGACCGAAGGCCTGCCTTTTTTACAATGAAAAAAGGTAAAAAGTCCAAACATTTGAACAGCCTCGGACGTGCACCTTGACCCCATGGTCAAGGCACAGCGTCAACAAGGCTGTCCCCAAAACAATACACATGCGCCTCAACCCCGAAGGGGAAGCACATGGTCATTCAAACGCATGCATCATGCCCCCGAAGGGCCACAATGCATGGTCATACAGTTGGGACCACTCCTCTTAATAGGAGTGAGACCCCTTAATCCACCAGCAGGGCATTACTCCTGCCAGGTCGATCAGTCTCCCAGCCAAAAGGCCGAAAAGCGATGGTGGGCATTTAGGGCCCGCGCGAAGGCCTGCCTTTTTTGCAGTGAAAAAAGGTAAAAACTCAAACATTTGAACAGCCTTGGACGTGCACCTTGACCCCATGGTCAAGGCACATCGTCAACAAGGCTGTCCCCAAAACAATACACATGCGCCTCAACCCCGAGGGGGAAGCACATGGTCATTCAAACGCATGCATCATGCCCCCGAAGGGCCACAATGCATGGTCATACAGGTGGGACCACTCCTCTTAATAGGAGTGAGACCCCTTAATCCACCGGCAGGGCATTACTCCTGCCAGGTCGATCGGTCTCCCAGCCAAAAGGCCGAAAAGCGATGGTGGGCCGTTTTAGGGCCCCGGACAGGGCCTGCCTTTTTTACAAAGAAAAAAGGTAAAAAGTCAAACATTTGAACAGCCTTGGACGTGCACCTTGACCCCATGGTCAAGGCACATCGTCAACAAGGCTGTCCCCATAACAATACACATGCGCCTCAACCCCGAGGGGGAAGCGCATGGTCATTCAAACGCATGCATCATGCCCCCGAAGGGCCACAATGCATGGTCATACAGGTGGGACCACTCCTCTTAATAGGAGTGAGACCCCTTAATCCACCGGCAGGGCATTACTCCTGCCAGGTCGATCGGTCTCCCAGCCAAAAGGCCGAAAAGCGATGGTGGATCGTTTAGGGCCTGACCGAAGGCCTGCCTTTTTTACAATGAAAAAAGGTAAAAAGTCCAAACATTTGAACAGCCTCGGACGTGCACCTTGACCCCATGGTCAAGGCACAGCGTCAACAAGGCTGTCCCCAAAACAATACACATGCGCCTCAACCCCGAAGGGGAAGCACATGGTCATTCAAACGCATGCATCATGCCCCCGAAGGGCCACAATGCATGGTCATACAGTTGGGACCACTCCTCTTAATAGGAGTGAGACCCCTTAATCCACCAGCAGGGCATTACTCCTGCCAGGTCGATCGGTCTCCCAGCCAAAAGGCCGAAAAGCGATGGTGGCCGTTTTAGGGCCCCGGACAGGGCCTGCCTTTTTTACAAAGAAAAAAGGTAAAAAGTCAAACATTTGAACAGCCTTGGACGTGCACCTTGACCCCATGGTCAAGGCACATCGTCAACAAGGCTGTCCCCAAAACAATACACATGCGCCTCAACCCCGAGGGGGAAGCACATGGTCATTCAAACGCATGCATCATGCCCCCGAAGGGCCACAATGCATGGTCATACAGGTGGGACCACTCCTCTTAATAGGAGTGAGACCCCTTAATCCACCGGCAGGGCATTACTCCTGCCAGGTCGATCGGTCTCCCAGCCAAAAGGCCGAAAAGCGATGGTGGATCGTTTAGGGCCTGACCGAAGGCCTGCCTTTTTTACAATGAAAAAAGGTAAAAAGTCCAAACATTTGAACAGCCTCGGACGTGCACCTTGACCCCATGGTCAAGGCACAGCGTCAACAAGGCTGTCCCCAAAACAATACACATGCGCCTCAACCCCGAAGGGGAAGCACATGGTCATTCAAACGCATGCATCATGCCCCCGAAGGGCCACAATGCATGGTCATACAGTTGGGACCACTCCTCTTAATAGGAGTGAGACCCCTTAATCCACCAGCAGGGCATTACTCCTGCCAGGTCGATCGGTCTCCCAGCCAAAAGGCCGAAAAGCGATGGTGGGTCGTTTAGGGCCTGACCGAAGGCCTGCCTTTTTTACAATGAAAAAAGGTAAAAAGTCCAAACATTTGAACAGCCTCGGACGTGCACCTTGACCCCATGGTCAAGGCACAGCGTCAACAAGGCTGTCCCCATAACAATACACATGCGCCTCAACCCCGAGGGTGAAGCACATGGTCATTCAAACGCATGCATCATGCCCCCGAAGGGCCACAATGCATGGTCATACAGGTGGGACCACTCCTCTTAATAGGAGTGAGACCCCTTAATCCACCGGCAGGGCATTACTCCTGCCAGGTCGATCGGTCTCCCAGCCAAAAGGCCGAAAAGCGATGGTGGATCGTTTAGGGCCTGACCGAAGGCCTGCCTTTTTTACAATGAAAAAAGGTAAAAAGTCCAAACATTTGAACAGCCTCGGACGTGCACCTTGACCCCATGGTCAAGGCACAGCGTCAACAAGGCTGTCCCCAAAACAATACACATGCGCCTCAACCCCGAAGGGGAAGCACATGGTCATTCAAACGCATGCATCATGCCCCCGAAGGGCCACAATGCATGGTCATACAGTTGGGACCACTCCTCTTAATAGGAGTGAGACCCCTTAATCCACCAGCAGGGCATTACTCCTGCCAGGTCGATCGGTCTCCCAGCCAAAAGGCCGAAAAGCGATGGTGGCGTTTAGGGCCCGCACGAAAAAGGCCAGCCTTTTTTACACTGAAAAAAGGTAAAAAGTCAAACATTTGAACAGCCTTGGACGTGCACCTTGACCCCATGGTCAAGGCACAACGTCAACAAGGCTGTCCCCATAACAATACACATGCGCCTCAACCCCGAGGGGGAAGCGCATGGTCATTCAAACGCATGCATCATGCCCCCCAAAGGGCCACAATGCATGGTCATACAGGTGGGACCACTCCTCTTAATAGGAGTGAGACCCCTTAATCCACCGGCAGGGCATTACTCCTGCCAGGTCGATCGGTCTCCCAGCCAAAAGGCCGAAAAGCGATGGTGGGCCGTTTTAGGGCCCCGGACAGGGCCTGCCTTTTTTACAAAGAAAAAAGGTAAAAAGTCAAACATTTGAACAGCCTTGGACGTGCACCTTGACCCCATGGTCAAGGCACATCGTCAACAAGGCTGTCCCCATAACAATACACATGCGCCTCAACCCCGAGGGGGAAGCGCATGGTCATTCAAACGCATGCATCATGCCCCCGAAGGGCCACAATGCATGGTCATACAGGTGGGACCACTCCTCTTAATAGGAGTGAGACCCCTTAATCCACCGGCAGGGCATTACTCCTGCCAGGTCGATCGGTCTCCCAGCCAAAAGGCCGAAAAGCGATGGTGGATCGTTTAGGGCCTGACCGAAGGCCTGCCTTTTTTACAATGAAAAAAGGTAAAAAGTCCAAACATTTGAACAGCCTCGGACGTGCACCTTGACCCCATGGTCAAGGCACAGCGTCAACAAGGCTGTCCCCAAAACAATACACATGCGCCTCAACCCCGAAGGGGAAGCACATGGTCATTCAAACGCATGCATCATGCCCCCGAAGGGCCACAATGCATGGTCATACAGTTGGGACCACTCCTCTTAATAGGAGTGAGACCCCTTAATCCACCAGCAGGGCATTACTCCTGCCAGGTCGATCGGTCTCCCAGCCAAAAGGCCGAAAAGCGATGGTGGCCGTTTTAGGGCCCCGGACAGGGCCTGCCTTTTTTACAAAGAAAAAAGGTAAAAAGTCAAACATTTGAACAGCCTTGGACGTGCACCTTGACCCCATGGTCAAGGCACATCGTCAACAAGGCTGTCCCCAAAACAATACACATGCGCCTCAACCCCGAGGGGGAAGCACATGGTCATTCAAACGCATGCATCATGCCCCCGAAGGGCCACAATGCATGGTCATACAGGTGGGACCACTCCTCTTAATAGGAGTGAGACCCCTTAATCCACCGGCAGGGCATTACTCCTGCCAGGTCGATCGGTCTCCCAGCCAAAAGGCCGAAAAGCGATGGTGGATCGTTTAGGGCCTGACCGAAGGCCTGCCTTTTTTACAATGAAAAAAGGTAAAAAGTCCAAACATTTGAACAGCCTCGGACGTGCACCTTGACCCCATGGTCAAGGCACAGCGTCAACAAGGCTGTCCCCAAAACAATACACATGCGCCTCAACCCCGAAGGGGAAGCACATGGTCATTCAAACGCATGCATCATGCCCCCGAAGGGCCACAATGCATGGTCATACAGTTGGGACCACTCCTCTTAATAGGAGTGAGACCCCTTAATCCACCAGCAGGGCATTACTCCTGCCAGGTCGATCGGTCTCCCAGCCAAAAGGCCGAAAAGCGATGGTGGGTCGTTTAGGGCCTGACCGAAGGCCTGCCTTTTTTACAATGAAAAAAGGTAAAAAGTCCAAACATTTGAACAGCCTCGGACGTGCACCTTGACCCCATGGTCAAGGCACAGCGTCAACAAGGCTGTCCCCATAACAATACACATGCGCCTCAACCCCGAGGGTGAAGCACATGGTCATTCAAACGCATGCATCATGCCCCCGAAGGGCCACAATGCATGGTCATACAGGTGGGACCACTCCTCTTAATAGGAGTGAGACCCCTTAATCCACCGGCAGGGCATTACTCCTGCCAGGTCGATCGGTCTCCCAGCCAAAAGGCCGAAAAGCGATGGTGGATCGTTTAGGGCCTGACCGAAGGCCTGCCTTTTTTACAATGAAAAAAGGTAAAAAGTCCAAACATTTGAACAGCCTCGGACGTGCACCTTGACCCCATGGTCAAGGCACAGCGTCAACAAGGCTGTCCCCAAAACAATACACATGCGCCTCAACCCCGAAGGGGAAGCACATGGTCATTCAAACGCATGCATCATGCCCCCGAAGGGCCACAATGCATGGTCATACAGTTGGGACCACTCCTCTTAATAGGAGTGAGACCCCTTAATCCACCAGCAGGGCATTACTCCTGCCAGGTCGATCGGTCTCCCAGCCAAAAGGCCGAAAAGCGATGGTGGCGCATTTAGGGCCCGCGCGAAGGCCTGCCTTTTTTGCAGTGAAAAAAGGTAAAAACTCAAACATTTGAACAGCCTTGGACGTGCACCTTGACCCCATGGTCAAGGCACATCGTCAACAAGGCTGTCCCCAAAACAATACACATGCGCCTCAACCCCGAGGGGGAAGCACATGGTCATTCAAACGCATGCATCATGCCCCCAAAGGGCCACAATGCATGGTCATACAGGTGGGACCACTCCTCTTAATAGGAGTGAGACCCCTTAATCCACCGGCAGGGCATTACTCCTGCCAGGTCGATCGGTCTCCCAGCCAAAAGGCCGAAAAGCGATGGTGGATCGTTTAGGGCCTGACCGAAGGCCTGCCTTTTTTACAATGAAAAAAGGTAAAAAGTCCAAACATTTGAACAGCCTCGGACGTGCACCTTGACCCCATGGTCAAGGCACAGCGTCAACAAGGCTGTCCCCAAAACAATACACATGCGCCTCAACCCCGAAGGGGAAGCACATGGTCATTCAAACGCATGCATCATGCCCCCGAAGGGCCACAATGCATGGTCATACAGTTGGGACCACTCCTCTTAATAGGAGTGAGACCCCTTAATCCACCAGCAGGGCATTACTCCTGCCAGGTCGATCGGTCTCCCAGCCAAAAGGCCGAAAAGCGATGGTGGCGTTTAGGGCCCGCACGAAAAAGGCCAGCCTTTTTTACACTGAAAAAAGGTAAAAAGTCAAACATTTGAACAGCCTTGGACGTGCACCTTGACCCCATGGTCAAGGCACAACGTCAACAAGGCTGTCCCCATAACAATACACATGCGCCTCAACCCCGAGGGGGAAGCGCATGGTCATTCAAACGCATGCATCATGCCCCCCAAAGGGCCACAATGCATGGTCATACAGGTGGGACCACTCCTCTTAATAGGAGTGAGACCCCTTAATCCACCGGCAGGGCATTACTCCTGCCAGGTCGATCGGTCTCCCAGCCAAAAGGCCGAAAAGCGATGGTGGGCCGTTTTAGGGCCCCGGACAGGGCCTGCCTTTTTTACAAAGAAAAAAGGTAAAAAGTCAAACATTTGAACAGCCTTGGACGTGCACCTTGACCCCATGGTCAAGGCACATCGTCAACAAGGCTGTCCCCATAACAATACACATGCGCCTCAACCCCGAGGGGGAAGCGCATGGTCATTCAAACGCATGCATCATGCCCCCGAAGGGCCACAATGCATGGTCATACAGGTGGGACCACTCCTCTTAATAGGAGTGAGACCCCTTAATCCACCGGCAGGGCATTACTCCTGCCAGGTCGATCGGTCTCCCAGCCAAAAGGCCGAAAAGCGATGGTGGATCGTTTAGGGCCTGACCGAAGGCCTGCCTTTTTTACAATGAAAAAAGGTAAAAAGTCCAAACATTTGAACAGCCTCGGACGTGCACCTTGACCCCATGGTCAAGGCACAGCGTCAACAAGGCTGTCCCCAAAACAATACACATGCGCCTCAACCCCGAAGGGGAAGCACATGGTCATTCAAACGCATGCATCATGCCCCCGAAGGGCCACAATGCATGGTCATACAGTTGGGACCACTCCTCTTAATAGGAGTGAGACCCCTTAATCCACCAGCAGGGCATTACTCCTGCCAGGTCGATCGGTCTCCCAGCCAAAAGGCCGAAAAGCGATGGTGGCCGTTTTAGGGCCCCGGACAGGGCCTGCCTTTTTTACAAAGAAAAAAGGTAAAAAGTCAAACATTTGAACAGCCTTGGACGTGCACCTTGACCCCATGGTCAAGGCACATCGTCAACAAGGCTGTCCCCAAAACAATACACATGCGCCTCAACCCCGAGGGGGAAGCACATGGTCATTCAAACGCATGCATCATGCCCCCGAAGGGCCACAATGCATGGTCATACAGGTGGGACCACTCCTCTTAATAGGAGTGAGACCCCTTAATCCACCGGCAGGGCATTACTCCTGCCAGGTCGATCGGTCTCCCAGCCAAAAGGCCGAAAAGCGATGGTGGATCGTTTAGGGCCTGACCGAAGGCCTGCCTTTTTTACAATGAAAAAAGGTAAAAAGTCCAAACATTTGAACAGCCTCGGACGTGCACCTTGACCCCATGGTCAAGGCACAGCGTCAACAAGGCTGTCCCCAAAACAATACACATGCGCCTCAACCCCGAAGGGGAAGCACATGGTCATTCAAACGCATGCATCATGCCCCCGAAGGGCCACAATGCATGGTCATACAGTTGGGACCACTCCTCTTAATAGGAGTGAGACCCCTTAATCCACCAGCAGGGCATTACTCCTGCCAGGTCGATCGGTCTCCCAGCCAAAAGGCCGAAAAGCGATGGTGGGTCGTTTAGGGCCTGACCGAAGGCCTGCCTTTTTTACAATGAAAAAAGGTAAAAAGTCCAAACATTTGAACAGCCTCGGACGTGCACCTTGACCCCATGGTCAAGGCACAGCGTCAACAAGGCTGTCCCCATAACAATACACATGCGCCTCAACCCCGAGGGTGAAGCACATGGTCATTCAAACGCATGCATCATGCCCCCGAAGGGCCACAATGCATGGTCATACAGGTGGGACCACTCCTCTTAATAGGAGTGAGACCCCTTAATCCACCGGCAGGGCATTACTCCTGCCAGGTCGATCGGTCTCCCAGCCAAAAGGCCGAAAAGCGATGGTGGATCGTTTAGGGCCTGACCGAAGGCCTGCCTTTTTTACAATGAAAAAAGGTAAAAAGTCCAAACATTTGAACAGCCTCGGACGTGCACCTTGACCCCATGGTCAAGGCACAGCGTCAACAAGGCTGTCCCCAAAACAATACACATGCGCCTCAACCCCGAAGGGGAAGCACATGGTCATTCAAACGCATGCATCATGCCCCCGAAGGGCCACAATGCATGGTCATACAGTTGGGACCACTCCTCTTAATAGGAGTGAGACCCCTTAATCCACCAGCAGGGCATTACTCCTGCCAGGTCGATCGGTCTCCCAGCCAAAAGGCCGAAAAGCGATGGTGGCGCATTTAGGGCCCGCGCGAAGGCCTGCCTTTTTTGCAGTGAAAAAAGGTAAAAACTCAAACATTTGAACAGCCTTGGACGTGCACCTTGACCCCATGGTCAAGGCACATCGTCAACAAGGCTGTCCCCAAAACAATACACATGCGCCTCAACCCCGAGGGGGAAGCACATGGTCATTCAAACGCATGCATCATGCCCCCAAAGGGCCACAATGCATGGTCATACAGGTGGGACCACTCCTCTTAATAGGAGTGAGACCCCTTAATCCACCGGCAGGGCATTACTCCTGCCAGGTCGATCGGTCTCCCAGCCAAAAGGCCGAAAAGCGATGGTGGATCGTTTAGGGCCTGACCGAAGGCCTGCCTTTTTTACAATGAAAAAAGGTAAAAAGTCCAAACATTTGAACAGCCTCGGACGTGCACCTTGACCCCATGGTCAAGGCACAGCGTCAACAAGGCTGTCCCCAAAACAATACACATGCGCCTCAACCCCGAAGGGGAAGCACATGGTCATTCAAACGCATGCATCATGCCCCCGAAGGGCCACAATGCATGGTCATACAGTTGGGACCACTCCTCTTAATAGGAGTGAGACCCCTTAATCCACCAGCAGGGCATTACTCCTGCCAGGTCGATCGGTCTCCCAGCCAAAAGGCCGAAAAGCGATGGTGGCGTTTAGGGCCCGCACGAAAAAGGCCAGCCTTTTTTACACTGAAAAAAGGTAAAAAGTCAAACATTTGAACAGCCTTGGACGTGCACCTTGACCCCATGGTCAAGGCACAACGTCAACAAGGCTGTCCCCATAACAATACACATGCGCCTCAACCCCGAGGGGGAAGCGCATGGTCATTCAAACGCATGCATCATGCCCCCCAAAGGGCCACAATGCATGGTCATACAGGTGGGACCACTCCTCTTAATAGGAGTGAGACCCCTTAATCCACCGGCAGGGCATTACTCCTGCCAGGTCGATCGGTCTCCCAGCCAAAAGGCCGAAAAGCGATGGTGGGCCGTTTTAGGGCCCCGGACAGGGCCTGCCTTTTTTACAAAGAAAAAAGGTAAAAAGTCAAACATTTGAACAGCCTTGGACGTGCACCTTGACCCCATGGTCAAGGCACATCGTCAACAAGGCTGTCCCCATAACAATACACATGCGCCTCAACCCCGAGGGGGAAGCGCATGGTCATTCAAACGCATGCATCATGCCCCCGAAGGGCCACAATGCATGGTCATACAGGTGGGACCACTCCTCTTAATAGGAGTGAGACCCCTTAATCCACCGGCAGGGCATTACTCCTGCCAGGTCGATCGGTCTCCCAGCCAAAAGGCCGAAAAGCGATGGTGGATCGTTTAGGGCCTGACCGAAGGCCTGCCTTTTTTACAATGAAAAAAGGTAAAAAGTCCAAACATTTGAACAGCCTCGGACGTGCACCTTGACCCCATGGTCAAGGCACAGCGTCAACAAGGCTGTCCCCAAAACAATACACATGCGCCTCAACCCCGAAGGGGAAGCACATGGTCATTCAAACGCATGCATCATGCCCCCGAAGGGCCACAATGCATGGTCATACAGTTGGGACCACTCCTCTTAATAGGAGTGAGACCCCTTAATCCACCAGCAGGGCATTACTCCTGCCAGGTCGATCGGTCTCCCAGCCAAAAGGCCGAAAAGCGATGGTGGCCGTTTTAGGGCCCCGGACAGGGCCTGCCTTTTTTACAAAGAAAAAAGGTAAAAAGTCAAACATTTGAACAGCCTTGGACGTGCACCTTGACCCCATGGTCAAGGCACATCGTCAACAAGGCTGTCCCCAAAACAATACACATGCGCCTCAACCCCGAGGGGGAAGCACATGGTCATTCAAACGCATGCATCATGCCCCCGAAGGGCCACAATGCATGGTCATACAGGTGGGACCACTCCTCTTAATAGGAGTGAGACCCCTTAATCCACCGGCAGGGCATTACTCCTGCCAGGTCGATCGGTCTCCCAGCCAAAAGGCCGAAAAGCGATGGTGGATCGTTTAGGGCCTGACCGAAGGCCTGCCTTTTTTACAATGAAAAAAGGTAAAAAGTCCAAACATTTGAACAGCCTCGGACGTGCACCTTGACCCCATGGTCAAGGCACAGCGTCAACAAGGCTGTCCCCAAAACAATACACATGCGCCTCAACCCCGAAGGGGAAGCACATGGTCATTCAAACGCATGCATCATGCCCCCGAAGGGCCACAATGCATGGTCATACAGTTGGGACCACTCCTCTTAATAGGAGTGAGACCCCTTAATCCACCAGCAGGGCATTACTCCTGCCAGGTCGATCGGTCTCCCAGCCAAAAGGCCGAAAAGCGATGGTGGGTCGTTTAGGGCCTGACCGAAGGCCTGCCTTTTTTACAATGAAAAAAGGTAAAAAGTCCAAACATTTGAACAGCCTCGGACGTGCACCTTGACCCCATGGTCAAGGCACAGCGTCAACAAGGCTGTCCCCATAACAATACACATGCGCCTCAACCCCGAGGGTGAAGCACATGGTCATTCAAACGCATGCATCATGCCCCCGAAGGGCCACAATGCATGGTCATACAGGTGGGACCACTCCTCTTAATAGGAGTGAGACCCCTTAATCCACCGGCAGGGCATTACTCCTGCCAGGTCGATCGGTCTCCCAGCCAAAAGGCCGAAAAGCGATGGTGGATCGTTTAGGGCCTGACCGAAGGCCTGCCTTTTTTACAATGAAAAAAGGTAAAAAGTCCAAACATTTGAACAGCCTCGGACGTGCACCTTGACCCCATGGTCAAGGCACAGCGTCAACAAGGCTGTCCCCAAAACAATACACATGCGCCTCAACCCCGAAGGGGAAGCACATGGTCATTCAAACGCATGCATCATGCCCCCGAAGGGCCACAATGCATGGTCATACAGTTGGGACCACTCCTCTTAATAGGAGTGAGACCCCTTAATCCACCAGCAGGGCATTACTCCTGCCAGGTCGATCGGTCTCCCAGCCAAAAGGCCGAAAAGCGATGGTGGCGCATTTAGGGCCCGCGCGAAGGCCTGCCTTTTTTGCAGTGAAAAAAGGTAAAAACTCAAACATTTGAACAGCCTTGGACGTGCACCTTGACCCCATGGTCAAGGCACATCGTCAACAAGGCTGTCCCCAAAACAATACACATGCGCCTCAACCCCGAGGGGGAAGCACATGGTCATTCAAACGCATGCATCATGCCCCCAAAGGGCCACAATGCATGGTCATACAGGTGGGACCACTCCTCTTAATAGGAGTGAGACCCCTTAATCCACCGGCAGGGCATTACTCCTGCCAGGTCGATCGGTCTCCCAGCCAAAAGGCCGAAAAGCGATGGTGGATCGTTTAGGGCCTGACCGAAGGCCTGCCTTTTTTACAATGAAAAAAGGTAAAAAGTCCAAACATTTGAACAGCCTCGGACGTGCACCTTGACCCCATGGTCAAGGCACAGCGTCAACAAGGCTGTCCCCAAAACAATACACATGCGCCTCAACCCCGAAGGGGAAGCACATGGTCATTCAAACGCATGCATCATGCCCCCGAAGGGCCACAATGCATGGTCATACAGTTGGGACCACTCCTCTTAATAGGAGTGAGACCCCTTAATCCACCAGCAGGGCATTACTCCTGCCAGGTCGATCGGTCTCCCAGCCAAAAGGCCGAAAAGCGATGGTGGGCGTCCGTTTTAGGGCCCCGGACAGGGCCTGCCTTTTTTACAAAGAAAAAAGGTAAAAAGTCAAACATTTGAACAGCCTTGGACGTGCACCTTGACCCCATGGTCAAGGCACATCGTCAACAAGGCTGTCCCCATAACAATACACATGCGCCTCAACCCCGAGGGGGAAGCGCATGGTCATTCAAACGCATGCATCATGCCCCCGAAGGGCCACAATGCATGGTCATACAGGTGGGACCACTCCTCTTAATAGGAGTGAGACCCCTTAATCCACCGGCAGGGCATTACTCCTGCCAGGTCGATCGGTCTCCCAGCCAAAAGGCCGAAAAGCGATGGTGGATCGTTTAGGGCCTGACCGAAGGCCTGCCTTTTTTACAATGAAAAAAGGTAAAAAGTCCAAACATTTGAACAGCCTCGGACGTGCACCTTGACCCCATGGTCAAGGCACAGCGTCAACAAGGCTGTCCCCAAAACAATACACATGCGCCTCAACCCCGAAGGGGAAGCACATGGTCATTCAAACGCATGCATCATGCCCCCGAAGGGCCACAATGCATGGTCATACAGTTGGGACCACTCCTCTTAATAGGAGTGAGACCCCTTAATCCACCAGCAGGGCATTACTCCTGCCAGGTCGATCGGTCTCCCAGCCAAAAGGCCGAAAAGCGATGGTGGCCGTTTTAGGGCCCCGGACAGGGCCTGCCTTTTTTACAAAGAAAAAAGGTAAAAAGTCAAACATTTGAACAGCCTTGGACGTGCACCTTGACCCCATGGTCAAGGCACATCGTCAACAAGGCTGTCCCCAAAACAATACACATGCGCCTCAACCCCGAGGGGGAAGCACATGGTCATTCAAACGCATGCATCATGCCCCCGAAGGGCCACAATGCATGGTCATACAGGTGGGACCACTCCTCTTAATAGGAGTGAGACCCCTTAATCCACCGGCAGGGCATTACTCCTGCCAGGTCGATCGGTCTCCCAGCCAAAAGGCCGAAAAGCGATGGTGGATCGTTTAGGGCCTGACCGAAGGCCTGCCTTTTTTACAATGAAAAAAGGTAAAAAGTCCAAACATTTGAACAGCCTCGGACGTGCACCTTGACCCCATGGTCAAGGCACAGCGTCAACAAGGCTGTCCCCAAAACAATACACATGCGCCTCAACCCCGAAGGGGAAGCACATGGTCATTCAAACGCATGCATCATGCCCCCGAAGGGCCACAATGCATGGTCATACAGTTGGGACCACTCCTCTTAATAGGAGTGAGACCCCTTAATCCACCAGCAGGGCATTACTCCTGCCAGGTCGATCGGTCTCCCAGCCAAAAGGCCGAAAAGCGATGGTGGGTCGTTTAGGGCCTGACCGAAGGCCTGCCTTTTTTACAATGAAAAAAGGTAAAAAGTCCAAACATTTGAACAGCCTCGGACGTGCACCTTGACCCCATGGTCAAGGCACAGCGTCAACAAGGCTGTCCCCATAACAATACACATGCGCCTCAACCCCGAGGGTGAAGCACATGGTCATTCAAACGCATGCATCATGCCCCCGAAGGGCCACAATGCATGGTCATACAGGTGGGACCACTCCTCTTAATAGGAGTGAGACCCCTTAATCCACCGGCAGGGCATTACTCCTGCCAGGTCGATCGGTCTCCCAGCCAAAAGGCCGAAAAGCGATGGTGGATCGTTTAGGGCCTGACCGAAGGCCTGCCTTTTTTACAATGAAAAAAGGTAAAAAGTCCAAACATTTGAACAGCCTCGGACGTGCACCTTGACCCCATGGTCAAGGCACAGCGTCAACAAGGCTGTCCCCAAAACAATACACATGCGCCTCAACCCCGAAGGGGAAGCACATGGTCATTCAAACGCATGCATCATGCCCCCGAAGGGCCACAATGCATGGTCATACAGTTGGGACCACTCCTCTTAATAGGAGTGAGACCCCTTAATCCACCAGCAGGGCATTACTCCTGCCAGGTCGATCGGTCTCCCAGCCAAAAGGCCGAAAAGCGATGGTGGCGCATTTAGGGCCCGCGCGAAGGCCTGCCTTTTTTGCAGTGAAAAAAGGTAAAAACTCAAACATTTGAACAGCCTTGGACGTGCACCTTGACCCCATGGTCAAGGCACATCGTCAACAAGGCTGTCCCCAAAACAATACACATGCGCCTCAACCCCGAGGGGGAAGCACATGGTCATTCAAACGCATGCATCATGCCCCCAAAGGGCCACAATGCATGGTCATACAGGTGGGACCACTCCTCTTAATAGGAGTGAGACCCCTTAATCCACCGGCAGGGCATTACTCCTGCCAGGTCGATCGGTCTCCCAGCCAAAAGGCCGAAAAGCGATGGTGGATCGTTTAGGGCCTGACCGAAGGCCTGCCTTTTTTACAATGAAAAAAGGTAAAAAGTCCAAACATTTGAACAGCCTCGGACGTGCACCTTGACCCCATGGTCAAGGCACAGCGTCAACAAGGCTGTCCCCAAAACAATACACATGCGCCTCAACCCCGAAGGGGAAGCACATGGTCATTCAAACGCATGCATCATGCCCCCGAAGGGCCACAATGCATGGTCATACAGTTGGGACCACTCCTCTTAATAGGAGTGAGACCCCTTAATCCACCAGCAGGGCATTACTCCTGCCAGGTCGATCGGTCTCCCAGCCAAAAGGCCGAAAAGCGATGGTGGGTTGACTCAACTTGTCCAAATTCCAAGATTGGCAAAATGAGTACCAACTGATTGGCAATAAGGGGGCACTGCATCAAAGGCACAGTCGGGCTTCCAGAAGAAATCGATGCAACCAGCAGCCATAATTAAGCTTCATACGAAACGACAACTTGAAAAACATTCCAGCAGAAGCATTTCATCCATATCAGGTTGATTTTAACCACCACCAGTCACCAGTGTGTATATTTATGAGCGAATTGGTGGTGGAGTAGGACTGCCATCACTAATCCGGAACTGCGGGGTCGACCACAGCCAATGGGAGAGAAGCATCTGCATATTCACGCCCACGTGCTTCCTGCAGCTGGAATGGCCTGCACACGTGATCCTGGTGCTCGGGTTCACGCCTGAATGCATCCGGCACCGACGTCGTTTCGGATCGCGTCAGATTTCGCTCTGAACTCGGCTCCTCTGTGCTTGTGGGGAATATAGATGTAACGACGCACAAAGAACAGGACGAACACGATAAATATGCATTAACATTTTATAACTAATAAACATTCTTATGTTCGATGTTTAATGTTATTACAACCAATTCCTTGCGATTAGGAAGCTGTGAGTCCGAGTTCAGAATGTGAACGCCTTTTAAAAGCACTTGGGCGGTGTATTTACGCAATGCGTTTAGTTCGCTGTTTTAATATCTTCATTGCTGTCAAATCGTTTTTAAAATATTTTTGTTGCTGTCAAATCGTTCAAGGTTTTGACAATAATGGGGAAAATGAAAAACCGCAATTTTATGTTAAACTTCTGAAAAATCAGACAAACAGGTATTTTTATTTAATTATGGAGGTGATGAATTGTGATTTAAGCTTCTTGAGGATTAAGCAAACGTAAAAGTCTTTAAAAGTGCAGATTACGGGTAGGTGCTGAATGTACAGCTACCAGTTTTATCTACAGATCATATTTTCAGCATTATTAATGCAAAGACAGTCTACAGTACAGTCTACAGGTATTCATCAAAAAGCGGCGGTTCCGCGTCATTGGGTCACGTGTTCCGGTGAGCCGGCCGGGCAGTCGAGGCCTCCGTGGTGACAGCGATCGCTTCGGGATGTCCCTGTTGCAGTCGGCCTTCGATTTTCTTAGCGGGTCCGCGACGAGGGACGAAAACGACTTCGTGGGTCATACGGTGGAGCTTGGAGACCTGAGGCTTGGCGTGAGGCGAGTTATAGCTGAGGGTGAGTCCGCTGCGGTTGAGGCCTCGGTCTGGGATAGAATTCCCGTCGGGGAAGGTGACGGGCATTGCGGCTGGCGGAAGATTTACTCCCGAGCCCAGTCCGTCGCCCAGCGTCTCGGCTTCTTGTTGTTTGGCCCCGATGATGATGACACGACGAGCTGTCAGAGACCGGAACTCGCCGTTACGATCGGTGTTTTCTGTTCGTTATATTTCATATTTGTTTATGGAAATTACCTTGGGTTTAACTCCGGTGTTTCGATGCATTCCTCGTTCAATTAGACATGCGAAATGGTGGCCAACATATGGTTATCGGTCCCTACTCTATCCGTGGTAAATACCGAGTGTCAAGCAAGGAAGCAGCTCATCCCATTAATTTATTTCTTTTAGTCCTGAATGACTTGATCAAGGTTTGAACTACTGACATTCCACACTCGGGGCTCATGCTCTAACGGTCTAATTGTTGCACCACGGAGTCTGATACATCACAGTAGATCTGTCGATGAACGATCTGTATGAAAGTAGATCGATGCGCAGGCCGCAGACATGCACACTCACTTTCTGACACAGATCGGTTAGTGAGCAGGGCCGGCCCGAGATGAAATGATGCCCCAGCCAAGGGGTCGCCATGATGACCCGATCCATTGATTAAACTTTCGAATAACCCGTGAGTGGTAGCGAGAGCAGTCAATGGTGAGGGAGTAGTGAGAGAAAACACACACACACACACACACACACACACACACACACACACACACACACACACACATGCCACAAAAACACACACACAAACACACACACACACATGCCACAAAACACACACACACACACACACACACACACGCCACAAAACACACACGCACATGCCACAAAACACACACACACGCCACACCACAAACACACACACACACATGCCACACACACACACATGCCACACACGCATACATGCCACACACACACATGCCCCCCCCCCCCCCCCCCACACACACACACCCCGCACAAACACACACATGCCACACAAACACACGCACACATGCCACAAAACACACACACATGCCACAAAACACACACACACACATGCCACAAAACACACACACACACATGCCACAAAACACACACACACACATGCCACAAAACACACACACACACATGCCACAAAACACACACACACACATGCCACAAAACACACACACACACATGCCACAAAACACACACACATGCCACATAACACACACGCACATGCCACAAAACACACACGCACATGCCACAAAACACACACACGCCACGCCACACACACACACATGCCACACACACACACATGCCACACACACACACACACACACACATGCCACAAAACACACACTCACAAACACAAACACACATGCCACAAAACACACACACAGACAAACACATACACACACACACACATCTCGTTTTTTCATTTCTGTTCCTCACAATTCTACACACACACACACACACACACACACACACACACACACACACACACACACACACACACACACACACACATACACATACACATACACATACATACACACACACACACTTAATTAATTGTACAGTATCGGTTGTTCCTATAACTTAAATATAAATAATTTAAAGGATTGTTGTAAATGATGTTAATTTCACAACATCCCATATTCAACTTTATTTAAATTGCAAACCTCAAACATAGTTTCTCCACCTAAAGTAAGAACGTTAACACGTAAGCAATTGACTGGTTTCCCGACTGCATGGATCATCAGCTGGGCACACACACCCGCCACACACACGCGCCACACACACGCGCCACACACACGCGCCACACACACGCGCCACACACACGCGCCACACACACGCGCCACACACACGCGCAACACACACGCGCCACACACACACACACACACACACACACACACACACACACACACACACACACACACACACACACACACACACACACACACACACACGCACACACACACACATACACATACACATACACATATACATACACACACACACACTTAATTAATTGTACAGTATCGGTTGTTCCTATAACTTAAATATAAATAATTTAAAGGATTGTTGTAAATGATGTTAATTTCACAACATCCCATATTCAACTTTATTTAAATTGCAAACCTCAAACATAGTTTCTCCACCTAAAGTAAGAACGTTAACACGTAAGCAATTGACTGGTTTCCCGACTGCATGGATCATCAGCTGGGCACACACACGCCACCCACACACACACGCCACACACACGCCACACACACGCGCCACACACACGCGCCACACACACGCGCCACACACACGCGCCACACACACACGCACACACACACACACATACCACAAAACACACACACACCGGTAATCTTCATAGACGCGGCTTCATCGTGAGAGATGCCAATGATTTTGAAAGCCTTGGTTTCCAAGCTGAGCAAGATGTGAGGCAGGGAAGTCAGGCCAGAGGAAAAAGCAGTACTCCAGCCAGCTGCGGATGAAGGCATTTTAAGTGGATAGGAGCTCAGGTGTGCCAATGAAGGACTTTGTACGACGGAGGATGCCCAGTCGGCGGATGGCTTTGGAGGCCAGCTTTGAAATGTGGTTTGCCCAAGAAAGATCATGGCTGATAATTATGGGACCCAGGAGTTTGAATGACAGAACTTCGTTGTTTGAAAACTTAACAGAGGCTTCAGGATTCAGGTGAAGGAGTTAACAGAAGAATGTCAGTCGTGGTTGCTTTTTCGTCTGTTTAAAATATATAAATAATAATTGGTGCGTTTTTTTTTTTTTTTTTTTGCTCTTTCACAACAAAGGATGTAGGAACCTTGGATTTTAATTTTGTTGTACAGTACCATTTTAATATGGCACTCTTTCTACAGGTGGATATGCATTCGTGTATGAAGCACAGGACTTGGAAAATAGTCGTGAATATGCACTGAAGGTATGTACCAGGCCAGGCATTTGAAAATTGCTTCTTGTGGACGAATTGGTAGTCCTTTTTGTAGATTGCGTAAACCTGATTAATATCTTTCCACAACATGCACAAGATTGATGATATACCTCCTTTTTATTTCTCATCATATTAATCCCCTACTGGTTTCACTGGGGGGAACGATAGGTTTTCTATCTGTCCGTCCGCCCCTCCTGTGGTTTTCCAGACTTTTATTCCCCATACCCGTCAACATATTCAACCGAAACTTGGTAAATGGCTTTATTATGATAAGTTACAGAACAAGTTTGAGTTTCGGGGTGTTTCGTCAATCGCAAAGGAGCATGTATTGCAAAGCAATTCTCGCTCTTGTTTAGATGTTTATTGATTGGCTTTCGATGAATAATTGTACACGTTTGAGGAGTCTGCTTCATTTTGGTGTCTTGGTAACATTGTGGCGGTTTGTGCATATCAATAGTTCAGTATTACGGGTTGACTCTTGCATTATTGGAAAGTGGGATGAGATTGGGCAAGGGGAGCAGCAATTACTGTGTAAGATGTTTTGAACAACTAACACAAAGACATTATAAGTGGAAGTTGGCAGGAATATTTGTCGGGGTTTTGTGATGGGTAAAGAGTGGTGATGGTTACTGTGAAAAGGCGTTTAGATTGAGTTTACTCTTGCAATATTATTTTTTTAAATAAATGAAATATGGAAGCCTGATGCCTGATGATAGTAGAAAACATTCATTCACCGCTTCTAGCTGTTTATCACAAATATAAAATGTGAAAAAGTGTCTGTGCGTAACATGACGTCAACCTATCCTGGAATGTTTGAGCTAACAGTTTAACATCTTGTAACTGAAAGTTGCAGTTCTGTTTTACAGGGACAAGGATGATTATTAGGTACTTTTGAGTGTCTTGCTACCCGTCAAGTTGTGTGGGAGATGCAAATTTCTATGTAAATGTGTATAGTGTAGTGCTGCTCCAGGTGGGAGGGGGTATTACATGTCCTCACCCTATACAGTACAATATTGCTGTCCCACGTATTCCAGTGCAGAGGTATTTTGAATTGTATGTTTGAACAAGCCTAGCAATCAAAAAATACGTATGAAACGCACAAAACGTAGGAAAAGAACTGCACTCGGTGGGAAGAATACCTCCGCCAGGCTGAACAGTTTGTTTTGTATCCCACTGATAGGTCGGATCTGGATTCGGACCTGAACCAAAATCTAATCGGTTTTATCTCGTCACCTAACCAACTCTTCCACCAAGTTTAGTCATAATTCGTCCATAACTTTTGGAAATATCATGCTACATATAGTTTTTGACCCTGTCACTCAATGGAAGAATCGCTTAAAAAAAAAAACATTGTATCCAGATCCGTATTCGGATCTTCACCGAAATCGAATTGATTTGTCTTTGTCACACAAACAACTTGTCCATCAAGTTCCGTCCGAATCCGTCCACAACGTTTTGAGATATTGTGCTATATATCAGTTTTAGCCCCATCTCTCAATGGTGAAGAATCACTTTTAAAATTATCTGACCTGGAACCAGATTAAAATTTTCACCAAAACTGAATCAATTCTTCCTTGTCACACACCCAACCTGTCCACCAAGTTTTGACCGAATCCGGCCACAACGTTTTGAGATATCGTGCTACATATAGTTGTTTTTTTTTTGCCCCATCTCATTGGTGAAAAATCACTTTAAAATTCTCAGATCCGGATCCTCACCAAAATTTTATCATTTCGTCTGTCATATACCCAGTGTCTCCACCAAATTTCATCGGAATCTGTCCACAACGTTTTGACATATGCTGTTCACAAACATACAGACAAACGGACAGGGGAGAGGGGCTTGTGAAAGAGTTTGTTGTCAGCGAATGCATATTGGACTGGGATTCTATTGAATTTGGCTTGCTGATTATATCATTACTGAGGCCTGGTTAAGCCTTGGATGCAATGCCTCTGCGCATTTGGGCAGGCATTTGTCATTTGGCTCGGGGTGCCGGAGATAACCCGCTTCTTCATTGCGAAGAACACCATGGGCTCTTTAATGTCTACCAACTAATGATAGCAGACGGGACGCCAAGTTTAACGTCGATCTGAGGGATGGCGCGCACGATGATCTGTCACCTACCTGCGAAACATCAGTGTTGTAGTTTATCGCTGGGCCAAGATTTAAAGCCAACAACCCAGGCTAAGTCAAATCTAGGGTCTGGACTATCCCACCAGCACTGTGAAAGAGGTGCATATTTAAATAAAGTTAGGATTGGATTTGGACAAGCATATATATATATATATATCTATATATATATTTTTGTATACTGAATCGAGGCTCATGAAAGAGCTAACATTTATTTCACAAACAAATCAACCAGACAAACAAAATATATAAAAAGAGGGAGCGGAAGACAAGATGCGGAGAGATGGGGAGAGAAGGGGAAGCACACAAACACAACATTTGAGAGCAGGGAGATGTGTGGGAGGGAGAGGGCTTGGGGGGAGGAGGCGTGGGAATGGGGGGGGGGGGGGAGGGTGGGAGAAGTATAAAACGCAAGGACACCAAGGACTTCCAGGACAGAAGTTGGTATTTCAAAAAAGTGGATTTGGGGTGAAATTAGCAGGGGTAGAAAAGATCATGGTTTTGGATGGGGGAAGATAAGAGATGGTGGTGAACAGCTGTTTTAAAGACCTGGAGGGTGGAGTGGGATTGAAGAGAGTGAGGGAGTTTGTTCCAAAGGTGGGAGAAAAGAGGAATGAAGGAGTGAAGGTGAGCAGAGAGTCTTGATTTTGGCAGTTTAACCAGAAGAGGGTTGCAGGCAGATCTTGTGCGACCTGTAGGAATATTTGGGGGACAGAGCCCAGAGAGAGCTGGGGAGGCAAGGCCAGAGAGGAGTCGGTAGAAGACTGAAAGACCACCAACCTGCCTGCGGTGAGTGAGTGAAAGGCCCTTGGAGTTAGCTTCATCGCGGAGATTCCAATGATTCTGAACGCTTTGGTTTCAACAGCGTGAAGACGAGCTAGGTGTGAGGCAGGAGCACCAGCCCAGAGAGGAGAGCAGTATTCCATTGAGCTGCGGATGAAAGCCTTGTATGTGGTGAGGAGCTCAGGTGTGCCAAGGAAGGACCGAGCACGACGGAGGATGCCCAGTCGGCGACTGGCTTTGGAGGCCAGATTTGAAATGTGGTTTTCCCAGGAAAGATCATGGCAGATAGTGAGACCCAAAAGCTTGAGTGACAGAACTTCTTGGAGAGGATTATTCAGAAAGTGGATGGGAGGGTTGTCCAGTCGGTCTTTTCGGATAGACATCGTAAGAGTGTGAGATTTGTCAGGATTGAAAGACATGTTCCACTTGTTTGCCCAGTCTGTGATTTTGTCCAGGTCTGCAGAGAGTGAGGAGGCTGCAGACTGCCGATCTGAGGGATGAGGAATGGAGCGGCAGAGAGTGGAGTCATCAGCAAAGAGATAGAGAGGATTTTCAAGAGAGTCAGAGAGATCATTTATGAAGACCAGAAAAAGCACAGGGCCCAGAACACTGCCTTGGGGAACTCCAGCCTGAACAGGAAGAGGAGATGAGAGAAAACCATTCAGGGCCACACGTTGACTACGACTAGAGAGGAAGTCCGCCAGCCATGCGTGGAGATTTCCATGGATACCAAAGGAGGAGAGTTTGAGCAGAGCGGGGTGCCAGACCGTATCGAAGGCATGTGATATGTCAAGGGAGACAGCTCTAATTTCCTGCTTGGCATTGAGGAACTCCATCCATTGTTGAGAAAGCAGAAGCAGCATGTCCAGAGTAGAGTGACCAGGTCTGAAACCAAATTGATGATCAGAGATCAAGCCATTGGAGAAGAGGAAAGATTTCATATCTGAAGCAATGATGGATTCCATGACTTTGCTGATAATTGGGAGAAGGCTCATTGGTCTGTAGTTGCTGGGATCTGTTTTTGCACCTTTTTTGTGCAAAGCGGTAATGTTGGCTGATTTCCAAGCAGATGGCAGATGACCTTGAGCAAAAGAGAGGGTGAAGAGAACAGAGAGAGGGAGTGAAAGAGCAGAAGAACAGGATTTTAGGACCCGTGGGCTGATGCCGTCAGGTCCAGTTGCAGAATCTGAGTCAAGTGTTGACAGAAACTTTTTCACCTTGTCAGGAGGAAAGGACACAGAGTCCAGGAGCAGCTGGGTACGACTGGGTACGGTGGTTACAGAGAGGGATGGGTTTGGGACACAAGATTTAGAGGCAAACACAGAGTTGAGGCATTCAGCTTTTTCATGTGCGGAGTCAGCCATGTAGCCGTTTGAGGTGAGGGAGGGGATCGAGGGGGAACAGACACCAGAAACAGATTTGACCAGACGCCACCAGGATTTGGAAGAGGGAGACAGATAAGAGAGTTCGGTCTTGAGAACGGAGAGATATTGTTTTCTGGCTCTCCTGAGGGTGGACACACACTTGTTTTGGGCTTTGTGAAAGGAAATGAGATTTCCTTCCGTTGGATTTGCTTTCCAGGAGACGAAAGCAAGTTGTTTCTGGGCAACAGCCTCACCACAAGATTCCGTGTACCATGGACGGGAGGAAGGGTATGACAACTGAAGACGAGATGGGATAAATCTGTGCATGAGAGAGAGCAATTTACTTTGGAAGAATTCCCAGGATGAGTTGATGTCAGAGGCGGTAGAGATGGGAGACCAGTCCAGATGATTGATGGCTGCTTGAAGACCGTGCCAGTTGGCCTGAGTGAAATGCCAGACTCGTCGACGCTGAGGAGGCTCTCTGAGAATGGTCATATTGCAGCAGATCGAATACTTTTCTGGTGAAAGAAATTGAAATGACACACCCTATTGCTTCTGAATTTTCCCATCCTTCTGCATTCGATCTGTGCTTTTTTGTCAACTCCCTTATTTGTTCTTTAACCCTCCAAACCAGGAGGTTTCATGTTACTGACCTGAGTGCACTTTGTAATAATTATCTTTCATCATTGCATGTAAATCAGGTCCAAGCCTTAATTAACACATAATAACCCTAGAAACTACATCACAAATGTTGTTCGATGCCATTCTTTGATTTCCATTGTTTTCTCTTAAATCCAGGGAAAAGCTGGGACTAATTTGACAATTTTGCACACTTGATCACACACCTTGTGTTGAAAACCTAAGAGGATTCAGGTGAAGATGTTAATGAAATAATGTTTCTTGCAGGAGAAGAGAAAGTGTGCCTTATCTGTGGTGCATTGTATTATTTGTTTTGTTTAACAAATTAATTTTTTTAACCTTCTGGCAGCGATTACTCTCTGATGATGAGGAGAAGAGCAAGACGATAATGCAAGAGGTTTGCCTCATGGTATCCTTTTTGGTTGCAATCTCCACATTTGAATGCACAAATTGCCAAATTACCAATTGTCATGATTGAGAAAAGTAAGTGGTAAAGAAAGAAAAACGTTCATCGATTATCTCTGCACTTTAATGCATTCTTGAAAGGGGAAATGCGGAGCATTGTGTCGCAGTGGAATATGCATACATTGTGTTTGGAGTATGTGATGAAAATTAAACTTGTAATTTTGTCCTTGTGCTCCTATCTCTGCTCTTTCAGGAGTACTGGCCCTGAGTCACCTCGTGCTTTCAATCATACCCACTCCGGATCTCTTCCACACTCACTAACCCACCCCCAATAATTTTTTCTTCTCCCTCTTCCATTTCTTCCACTTAAATACTCGTTTGCAATGTTCTCGACTTTTTTTTAAATTGCCTGTTCCCTGTTTTACCCTCTGTTATTCTGTAAGCCTGTTGCCCTATGCCATTTAAATGTTTATCTATCTATAATAATAAATGAATGTGTCAGTCAGTCTGTCTGTCAGTGTGTCTCCTCCATAACTCCAAAACCATGAAACCCAGTAGCTTGAAACTTTGCATGCATACTAAGGGAACTAACTCCAAGGGAGTGCATGAGTGAAAACTGGGTATTTGGGTAAGGTTAAACAACCCTTTTGAAGATAATTAATGGATTTATCCAATTAAAACCAATAAAGGCTTACCCTTGGTCAGTTGACGTTCACCTCACGGGATTTAATCCACCATTTTATTTCGGCCTCCTCAAAAAGCATTGGCGATTTTTCTACAATGATATCTCGCTGATTAATTAAAGTATATAATTGAAATATGTCTTCAGATTTGACGATCGGAGCTGGTGGACTAAATAACTGTTGAAATCTGGAGCAAAATGTGAGAAATGTAAGAATTAACTGATTCTTATAATTGAGCATATTTACGGATTTGCTCTAAGAAAGCAAGGCTGTGATCCCTCCTTCTCCATATTACAAATTGCCAAAACATGAAACATAACTTTTTATACTGTTCAGATATTATAATCAAATACAGAAAAGATTGCCAACAGTGTAACGTCATTGAGTGCAATGAAAATAATAAGTACGATAAAGTGCTCATCATCGAATGCCTGATCTTCGCTATATACATCGCTAATTGTCTGCCAAGCCAGCCATTCCTTATCAAACATTTCTTTGGAGTGCTTGCTTGAGTGCTTAAGCCACTTGGCGAGCACTTTACAAGCTGCTTGGTAATTGCTGCATACTCCTCTAAGCTCCCAAGGTTAATCGTGACAAAACTTTATAGGATCACTTTTGTACCACGATACACCTTACTTGGGGTTTTTCATTCTCACAATCATTTTCTCACAATTAATAACTTACAAATGAGCCACCACCTATCATGGGAAGGAAGAGGGATGGGAGTCTGGAGGGATGGAAGGGGGTGGGAAGAAGCACGGGAGGGTGTTGGAGGAGGGAATGTGGCATTGCCCGGCAATGCCGGGTACCTTAGCTAGTATTAAAATAAATTCTGCTAATCATATTTTCATGATGCTTTGAGTAATATTTGAATTGGCTTGTTTTTAATTTTTTGCTCCTGGATTTCAACTTGCTGTTGTTCAAGTCTGTTGGTGACACATTGGTCATGTTACTGACCTGATTGTACTTTGGAATAATTATTATCTTTCATCATTGCATGTAAACCAGGTTCAAGCCTTAATGAATATATATTGACTTAAAAGGTTGTGGGGATGTATGGAGGAAATACTAGGATAGATGCATGGGATGTTCAAATTGTTCTACAAGTAAGATGCTCACAATCGCCCTTGATGCACCGTTGTTTCTTCTTCTTCTTCATCATCTTTCGTATGCAACACATGGCTGTAGGTAGCATCATTTGCTGGGTTGTGCTGCTGAGCTCTGCTGTGATGCAGTTCCCCCTGTAGGTTAGAGCAGGAATTTGTAATTTGTTCAGGGTACCAGCGATAGCTCACCTACTCCTCGTGGCATTGGGATTTTTTTAAATGTCCACTAATGCTGGCAGACTGGAATCTCAGTATAACATCCATCCAAGGGACAGCGCGCACACACAGGTGAATTGACCGCCCTGCATGTGAAACACCAGAATGACAGTTTATAGCTGGGTTGAGATTCAAACCCAGGCTGTACAGTGTGGACGGAGCTTTACAAGCTGCTTGGTAATTCCACTGAAGTGGAAGTGACCAAGTGTCGTGTTTCACATGCAGTGCGATTTTTCACATAGCAATGTTATTTCATTTTTCAGTGTACAAGTACACGTTTATGATTTGTAAGAAAACATGCCATTTTGGAAGGCCCTTCGTACTTCCGTACACTTTTCCCTCCATTTCCTTCCTCTTCTTTTTTTCTTCTTTTTTTTTTCTACCACATTGCGGTGTACCTGCTAAAGGCCTGAATACTTTTTTTTTTGAACAAAGATGAAAAATTTTATAAATGAGTTGTCTATGTGTAAAATCTATTTTAATAGACGTTTCATACTTATTAACTTATTAGCAGGGTCAAAAAGAAACACAACCGAGCTGTGATGTACGATATACGAATGGGTTGTGTTAGTTTTTGAACACCTTGTACTTGTATATTTAAAAAATGAAGAATGTTGGGATACCTTGGACGAACATGTGCTTCTTGTTTGTATAACCTTTTGAATGCCGCAAATTCCGCCTGTATATCCTGGGTGATGTGTTGAAGCAAATATTTAACAGGAATAAATTTTGAATTGTACAAATGTGTTTCCTGATTCATTTTCCAGTCATACATATAGTGACTTTGTTGTAAACTCTGCAGTCAATAAGGTGAACCATCATCATCCCAGTTGTCGCACAACAGTGTGAACAGAGTTGTGACTCCACAGTTCGAGTTCCTCATTCCGTTAGTGAAAAATGACCGGCATTTCTAGTTCAGATCACCAAATGGTAAACAACTGAATTATGTTCTGCTTTGGTGTAGATGCTTTGTCGCAAATCATGACTCGTCGGGAGCGTGGGTTTAACAGTTCGTGGGAAGGGACATGAGGTTAACTGCCCACTGAATAGATCTCAGGTTTGCTTTCCACATCACCGATTTGCCCCGTCCCTTAACACCACATCTCAGCGTCGGCTGTCCGGCCATGCAAATATCGTGCAGTTCGTGTCTGCAGCTTCTGTCGGAAAGGAGGACTCGGACACTGGCAAGGCAGAATTCCTCATCCTTACTGAACTTTGCCAGGGTGTGTTTACTGCAACATTTGGGAATGCTGGATGATGTGGGTGGTACAGTCGTTTTGTGTAACGTCTCGCATTATTTTCAATGTGAAAAATCGATTTCTGACTCCTGACTTGCTTTAGATTTGATGTTTGCCATGAGCACTTATACTTTATCTAATGTGGCTCCTCCTCCTCTTCCGTTGTTTTACCCACTACAGGCCAACTTGTCGAAGCTCTGAAGCAAGCAGAGAGTCGTGGACCTTTGCCCAGTGACACAGTACTAAAAATATTTTATCAAACCTGCCGAGCAGTGCAACATCTTCATCGACAGAATCCTCCCATCACCCACCGTGATCTCAAAGTATTTACACAAAACTGTCGGCCTTCATTATTGTTGGAACAATTCCTAATGGTGGATTGCTTCAATTCGGATAGATGGAGTTTGTATACGGGAAAAAAGCATTATATTGTAATGTAGCGAAACCTTTGGAGTTGTTGCTCACATGCAATTTCCAATGAAAAAAATTCACAAGGACTAATTCAACTTTGTCATTGCCTCATTCATAAGAGTTAAATGTTCTGCTTCAAATGTTATTATTATTATTTAATGACTCCAAAATATGTATGCTTTCCTGATCATTGTGAATATGGAGTTGTTCCCCATTTTGTCATTTATTTTTATACACTTGCACACCAAAGCACGCGTTATGAATCGGCATTCTGCATTTATTTATTTTTGAGGATGTTGGTTCTTTCCTGTAGGCGTTTACTCCAAGGCTACCGTAAAGATTTCAGTTTGGTCGTGAGTGCACATACAAGCTGGGGGATTGTTTATGGTTGGACAACAGGTTGTTAGTTTCACATGAGTGTCGTGCTGTACAATATGTCTTTTTCCTCAAAATCCCTTTATGGAGGATGAGGCTGGCTGTGACTTGAGTTGCTGCTTTGCTCTGTCCAAAACACTCCTCCACTGGAACCGATCATCCACCAGCCATCTCTCTCCACTCCATCCACCTCCACCTTTCTCAGATCTCTTTTCACATGTTCCTCCCATCTCAACCACAGTCTACCCCTTGATATCCATCCTACCTTGTTGTTGTTAATGTTCCCTCCATTACCGAAGGTGAACGGACGTTATGTTTTCGCATCTCTCTGTCTGTGAGACGAAATCTGTGAGATGGATTCAGACGAAATTTGGTGGACAGGTTCGATCTTTGACAAGGATGAATTGATTAGATTTTGGTGAATATCCAGATCCTATAAGTTTTAGTGATTATTCACCATTGAAAGATGGGACCAAAAACGATGGACTGTATAGAATAATATTTCAAAAAGTTGTAGATAGATTATGACAAAACTCGGTGGACGAGTTGGTTAGGTGACGAGAACAAGCCGATTAGATTTTGGTTCAGGTCCAAATCCAGATCCGGCCCATCAGTGGGATACAAAACATAAACTGTTCAGCCAGATGGAAGTATGCACTTTACTGAGTGTAGTTCTAGTTGTTATTGTTGTTTTTTCACATAGCACATAGTCTCGTGGAGGAGCTAGAACATAGAGCGGATCAGGATGTAACAGCGCAAAAAGAGAGGGAAGAGTTGGGGAGGGGGGGGGGGGGGGGGGAGGGATAACAGCACCAGTGTTAGGGACAAAATTGAGCGAGAATTTGAGAAGTATGGGAAGCGGAGAAGAATAAGAGCAAAGGAAGGTCACGGGGTGAACACGATGGATGCAGCTACAACTCTCAATCACTGAGGCATGTGGAAACCTGCAGAGAGGTGTGTTGGGAAGGGTCATTGGTTGTAGATGGGGTGTGACCTGAGATGGTGGTGAACAGCTGTCTTGAAGCCTTGGAGGGAAGAATGGGATTGAAGAGGATGTGGAAGTTGGTTCCACAAGCAGGGAAAAAAAAGGAACGAATGAGTGGAAGTGACCAGTGATTGTGGGTTTAAGGGGTTTCACCAGGAGAGGGTTACTGACAGACTGCGTATGCCCTGCAGAAACCTGAAAAGGGGGAGAGGGCTGGGGAATTTGGACAGCACGGAAAGGGCAGAAGGTGCAAGACCAGAATGAAGCTGTAGAAGACAGAGACCATCGACATTTCTGCGTTGTGAAAGTGATTGGCCCAGAGACTCTCAACACATTTGCTCTCTTTGGAAGTTTATCTTCCTCCATCCGCACTAGGGAAATGGTGCACTGCCCATTTCAGCTGGTTCTTTACCAATCCTTCCGTCCGGTTAATCTGCACACCGTCCTATCCATCCTCTTCACTTCAGCAATCCTGCCCCATTTGTTCCCACAGACAATCCATGGATTTAAACATAATCTCCTCGTGTTTATATACAATATGCATTTGAGACGAGGGAGGGAGTGAAGGAAATGGGCAATGCAATTGATATGTTCTGTTGGGTGTACGTACCACCATTGTCTTGAGTATTCAAATTAGTTGAGAGGCGGAGATTAAGTAAGAAGCAGGTTTGTCATAAATTCATCAATAAGGCAATTCGAACCTCGAGTGTGATTATTATCATTATTATTTTGTAACATTTTTGGATTACCAAAAATGAGCTTGGATTTATTACCAAAGAAAAGTAACGTGGCATGATTTTGAGGTAATCTTTAATGTGAATTTGACATCCCGATGAACTTCGGACAACACTGAACTAAAATGTTGAGACATTTAATCAGTTATTTCTCATTTACAATTGGCACACGTCGGTCTGAATGGAGACAGGTGGAGTGTCACACCGATTACTCTACTTAGCTCCGATTGTTTATGCCTTTCCTATTTGTCTTGATGACCTTGTTATCACGTAAATTTGTGGTGCAATTTGTTTAAACTTAGATACTTCCTAGCTATGCAAGTGTGTATGCTGAGCTGAGAAAGTCGGTGATTGTGCAGAAAAAGGCCCATCTAGATATGTACATGAAGGGAGGAGAAGTGGACGCAGTTCACTGATGAATAGATGCTGATGAATGGACGAAGGAGGAAGGGGGGCGGGGGCAGTAAATGAGTTTTCAGGGGTTAAAAAATTGTTATTTTAATTTTTTGTGTCCACCATGTGTATGGCTTCTAATTTTTGCAAAATGGTTATTTATTGGGTTATTTCTCCAAAATAACCTCATAGAGTGGGTCCCAGTGTCCGGCCCTCTGTCCGTATGGATGTCCGTTAACATATGACTAAAGCATCTCAGAAACTACCCGACCGATTTGGACCAAATTTGGTACGATGCATCCGGACAGCAAGGTCTCATGGGGTTGTGCTCCCCGTTTGGATGCACCACCTATAGCAGAATTCATGGGGGGTTTGTACCGAATATTGGTGTTTCATTCAAAAATATTTTTCTCAGAAACCACCAGACAGATCCAGACCAAACTCGTCATGAGGCATCGGGGGCTTGCTCTAACCTTAAGTTGTGCTCTCTATGGCTGAATCTCCCCTGGAAAGGGAGCCATGGGCTTCCTTTCATGGAGATGGAAGGAATTTGATGGAGAGGTTGGGTGTGTGATAAGGATGAAATCATGAGATTTTGATTCTTCACCATTGAGAGATACGGCCAAAAACTATATATAACAACATACCAAAAAAAAGTTGTGGGTGAGTTATGCCAAAACTTGGTGGGTGACTTGGGAAGGTGACAAGAACAAGCCGATTAGATTTTGGTTCGGTTCCGGATCCAGATCTGGCCTATCAGTGGGATACAAAACGTAAACTGTTCATCCTGGCAGAGGTATGCGCTCTACTGAGTGCCGTACTAGGTTGTTAAATTGAATGAGTTGATTGTGTCTGTTATATCTATGGTGTAGGAGTCCAGGCTGTCTGTTCATGTGTGTATTATGCTTGGAAACTTGAATTTTTCAGACATTTCGCCTGGATTTGGGCTATGTCATATGACATCGCAAATGGTACTTTCTTGCCTTGTCAAGATGGTGAATATCAAACTGTTTTTTGTTTTTTGTTTTTTTGTGTAGTTCTTTTTTTCTAATGGCATTTCTTATTTTCCTGCATTATCAACAGATTGAGAACCTCCTGTTGAGTTGTCAAGCAACCATCAAGCTTTGCGATTTTGGCAGCGCCACCACAGCACGTCACTCCCCAAACTACAGCTGGTCCGCAGCACGGCGAGCGACTGTGGAAGAGGAGGTCTGCCGCAAAATTTTAGCTTTCTTTTCTGCTCCACATCTTTCTTTAAAGTACAGGTTTTGCTTTGTCTTTATAGCTGCCAGCACAGTTTCCCTGCATCTTTTGCCGTAGATTGCCCGCAACACGACTCCCATTTATCGTGCGCCCGAAGTTCTGGATCTTTACTCTAACCTGCCCATCACCGAGAAACAAGATGTCTGGGTAAGACAGTGACCAGCCCTTATTATTCTCACCCCAAAGGAGATGCAAGACAATGTCCTTGTCCGTATGTGTATCTGCCTCAATACCTTTTCACTTTTAAAATGGTTTTCTCTACAACCACTTGTCCAATCAATGCGAAACTTTATAAATAGGAGGGCCTCCACATCGAGAATATTTTATTGCTAATTCCGGCATCATAGGTCACATGGTATGGCAGCCATATTGGTTTAAAGGAAAAACTCTGCACAATGAAAAAAATTGAAACTTGGTATATGTCATCAACTCCCCATGCAGTATATAAGGTGATAACGATGACATCATTGGTGCAGTGGTATTCCAGCCGTAATTGGTTGAATTGAAATCCTTGTCTGAAAAATCTTAAACTTCATATATCTGATCTATGACCCGATGTGAGTGAAGAATTAAATTTATGATGTTCATAAACCATGCCATGAAACTATGACATAATAAGGTGCATGGATGATGCACCCCCAAATATGATGGTGATGATGCACACAGGCACCCCCAAATATGGGCCATAATAGTAGTGTGCCATGATTTTAGCGTTTTCAGTTAACGATGGTATTTTTGTTCAGAATGAATGCGTGAGGCGAGACTATGTACCCTTAGTGCTGTTCTAGTTGAGGATCCCGGGTCTGTCGACGTACTAAGGGGGGGTGGAGTCCCCGGTTCCCCTCAGACACCGGTTCCACAGCCACAGGCCGCCGGCCGCGACGAAACTCGGGGTCGACGGGGCCAATCTCCCTATCACGGGTCGAAGGGTTATTGGTCACGACCCGAATACCTTGCGAGACAATGTGGCCGGGAAGACTGGGGATTGAACCTTCGCGTTCCCACACCTTCGCACGGTGTGGGTCGCGGCGTTATCCTGCATGATATACGGACCTAATCGAGCAATCAAATTTGGTTCAAACGATGCTGGGTCAATGGGTTAATATAAAGGACGCACACACGCAGGTTGAAAGGAAATTAAATGTACACGTTTTATATACAAAAAGCACAGATAAAGGACGAGAAGCAGACTTTACAATTGTTACCTATCTAAATCCCAACATAGGCGCCTGTTACACTCACACATACACAGGTAATGAATCACACTGATTAAACTCGTACCGGGGACGTGCAGACGCTCTCTCTGGTCTGGCAGTTCCCGCGCGTGGCGCACGGTTCGATCCGGCACACAGCACGAAGGAGGATGTTCCGCCGCTTGAAGGTCAGGTCAGCACGGATGACGAACCAGCTTGAGGACGAAGGAGAAGCGCAGCACGTTAGAACCAGCAGGTAGGACAGCCAGCTTGAAGGACGAACGAGGAGAGAGAGCTCGAATGACGATGGGCACAGGCCTTTATTGGGTGGAATGTCCTTCTGGAAGGTTCCACGGCCTCCCATTGGTCGAGGTTGGTCATGTGCGGTCATTCAGCCCTGCCTCCCTCTGGAATGTTCCACGACCTCTCATTGGAAGGTTTTATGCCCCGCCTATCACTGTCGCCGTTGATCACGTGGACTGTTCTTTTAGCCACGCCTCCCTGCACATGAAAACAACGTCTTCTTTCACCAATACGAGGGGGTTGGAATCCTGCCTAACTCAACTCATATCTGCTTTAATTACTACACAATGGGAAGGGAGCTAATCTTTACATTTAATAAGAAATAACTGACTACTGCAGGCTACATGTTGCCGTGGAATTAATGAGAGGGGGTGTTCTTTATTGCAAAACCATAACTATATATATATATATTGTTACTGATCGCGGTTTAGATGTTACTTTGCCGAGCGAAGGCTCCGCGACCGAACAGTTACTCCCCGATTAGAACCCAAACGTTGGCCGGATCGCACCGCAGCTATTCAATAGGGAAAAGACAAAGGCGACACGGATGTGAAGAAGAAGAAGAAGAAGACAAAAAGGTTGGAAATACTACTAAATTTATTCCTACTATTTACATGCTCAAAGTAACCAAGGAGAAGGAAAGATAATAAAATAATATACAGAAGGATCAGAGACACAGTGCAATTATTAACTTATACAAGCTTAATTAATACCCAGGGACAAGACAAACAGAACAAACTCACGTACACAAGAAGGATGGAATGGCAGGAATGAATGCTGGAAGGAGGAATGGGAAGGTTCAGCTGGGGCAGATGGTTCGGGCTTGATCCCGCACGGGACGTCGGCTGGACCTCGACGGCCACCGATGCCACCGCTATCTGGTCCCCGCGGGGTAACGGGTTGAAGCTGCCTGGTGGAGTCAACGCTGCTTGTGGAGCCAAAGCTGCTTCTCTGGCTCACCTCAGGGCGCGTCTGCCGTCTCTGGCGCAACTGCTGGTAATTGACCTGGCACCTTCTCTCTCTTGGCCCTGGTGTCTCCTCACCATCGACAACTCAACGCAACCAACGCAACCACTGACCACTCGACGCCACCACTTCTCACCACCGACTTCTTACCAACGCAACCACTGACCCTCCTCTGACGACTAACTCACTTGCTTCTTGCGTGCGCGCCTTTTATAGCGCCTCCGGCGATTAAGCCGCCGGCCTTTTGGACACGCCCATCGGGGTGCTCACCTCGGCCCTGGTTGGTCGCGCGACCCTCTGGCTCCCCCCTTGATGACGACGGGCGGGCACGCCTTTCTTCTCCGATTCGAGCACATGTTCAATGGCGGTTATTGGAGGGGAGGTAATTGAGAATCGAGGCCCGGCAATGACGGAAGGGGGTGTAAAAGGAAATGGAGATTTTGGGGATGGGAAGGAAAGGGGATCTATTCTCTTTCACTGGTGCAATGGAGTACTTCAATTAATGGGAGACACAGCCTTACTCTAAAACACAGAATAAGAGATAACTATTAAACAGGGGTATTCTATTATTTGGCTGATGTGTATGCTTGTGGACTAATTATGGGATGCCCTTTCACCTTTACACAGCTCCGGAGGTAGGGGGGCGCAGAATAAACAATAATAATAATAATAATAATAATACAGCACACAATAAAAAAAAATACAGTCCTCATCTCCGCAACAATATATATATATATATATATATATATATATATATATATATATATATATATATATATATATATATATATATATATATATATATATATATATATATATATATATATACATATAATCGTTAGATTAAATAAGACTCGGACGTCTTCCGTTGAACTTGGGGCTGACTCAGAAGAAGACCTTTGTTGGTCGAAAGCTTGTCGACAATTAAAGATCGACGTCCTGAAGCTACGTCCGCGTCTTATTTAATCTAACGATTATTTATTCAATACAAATGAGACGCCCTGCTCGTACTTTGGAGTTTCTACTATTTCTTACAGTTATATATATATATATATATATATATATATATATATATATATATATATATATATATATATATATATATACATACATACATACATATACCTTTAGGTTAATACCGCGGATGGATCTAAACGGATCTAATTGGGGGCGACGACCGAACACGGATTTGAGTATAAAACGCGGGAGGAAGAAGGGAAATGGAAGGCTGCGGCAAAAGCACTTACCTGGAGCGTGCCGACCGCGGCTTCGATCCTTCAGGGAATTAATGAACCGAACTCGACAAACACAAGATTTCAAATGTACAAAAATAAAGATTTATTAAACGGAACCCGAAACAATGAACGTGACGGTAATCAAATAAACTAAATCCTATACTGGGATCCCACACACCAGACTCAACAACAGACACAGGAACGAATTGAAGGAAAAGAATTGTCTCGTCGTGTAAAATGGTGCGTGCGGCCATATCTGTCCCTCGTCTTGTCTTGTCTGCCGTCCAACATGGCTCCGTTCGGCCCCGATGCACCCACGAGGTCCCTCGCTCCAGCACCACAGCACCGAGCACGGCTCCAAGCACCACGCAGATGGCGAGCCAACGCCCGCGAGGTCCGTACACCACTCCAAGCTTCAGAAGCACCGATGGCACACGACAGCCAGGGAAGGACGTGCTGCAAGAGAAGCTGCGCAAGCAAGAACCGCCGGACATGCAAGACGAACTGCTGGATCTCCAAGAGTCAAACAAGAAGAGAGCGAATGATGTCCAAGCACCAAGAGAGCAAATGGCGTTCGGGGCGCCCTTAAATAACCTCCCCGGTGACATCAGCCTTGGCGCGCCACCCAATCAGCGCCTTCCACCGGACCTTCCAGCTTCGCGCCTCTCGTGCTCGTTGGCTGGAGGTCCGCGCCTACCGTGCTGCCCATCACTCGTTCCCTGTAGCGTGGTCATAGCGCATGGCACTCAATGTGGCTCGGCCTGTCGGAGGTGTATCTGGCGGCGGCCATCATCGGCGGTGTCCTGGCTTGGTTTCCTTTTGCCTGTTCTCTTTCGAAGTCCTTGTCAGGGAAGGGAATTATTTAATGTTGCGCTAGGGACCTAACTAAGTGTCTACAGGTGTGCATTGCCATAAGGGACAAAGGTTTGATGACCAAGTGTGACACACAGGGGCTGTTATCTTTAATCCCTACTCTATCTAACACACAAACATCCTGGTATGTCCACAGGTATACTTCTTAACCGACAAACCGCCTAAACACACAGAACTTATTGCAGGTAGATTCCCTATCACGACAGTCGGATACCTACCCACACAGATACATCTGGCTCTAGATATTGCTTTACCCCCAGACATAACAATATATATACATATATATTGTTACGGTTTTTAGAACCTTCACATGTAAATTTAGTAGTAAATTCCCTTATAAATGACCCCTGTGTACATGTCCCCTTAATTGGCTGTTAATTAAAGATTGCACCTTGGTTAGTCCACGAGCAACACGTAGGACACTTTAGGATCGCCATAGTTGTGTTATTAGTATGTGTTTCAGGTAAGGCTGTGTTTCCAATAGTTGACTCTAAGTTGCATCAATCAAATAAGATAGTTCCCCTTTCAATTATCCCCAATCATCTCCTCTCTGCAAGGTGCCAGTAACAATTGGGCTGTTTCGTTGGCATTACATCGCCCCAGACTCCATTACGCACAAGGTCATCTCGGAGAGAGGGGGAGGGAGGAGCCGCCAGAGCACGGGCGTGGCACCACCTCATCGTCAAAGGTGTAGTCAGAGAGCCCTTAACGACCAACCAGGGCTCGGTGGGCATGGCTTGATAGGGCGTGGCACGAAACGTCTGGAGAGTTCGAGAGGGTTCCAAGGGCGTGGTTATAAAACCCTTGGTGCGAGGCCCCCCCACGAGAGACGCGGGAGGAGGTGCAAGAGACGCATGAGAAGGGAGCACGAGATAAGTGTTGGAGATGCATGAGAAAGGAGCGCTGGAGAGAGACGCGCTGACGATCGGGTTCCTGCTGAACAAAGAGCGAGGGCGTGCCAGTGGGCCACCAACGGCGTGCCGCGATTCCCGAACCTCCCTGCCCACCAGTTCTGTGGACTGTCTGCCCTTCTCATCCTTCCCGCCATTCCTGACTGAAAACCCCATTAGTGTACGTGAGTTTGTTCTGTTTGTCTTGTCCCTGGGTATAAGTAAGAGTGTTTAAGAATTGCCCTGTGTATCTTCTTCTTCTTCGCCCTGGAAATTACTTTCGTTCCCTTCTTCTTTGGTTTTTGTTTTTGTATAATAGTTAATAAATCCTTGTTCCTTCTTATTCTCTGGCTTCTTTCTCATCCGATCGCTTTAGTGATTTCCCCATTGAGTACCTATGGCGCGATTTCGGCCGAACCGCTTACAATCGGGTTTAGTCTTTTGTTAACGGCCCGCGTCGCGGCTCGCTTCGCTCGGCGCAATCCACCTATTACGCTGCGGCTCGGGCGGGAGTATTTCCTCGCGTACCGGAAGGCGCTGGTACTTAGATCATAGGAAGGATTGGCCTACTACCCTATTCAGCACTGACTGGGCATGACGTCATACCCCCAGGACCGGTCGGACGGCCAGCTTAACAAGACGAGGGGATTAAACCCCCCCTTGCTAACGGGAGTGCCGTCCCCCGGATCCATAACGATATTAATATTTAATGTGTTGACAGGTTTAGCCTCTGCCAAAGCAGTGGTTACACTGGATGGTTTGATTTTGCATTTGCAGGGGTAGTTCAGGGGAGGGAATTTTTTGTAATTTATTCAGGATGCCAGTGATAACTCACCTACTCATCATAAAAGACACCGTGGGATATTCTATGTTCACCAACTAAAACTGGCAGACGGAATATCTGGCGTGACATCCATCCTAGGGATGATTGACTTTCTAAATGCAACACCCTGCCTGTGAAGCTTCAATCCCTTTCACTTTTGCTCCAAGGAAGAGTAAAGCCCGAAACATCAGCTTCACTTTTATTCACGGCAGACCAATGACCATTTAAGGTATTTTATTTCTTCTGTTTTGACTTATTTTGCCGCTCATGCATTTCACTAAATTTTTGCTGAAATGATCAATTACTGTACATTCTTCCTTCCTCAAATCCAACAGTTTATAGCCGAGTCAGGAATCAATCCCAGGCTAGATATCCCAGAGCCTGGTTTCGAGCAAATACTATTTTTAGATTTATCTTATCAAAATATAGCTTTAATCTGTTTTCAGTATTTCTTGTAACTCCCCAACCCCCAAAAAACATTTTTCTCTAATTCCCAGTTAAGTCTCAGTCTGAGCCCCCTTGTGATAATGCACAGAAAGAAAAACCAGAGGTGTTGAAAATTTTTTAAGCCATGTAGGTGATGGTTATATATATAGCTGTTGTCATGTCTCTAACATGCATGATTGATTTTAATTATGATGAGCATTATTTGCTCAGAATGTATGAAACTCTTTTTTTTTCTTCTTCTTTTTTTTTCTTTTTTAAATCTTTGAGCTCATGTCTGATTCTTTAGAAGCATTCATATAAGCCGATGTCACTGGATGTTGTTGTATATTTACGGTGCAAAGTGACTTTTAAGTTTTTTAACCTTAAATCTTCCTTCACAGATCAATTCATCAATGTGTGTGCCATCGCTCGGATGGATTTTAAAACCGGGTGTCCCGTCTGCTAGCCTTAGTTAGTGGACATTGAAGATCCCACGGTATCTTTCATTTGTTCGTAACACCAGTGGAAAATTGCAAATTCCTGCCCTGACGTGCGGGGACGCTGCACACCCGTGGCTCAGTACAATGATGCAACTAACGGGCTCGATTCAGAATTTAGGCCCAGTCTAATAAGCATTAGACTATGATTATGACGACAACTTCTCAGATTTGCTTTTCGAATCTTGAATGTTGCCATGTTGGGTTGCGGTCCAAGGATTTTTGTTTTCCAATTGTGCAAAAACATTGCTCGTTGTAGAACATACTTGAAGATGAAAAACACAAACAAGCAAATTAATGCCAATCAGGACGACAGAAGTTAAATAGCTTCTACAAACTGCTTAAGGCAATTACTGCTCTGATGACAATACAAAGTGAAATCGTAATAAGGGAAAACACAGTATAAGCAATTATGTTCTTGAAGGATGAGAGAGAGACGGAGAGACAACGGTCAGAAAATACAGAAAAAGGGGGGGGGGGGGGGGGTGGGGGTGGGAGAGAGGAAAATGAGTAAGTGAGACTCATGAAGGTCTTTACTTTTTTATTTTTTTTATTTTTTTGGATACTGACATGGCAATGGCTTGTCAACTTTAGTGAAATGACAGCTTCACATTGGCCACAGCTCTCTTCTGCCAAGGACGCAAAGGTAGAGTCCATACAAGTAGAAAGCAGGTGTGTCTTTCCCACACCTGAAACGTGTGGGACCTGAAACGTCCCAAGATTCTGAAGATCCAGGGAGAGGTTTGAGAAAAAGCTATTCCACAGAAGTATATGAGGGAGCAACACTGAAATTCATTATGATGTTTATTCCCTCAAAGTTGCAGTTTGTAACGAACACTTCCCCCATCCACCCCCCCCCCCCCCCCCCCCCCGCACCCATTCCTCATCCCCGATTGCACCGCTTTTTCTTTGCTTTCACCCTTCTTGAATATTTGAATATTGTTTGAATATTCATGTTTGTTTGACAAACAGGTGTGTACCCTGGATAAGAATAGGTACACCGTATCCCTGCGTGTCGTAAAAGACGACTAAGAGGGTTGGCGTCAGGAAGGGCATCCGGCCATAAAAACATTGCCTCAAAAAGGGAACCATGACAATTACAACTACATATGGGCAGGGTATAGCCCGAAGTGGAGATCGGTTTCTGAGGTTTGGGACATGGAATGTAGGGACAATGACAGGGAGATCAGGAGAAGTGGTGGAAGTATTGGTCAGAAGAAGAGTGGACATATGTTGTGTGCAAGAGACAAGATGGAAGGGAAGTGGTGTGAGAATGGTGAAGGGTAGGCAGGGACAGAAATACAAGTTTGTGTGGCAAGGGTGCCTGGAGGGCGTGAATGGTGTTGGTGTCATGTTTTCTGAGGAGTTTGTAGACAGTGTGGTGAGTGTGACGAGAGTGAGTGATAGGTTGATGATGGTGAAAATGATGATTGGAAAGCTCTTGGTGAACGTCATCTCGGGATATGCTCCGCAGGTTGGTCGAAGCGATGAAGAAAAGGACAAGTTCTGGTGTGCGATAGAGAAGCTGATGGAAAACGTGAAAGATGAGGAAGTTGTTGTGGTAGGAGGAGACCTAAATGGACATGTGGGAAGGAGTATGGATGGTTTTGACGGAGTTCATGGGGGTTACGGATATGGTGTGAGAAATGGAGAAGGTGAAAGGATTTTGGAGTTTGCTGATGGAGCTGAATTGTTGATTTGTAATACTCAGTTCCAGAAAGAGGATAATAAGCTTGTTACATACACGTCAGGTGGGTCGACGACAACCGTTGACTACCTGATGGTGCGTAGGCGAGATAGGGGGCACCTCCGGGACACAAAGGTGATCCCAGGGGAGGAGGCTGTTTCACAGCACCACTTGGTTGTCTGCGACGTAAGGGTGAAAGGTGCGAGGAGAGCTCGGCGGGTGAAGTACCAACCGAGAATGAAGGTGTGGAGGTTGAAAGAGGTGACTAAGGGAGGCATTAAAAGAGAGGCTGAGTAGGGTCGAGGATGATGTGGTTGAGCTTGAAAGTGGTTGGATGTCGATGAAAGCTAGTCTGTTGGGAGCCGTTGGTGAGGTATGTGGATGGACAAAAGGACCACCGAGGCACTCGGAAACATGGTGGTGGGATGATGAAGTTGGAAAGAGGATTGACGAGAAGAGGAAGAAGTTCAAGGAGTGGCAGAAGGCGAAGGGTACGGGAGCAGAAACAGCAGAGCATGAAAGTTATAAGGCAGCCAGGAAGGCTGCAAAGAAAGAGGTAGCAAAGGCACAGGAGGCATGTAGGAAAATGTTCGGAGAACGCTTGGATTCGGAAGAGGGTCAGAAAGCAGTATTCAGGATTGCAAAGCAGATAGCGAAAGAGAGGTGTGATGTGATGGGGGTGAGTTGCTTGAAGGATGAAGTGGGACAAATCGTTGTCGACCCAGATGGAATTAAAGGAAGATGGAAAAGATATATGGAAATGCTGTTGAATACAGAGAATGAATGGGATGGCAACATAGAGAGTAACCCAGTTTTAGGACCGGCAGAGAAGATAACTGAGAAGGAAGTTGAGGAAGCGATAAAAGCAATGAAGGGTAGAAAAGCGGGAGGGCCGACGGGAGTTGTGGGAGATATGTTGAAGGCAGCAGGAAGTTGGGGTGTGAAGAGAATGACAGAGATCTGTAATCTGGTGGTGAAAGAAGGCCGCATTCCAGTGGATTGGGAACTGAGTACCCTCGTCCCTCTATACAAGGGGAAAGGTGACCCTCTGGAGTGTGGCTCGTACCGAGCGATAAAGTTATTGGAGCATGGAATGAAGGTATTGGAAAGGGTGTAGGAGAGGAGGATAAGGAAGAAAGTGAAGATCGACGAAATGCAGTTTGAATTCATGCCAGGAAGAGGAACGACAGACGCGCTTTTCATTGTGAGGCAGTTGTAGGAGAAGTACATGGAGAAGAGGAAGATGTTGTTTCTTGGGTTTGTTGATCTGGAGAAAGCATTCGATAGGGTACCACGCAAAGTATTGACATGGGCATTGAGGAAGTTAGGAGTGGAGGAATGGTTGATCAGAGTAGTGATGGCAATGAACAAAAGAGCGCGCATAGCTGTAAGGACGAAGGACGTAACAGTGGTGAGTTTGAGGTGAAGGTGGGAGTGCATCAGGGGTCGGTACTAAGTCCACTACTATTTGTAGCTGTGATGGAGGTGCTGGCTCAGAACGTAAAGGAGGGTTTACCGTGGGAGTTGTTGTATGCAGATGATCTGGTGTTGATTGTGGAAAGTATGGATGGACTGAAGGAAAAGATGAACACGTGGAAGGAATGTATGGAGACAAAAGGTCTGAAGGTGAATATCGGAAAGACGAAGGTGATGTCAAGTGGTAAAGCATGTGGTGAGGTGGAAAGAACTGGGAAGTGGCCCTGTGCTGTGTGTAGGAAGGGTGTCGGAGTGAACTCCATTCAATGTACAATGTGCATTGAGTGGGTTCATCAAAAATGTAGTGGTCTGAGAGGGTCATTAACCAGTGTGGCAGCTACATTCAAATGTAAGGTGTGCACAGAGGGAGCTGCAGATGGAGGAAATGTTGAGTTGGATCTTGGAGACGGCGCAAAGCTGGAAGGTGAAAACATTTTGCTACCTCGGAGACATGCTGAATGGAGAAGGTGGATCAGACTCGGCAACGGTTGCTCGAGTGAGATGTGCATGGAAGAAGTTTCGGGAATTGAGTGGCGTGCTGATGATGAGGGGAGTGTCGTTGAAGCTGAAGGGAAAGGTGTCTGCTGCATGTGTGAGAAGTGTTATGATTTATGGGAGCGAGACATGGGTAATGAACGTAGAGCAGCAACGAAGGTTGGAAAGGGTGGAAATGCGAATGGTTCGACGGATGTGCGGAGTATCGTTGAGAGAGAGGAAGACAAATGATGAATTGCGAAAGATGATGGGAATAGAGCCTGTGATTGATGCTGTGAAGAGGAACAGGTTGAGATGGTTTGGTCATGTGTTGAGGAAGGATGAAAGTGACTGGTTGAGAAGAGTGATGGAAATGGATGTAGAAGGAAGTAGAGGACGGGGAAGACCGAGAAAGACTTGGCTAAAGATGGTGGGAGAAGAAATGCGGGCAAGGGGGTTAACAAGGAGAGATGCAGAAAATAGGGCAAAATGGAGAAGATTGTCATGGGGACCGCAAGGCTAACCCCCGCTCTCGCAGGGAAAATGGCCTTTAAAATGCATGTTGTTGTTGTTGTATTCATGTTTGTTTGCATGTTTGAATATTCAGTGCACACTTGTCCCGTTGTTTTTTTTTTTCGACCCGGCTTTGTTTTGTTTCTGGCACCTCCCTATCTATGAGAGTTAGTTTGTAGTTAATGTGGAGTTTTTATTCTTTTAAATCATAAACGATGGGGCTTGGTAAAACTCCATGTACTTCTCAAGATGCATAATTGTCCAATTGATGTGGCAGCACACCTGTCGCCTTTCTGCCTTTCTGCCTTTTTGGCCGTTTTGAAGTGACTGATTTTATGTCTCCATCATTCGTAAACTTATTTGTCAACACTCCATGCTGGCTCACTTTCATTCGGGTCTGAAATGATGGTCTCATCATCACATCATCACGATCACCCAGGTCTCATCACATGTCAGTTTCCTTCAATAAATCGTCTCTCCCTCTTAGCATTCCATGAGCTCTGGTGCATTGGCCACGTGAATTGCCTTTTAATCAAATATTGAGGTCTTTTTTAATGTAATATATTGTTGCGGATATGAGATTGGCATCCATCCATATCCGCTTGTAAATATTCCCCTATTTCCTCCATACTTCCCAACTATCGCCAATCCCCCATTCCCTAGTCCCATTTTCTGTAAACAACACTCTGTAGACCCGACCTCCCCCTATTTCCCCCATTAAATGTCGCATCCGGGTCCACCGCATCTCACGTAGACAACTATAGGACATCTTGCTAGTTATTCTTAGTCTATGTCAGTTAAGGACTCGTTTCCATTAATTGTGACTCTTCGTTGCACCAGAATGTGATTGTATGGCACCGTTAGGAAGTTTAGGACCTCCCAATACCTCCCCGCAGCTCTTCCTCACGGTTCAGCAACAACAACAGCAACAACAACAACAGCGGCGGCGGCGCGGGGAGTGTGCGCCCTCACTCCGGCTTGGTTGGTGGGGGGTGTTGGGAGGGCACCATGCCTTTCCAACGAGCCGCCATCGAGCATGTGCTCGACGGGGTTACCAAGTAGGGGCTCGCTGTCAGCTCCTCGTCAAGGGCGGAGCCCGGTAACCCCCGCACCCAATAGAAGCGGCGGACCGATCCCATCTGGGGCGGAGCCAACGAGCCGAGGGCGTGTCACTCCCCGCTGAGCATGCGCAGGAAGAGGGAGGTGACATCAGATGCGCCCTGAGCTGGGAGAGAGAAGGACGCCACCTCCGAGCGCTGCAATACCTCCCCGCATCTCTGGACCGGACCGTGTTTGATTCTGCCCCTGAGCCAAGGTGTACCTTGTGCTATCGACTGCCTGTCCTTCCCTGCCATCAATCCCTGTGTAAGTCAGTCTTGTTCCGTTTGTCTGTGGTCTGTCTGGGATGGATAAGATTGTGTCTAAGTGCCTATCTCTTCTGTGCTTTACCTCTTACCTTGTAATCTACCCCTTTTCTCCACCACCAATTATATCCTCCTCCGGAGGTCTTGAGAACTGTACCCCTTGTGTCGTTTCATTTATCCCAGCCGTTGTGTCCTTTCCTTCATTGATTTAGCATAGCGCGACTTGGTCAACGTCGGGTGGAATCGGGTGAGTTGGGGAAGAATCGGGTAAACTGTGCGAACACGGCGGCCATTCCGCTCGGCCCATCATAACATCTTAAGCCGTGTCCGTAACAATATACATGGTCTGGGCTCGTGGAAGAGCGAGGACACAGAACTGATCAGGACACAACATAACAAATGGAACAGCAGGAGAAAGGGGAAAAGCTAATAGCAGGGCAGAGGGAGAAGGTAGACTGAGTCGGACAAACAAGGGATGCAGATAACGATGAGGGGTTGGGGAAAATGCAAGCATGGACAAGATGGATACATAAGCAAATTTTTCAGAGGGGTGGGGGTGGTTTAATGGGTGTGGAAAATATGGCTTTCGATGGGGGTGAGCAGCTGCCTTGAAGAATTGGATCAAAAAGAGTGGAAAGTGGTTCCATAGGTGGGAAAAGTGAGGAATAAATGAGTGTAGGTGAGAAGTTGTCCTGGATTTAGGCAGTTTCATTCGGAGGGGGTTTCTGGTGGATCGCGTGTGTCGAGAAGATACTTGGGGTGAAGGGGTAGAGCATGGAGAAAGAGAGGGTCCAATACCAGAAATGAGGCGGAAGAAGACAGAGACCAGTGACCTGTCAGCGATGCAGAAGTGATAGCCCCATAGACTCTGCTTCATCGTGAGAGATTGCAATGATCTTGAAGGCCTTGGTGTCAATGGCGTTTTGGTACCGACAATTGATGCATCGTATCAAATTCATCAACGATCTCTGTGACTCTCTGGAAAATACTCTTTATCTCTTTGCTGATGACTCCATCCTCTGCCATGACGTCCCGCATCCTTCAGACAGGCAGGCTGCAGGCTTGTCCTTCTCTTCAGACCTTGAAAAAATAATCACAAGCTGGTCAAACGCTTGGAAGATGTCTTTCCATCCTGATAAATCTCACACTCCGAAAGGACCATCTGACAAACCCTCCTATTTACTTCCTTAACAACCGTACAGAAGAAGTACAGTGACTTAACCTCTTGGGTCTCATTTATCAGTCAGCCATGAGTTTTCTTGGCCAAAACCAACCTCATTTCTAAGTTGGCCTCTAAAGCCAGTTGCCGACTGGGAATCCTCCATGGTGCAAAGTCTTTCCTTGACACACCAGAACTTTTATCGACGCACAAGGTCTTCATTTGCAATTTAATGGAGTACCGGTCTTCAAATTGGCCTGATGACCCTTCTGTTCACACCTTGCACATATTGATTTCATGGAAACCAAGGTCTTCAAGATCATCGGAATTTCCCATGATTAAGCTGAGTTGTCGGTGGTCTCCCTTCTACCATTTCCTTTATGGTCTTGCATCCTCTGTCTTCTCTGTGCTCTGGCTCCCCTCCTTTCTCTATACTTCTAACCCTTTGCAGGATGAATGTGGTCTGCCAGTAGTCCACTTTTGGTGGAACTTCCAAAATCCAGATTCACTTGTAACCCCCACTCATCTTCTTCCACTTTCCTCTTGAAACCAACTCTGTTTAATCTCATTACAGAGTTCCTCCAGGGCTTCAAGATTGATTGTGACCACCACCTCAGGTCATGGCATTTGGCTTTTAATGACCCTCCTCCCCCATCCATCCATACCCATGATGATTTCTACCTGCATTAACCCTTCCCAAGCACACCCCCTAAATGTCCAGGTTTTTGTCCCCCCCCATCTCCCATCTCTCCTTCACCAACTTTTTTGTTTTGTTCGGTTGAAGTTTCATCCCATGCTTTCTTCTCCTTATTTAAAAAAAATAATATTTCCTTTGATGTGGACCAGACTCAAGTGTAGAAGAAAAAGAGGGATGATGGAAATGGCAGTGGCAGAGCTGAACGGATCAAACTGTTATTAGTCCCCTACCGGTGTATACTGGAGGGGACTATAGGTTTGCACTCCGTCCCTCCGTCTGTCAGTCTGTCACGCAAAGAACAGTTTTCCGGACTTTTTTTCTCAACTCTTGATGCTAATGATTTCAAACTTGGTACATGGTTTCCTCATGATAAGTTACAGATTAAGTTCGAACTTCACGACGTTTCGATCATTTTTGACAAAGTTATGGCGGTTTAAACTTTGGTAATTTCCCCAACAGTTTTCCGGACGACAGACTGCCGGTAGGGGACATGTATTGCAGCGCAATACTCAGAATGCTTGTTCTGTCTGTGTTGTGTCCCTTACCCTTTCTGTGGGGAGATCTTTACAGGGCTTGACCATGGATAACCACCGAACAGGAGCAATGGATAATGATCGTGATCATTCCACATTACCGCTGCTGGGTGGTTGTCCATGGCCATGACCTGTGCCAATATCCCCATAAAAAGGGTACTCGACAAATTAAAATGACAAAATGTAGACAGAACAAGCATTCTGAGTATTGCGCTGCAATACATGTCCCCGACCGGCAGTCTGTCGTGCGGAAAACTGTTGGGGAAATTACCAAGGGTTATTTACCCACAGGTTCTGAATCGTTCCCAATCGCTAATTATGGCACTTTGAACTTTGGGAATTTCCCCAACAGTTTTCCGGACTATAATTTGGAGTGCGGTAAGTCAAAGCTGTTAATATTCCTTGCGTACAATATGCTGTAATCATGGACTGTTCTTTAAAATGCTTTCCTAGAATAAGCATCAAGTCAAAAACGTTTTCACTGAATTTTGTTTCCATTAACACAATTCTTCCTATCAGGCAAGAATACATTGAATTCACATAGTTTACCAATAAATCAACAATACATCTAGGGAGGTTGGAGTGTCACTTTACCATATGCTTCTGTGCGTATAATCTGCGTGAATACTTCTTTAAATAGATATCTGATACTCTGCCCTCTTAGCAGTATATACAGTACGCGTCAGAAGTAACCTAGCTTCCACGGTCCGTGGATAACCCGGTCAGGATAACCCGGTCTCACATCATCCACGCCCACATTCAACCGTGCATAAATTTGCATATTTAATCAGGTTCGTCTGTCACACTTTGATTTCCGTGCGATAACTCCACCAAATATTGGCTGATTTCAACAAAAAATTTGACACACGTGTCTCGGCATAACTCGGATCAAGTTTGAAAACCAGCATCAACTGGTGGAACAACTCTGTTTTCTTTGTAATGACGCTTTAAAATTCACCCATACCAGCTAAAGAATGGTTTATAGTTTTGGATTGAACACTTCAACGGCGTAGGCTTATCAACGAGGCGAGGGGTGACACACATGTGTCAGCATACCTCAGATCAAGTTTGAAAACCAGCATCAACCGTGCATAAATTTGCATATTTAATGAGGTTCGTCTGTCACACTTTGGTTTCTGTGCGATAACTCAACTAAATATTGGCTGATTTCAACAAAAATTTTAACACACATGTGTCTCGGCATAACTCGGATCAAGTAAGTTACAGATCAAGTTCGAACTTCATGACGTTTCAATCATTTTTGACAAGGTTATGGCACTTTGAACTTTGGTAATTTCCCCAACAGTTTTCCCGACGACAGACTGCCGGTAGGGGACATGTATTGCAGCGCAATACTCAGAATGCTTGTTATATTTAACTCGACTAAGTCTCAAAATTTTAATCCTTAGTCCTGAACTCAAAGTGAAGACATGAATTGTACTCCATTCCTACAGCAGTTATCTCTCTGACACACAAGTCAACCTGAGGACCAATGTGATGCTCAAGGTACTTCGGGCATTTTGTATTGAAAAGCAGTTTAAGGTTCAAAACCCATGGGGAAATCCAGCCGAGCGAATGCCGTGCATATTCACGGGTTACCGAGACGAAGGACGTTGTGACTGATTGAAGATTTCAGCTTGACCTTGGGCTGAAAACCCTCATTATTGTCGATCACCGCATGTCACCACAGGCTCTGGGTTGTGTTCTTTTCCTGCTCTGCTTCCAGCGGCATCCATTTGAGGATGGAGCCAAACTCGCAATCATCAACGGTAACTTTAGTATTCCACCAGGAGACAAGCGCTACACTGACTTCCACCAGCTCATTCGTGAGTACATGCTCTAATGCTCTACTTATGATCCCTTATCTCACGATTGATTCCATGGATTCCATGGATTCCATGGATGGACAAGTTTTCAACATGTCGCTGGAATTATTTTATTTAATAATTTTAAATTTTATTTTCAAATTCAATAAAACATTAAATTTTATAATTTAATGATTATTAGATTATTAATAATAATCAGTTGTTTTCACCTATTGTACACCGCTCCTTTCCTATGCCATCTCCAGGCATTGCAAATCGTCATTGCCGGGCACCGAAGGGGGCTCGGCAGTGACGCACGCTGAAAGAGAGTACTCAGTTTTCACTCTTTGTTTGTTTGTTTGTTTTCTTGTTTTCTTTCTTGTTTTCTTTCTTGTTTGTTTGTCCGGGCGATATCTCAGCCATCCTTTGAGCTAGGAAGCTGAAATTTCGGCACAATAGTGAGCAAGTCCTTTGTCAAAAACGGTATATTTTTTTTTGATTAATCAATAAATTGAGGAGTTATTTAATTATTAGCGATTCATTAAGTACTTATTTAATTAATCAAATTTCCTTTCTCTTCTGACCATTAATTCAGGCACCTTTTGAGTTAGGAAGCTGATATTTGGACATGCCAATGACCAGGTGATTTGGCTGCAAAGGATATTTTTGATTTATTAATTAATCAATTAATCGATTAATTATTTAATTATTCGATTAATGACAAAAAAAATTGTTTTTTTTAAAGTTACAGATTCTGATGAAATAGTGGTAGTTTATGTGTTCTCTGACCAAATTGATTAATAATTTAATTTTTTTATGATTAGTATTTATTTATTTTCATTATTAATCATTTCTTTATTTTCTTTCTCATTTGGCCAATATCTCGGGCACCTTTTGAGCTGGGAAGCTAATATTTGGACATGAGTGACCAAGTGATGTGGCTATCAAGAATATTTTTGATTTATTGATTAATCATTTAATCGATTAATTATTTATTGATTAATCGATTAATTATTTATTGAGTAATCAATTAATTATTTAATTTTTTATTAATGACTTATTTAATTAAATTTCTGAAAGATACATCTTCGGATGAAGCACTAGTGGTTTAGTTATGCTATTAGCCAATTGATTATGAAAATATTTTGTGATAATCTTTTATTGATTTTAATTATACAATTAATCAATCAATTAGTGTACACCTCTCCCTCCCAATGCAGCCTCAATGAGCTGCACTGCAGTATTGCCGGGCGCCGGAGGCGCCCCGGCAATGCCGCTCTGTAGGATATTTAATTATTTGGCATGGGGGCGGTGTACTTTGAATGTATGTGTACTTGTTTATGTATTGTTTACTTGGACCCCTTTATTCCGTTGTTTTTCAAAGTATTCAATCTAACTGATATATATATATATACTGCATATATATATATATATATATATAGATATATACACACACACACACACACACACACACACACACATGTTCTGCTTCATCATGGGATATTTTCTTTTCTTCGGTTACAGGCAGCATGTTGAAGGTCACACCAACTGAGAGGCCCGAGGTTGGTGAGGTACTGGGCCAGCTCAATGCTATAGCAGTGGCTCGTCAACTCAACCCCAAGGCTCCTCTCATGGAGGTAGGAAAGCAAAATGTTATTTTTGTTCTGTTCACTATATGCCTATATGACATGAGGAAATGTGTTTGTGTGTGTATATATGTATATATACAGACTTGGCATTTAATATGGAATTTTTTTTTTTCTTAACTTGGGTTTACTTTCTTAACTCAGTATATCAATCTGGTGAATTTCTTTTACACTTTGGTGATTTATTCGTTAAAAGAACCATGTCACTGATTGTCTGTCACAGCAAGAAGTCAACAACAGGATTATATCACAGGTGGCGTGGCAAAATGTACGGACAGGTGCATTTGATGATTGGCTTCACAGTCGGGTATACAAGGGTTGTTGCATTCTGTATTAGTGGAAAACAACTGCTGCACGTCTCCAAAAGTTATTGCCACTTCCTCTAGAGATGGTCCGTCAACTCGACAATGTTGTTTGTCATGGAGTGGTGGCTTTACGAAATTATGGCATGAAACAGCGTGCTATTGCTCGGCAGTATGGCATCACTCAAGGTCAGGTGTCAAAGATCCTGAAACGAAATGCTCAGAGGGGTGTCCCTACTCCAATACCGAGGCCAGGACGTCCCCGCAGAACCACAAGGAGGGATGATCGCCGGCTGCACCGGTTAGTCCGCAATGGCCGTACCAAGTCAGCTAATCGGCTTAGGGCTGAGTGGCAGCAACTGACAAATGTGCCTGTATCCATAAGGCTAGTCAACCAACGACTGGTTCAAGCAGGCTATCGTGCCAGTCGTCCCCTGAGAAAGCCACGCCTGACCAGACAACACCGCCAGCGCTGATTGCAGTGGGCCAGAGAGCACCATCAATGGCAACCAGGACACTGGAATCACGTGATCTTCAGTGACGAGTCTCGATTTCTGGTCTATCGTCAAGATGGCCGCGTCCGAGTGCGCAGACAAGTGCATGAAGCCTACCACAAAGATTGTATAGTGCCAAGAGTCCAAGCTGGAGGTGGTGGGGTGACCGTTTGGGCTGCCTTTCATGCAGGAGGCAAAACTGACCTGGTTGTTCTGAATGGAAACCTGAACCAGTTCAAGTACAGGGCCATTCTGGAAGAAACATTGCTTCCATTTGCTCATGCAGCCTTTCGAGGAAACTTTGTCCCTCAAGATGACAATGCACAGCCTCATCGTGCTCGCATGATCCAACACTTTCTTGCTGACCGTGGTGTAGAGCATATGGAGTGGCCTGCCATGTCCCCGGATATGAATCCGATAGAGAACTTGTGGGCAGAATTAACGTGTCAAATCGACCACTTGGACCAGCAGCCGACCTCTGTGCGTGAATTGCAGCAGGATATTGTCACTGCATGGCAAGCGATTCCTGTCTAAACATTGGCAAATGTCGTCAACAGCATGCCTCAACGTCTACGTGCTCTCCTGAATGCTCGTGGGGGTTACACGAAGTACTGAACTGTAATTTTACTGTCCGTAATCCCAGTCGTAATTTAACTTTTGTTTTTGTTAAAAAAATTTTTGGCTAATGTGCAAAATAAAGAGAATCTTCTGGAAAACGTACAGAAGTTTAACACAGCTACGAGTTACGAGTTACGTCCATGAATTGAGGTCGATATCAGTTTACATCACTTTCAAGGATCGATTTATTTGTTTCGAAATGTCAAATGTGGTTTTTGTTTCTCTTAAAGGTCACATTAACAAAATCTAGAATAATTTCAACATAATTCCAATGAACTTTTTGTTCTAAGACATCTTGAAAAGTAAGTTCACCCCCACAAAAAAAATATTCCATATTAAATGCCAAGTCTGTATATACAGTGAAACCTTGACTTACGAGTGCACCAACTTACGAGTTTTCCGAGATACGAGCCGTCGCTCGGGCGGTTTTTTGCTTTGAGATGCGAGCCGAGATCTGAGTTACGAGCTTACGCCACCCGCCACTAGGTGGCCCAACGAGCGTTCCGGTCACGTGGTTATCTTGCCGTGCAAGCATCTCTGCCGTATATCGCTGCTGCTTTGTTTTCGCATGTTGGTTATTTTGGAAAATTTCTTAGTTTTAACCATGGGTCCTAAGAAATTGAGTGCCAAGGGCAGTACAGAGAAGAAGAAGAGGATGATGTGCTTGGATATAAAACACGCAATCGTCGAAAAACATGAGCGAGGTGTGCGTGTTGTCGACTTGGCGAGGCAGTACGATCGTAGTACTTCTACGATATGTACGAGTTTGAAGCAGAAGGAGTCGATAAAGGCTATAACGCCAGCCAAGGGCGTTACGATTATTTCAAAGCTCCGGACCTCTATCCATGAAGAGATGGAGAATTTTCGAAACATTTTGAAAGGGAGGAAGAAACAAACCTCGTTGGACAGGTTTTTATTGAAACGCCCTGCAAGTGAAAGCGAGGAAAGTGTGGCGAAAAGGGCAAAAGTTATCTCCTCCACCTCCGCCAGCATCTTCGTCTGATCTTCAAGGTAAATACACTGTAGCGCGATGCTGCGCGCGCTAATGCTTACGCAAGGAGCAAGCGGACAACGCGGTTCATACAAGAGTCTTTATTCAAACTGCAGCACTAAGCTGCTCAAGGCTGCGTGCCCCGTCTATATCCTGAGGCCACGCCTCTCTTCCCGGCGTGGCCCACCCCCACTTGGTGTGCGGGGTGATGTCACCACGTCAGTGCTTTCGTGTCCGCCACAACACTTAATAAAACCAGTTTATTTCTTTACATTGAAGGAGTCTGGACTCCAGCAGAATACGGATAAAAGGATGGCAAGGCACAAACTCGTCCGAGAAGATGTTTATTCGTAAAACCAACTCGGGAACACTAAAAAGCCCGTTTATCAGGCTGCCTTATAAAGCAAAACCAAAAACCCAAACCGAAACCGAAAGCCACGCCTCTCAAGCGAGGCGTGCTTCGGTGGTCACGTGATCCACAGGTGTAGCTCATTATACCCGCACGCGCGGGACGCTTTGGCGGTCACGTGACCAGCCACTCTGGCGCCGGGGATCCCCGCCGGTGACGTCACCGGCTGGAGCAAGGAGATTCTGATGCCGGTCTTGCTTGGGGGACCCATGGGTCAACGCAACCACTCAACGCAACCACTGACCACCCCTGACGACCAACTCAGCTCTTGTCATGGACCTCTCTTTTCAGACTCATCTCCTTGTCTCTGTAAAAGCGCATCTCTGGTGGGGGCGTCTCTCATGGGTTATATATAGCCCCACCCTTGAACCTTTGCGAACCTCCCCGATCGCTCTTCCTCCGCCCTCTCAAACCAAACCCCTCGTGCTTGGTTGGTTGTTCGGGGCCGGGCCACTCCTCCCCTCTCTGACGAGGTGGGGACCCGCCTTTCTTCCCCAACCCTGCCTCGTGGCCAATGGTGGTTGAAGAAAACCGCCCAAAATGCAGTTGGCCATTGAAATGAAATGAAAGGGGATCTACTCTTATTTCACTTGGTGCAATGGAGTATTTAAATTAATGGGAGACACAGCCTTACCCTAAGACACATAATAAGATATAAGCTACTGAACAAGGGTTTTATCGGGTCCTGCAATGTGGTGTTTATGGAATAACTACCGAGACGCCCTTTGACCTTTACACTACGGAGGTATTTACAAGGAATCATTACATTTTACAGAGGGTGATATTTACAACAATTTACTATACAATACAACACAATAAAAAAAAAACACAATCCTCATATCCGCAACAATATATATGTATACAGTATATATATGTATATAGTGTATGTATGTATATATATATATATATATATATATATATATATATATATATATATATATATATTGTTACGGACCGCGGATAAGGATGTTGGTTTGCCGAGCGGATGGCACCGCGGCCGAACAGTTACCCCGATTCCCGAACGTTGGCCGGATCGCGCCACAGATATTCAATATGGAAAAGACAAAAGCGACACGGATGTGAAGGAGAAGAAGACAGAAGTAGGGAATACGAATATAATTTATTTACTATTTACAACCAAAAGTAACCAAGGAAGAAGGAAAGATAAGAAAATAATTTACAGAAGATATTAGAGACACAGTGCAACGCTAGCTTACCTACAGTCTTAATTAACCCAGGGACAGAACAAACAAGGACAGACTCACGCGGGGAATGATGATAGGACTGGCAGGAGGTGGATGGCTGGAGGGCGAGGAAGGTCCACGGGTACTGTAGCACGATCGGCGCGTTTGGCAGCCGCCGTTCCTTCGCGGCCCTGCTCAAAACTGCCGTCAAGGCCCCAAGCTGCTGTGTCTGAAGCTGCTGTGGCTGCTGCTGAAGCCGCCGCTGTTGCTGCTGTTGAAGCTGCCGCTGTTGCTGCTGTGGCTGCTGCTGCTGCTGCGTGGACGTCGCGTGCTTTCTCCAGGCCTCGTCTGACTCGTCTGGTCCAACCACACTTTCGCTTCTTGCGCGCGCGCTTTTATAGCGCCTCAGGCGATCAAGCCGCCGGCCTTTAGGACACGCCCATCGGTCAGCTCGCCTCGGCCCTGATTGGTCGGCACGGCCCTCTGGCTCCGCCCTTGATGACGATGGGCGGGCACACCCTTCTTCGCCGTGCTGAGCACATGCTTAATGGCGGCTTTGGGGCGAAATCAGCAACCCACAGCTGTAGCAAACCTGGCAAACTGCCCAGTGCAGTTGGCATTGGAGGCTTGGAGGGGATGTAGCTGGCAATTGAGGCTTGGCAATGACGCAGTTGGAAATGGAGGTTTTGGGAATGAAAGGAATCTATCTTATTTCATTTGGTGCAATAGAGTGTCATCTTAATGGAAGACAAGGCCTTACCCTAATACACATAATAAAGATATAACTATCAACAAGGGGGAAATCTATGATTGGCTGACGTGATTGTTTATGACCTAATTATGGGACGCCCTTTGACCTTTATACATAACTGGAGTAAGGAGGGCCCAGAATAAAGAAATAATAACAAAAAACACAAAAAAAAAACACAATCCTCATATCCACAATATATATATATATATATATATATATATATATATATATATATATATATATATATATATATATATATATATATATATATATATTGTTACGCAACCGTGATTAACACCACAGTTACGGATGGCCGATTGCGAGACTTTACACTCCCGAGGCGAAAACTCAATGGCGGATTCAAACTCAACACAAAGTTAAACTAAAGTTAAACGCGCGGAATGGCGGGACGGGACACAGCAAAGCTCCGCAGCCCTATCTATTAAAATCCAACAGGAAACTGCGTTCAGATATATTCAGAAAATAATATAAGGATTTATTATTGAAAAGTAAAGACAGTGAAAAAGCCCGCGCCGGTAATACTAATAACTCTAATAAGCCTAAATTGGGATCCCACACACAACAGATACCAAACACGATACGAGGGAGATTATGAATACGAAAATAACACGTCTCGTCAGGTAAAGTGTAACGCGGAGCTCGGGCTTATCTGGCTCCTTTCGTCTTCTTGTAACACGGCCGCGCTCAACCGCCACCAGGCCTCGTCGGTTCAACGGCACACCCACACCACCAGCTCCCTTGCTCCAACGGTCCAACGCAGGGCTGCACAAAGCAACGAACTCCACTTGACCAGGGACAGGAAGGACTCCTTTGAACTCCACTCGACTCGACTCTCTGCAGGAGTGCTGGCAGCCAAGTGCCAACTGTTCAGTGCCAACTGTTCAACGAACTGCCTCCACGAACTGCCTCCAAAATGGCGTCCGACCGTCGCTAATATCTCTGGCCGATGACGTCACATTGGCGCACTCCTCAGCCAATAATAGCCTCCCAACTCGCCGGCTCGCCCAGGTCCCGCCCTCTGCGGCATCCCACTCCTGACATCTCCCGTCCCCGACCCCGCGGTCCTTGTGTTATAACACGTGCCAGGCGAGGTTTGTAGGCCTTGGAGGTGTAAACGGTGGCGGCCAATTGTGGCGGTGGTTTTGGCCTGGTTTCCTGTCCGTTTGTTCCTAAGTCATTGTCAGGGAAAGGAATTATTTAATGTTGCGCTAAGGACCTAACTAATGTTTATGTGGTTTGCAGTGCCATAATGGACAAAGGTTTGACTACTAGGTGAAACTCACAGGGGCGTTACCTTTAATCCCTCACTATTTAACACTCGAACCTCCAGGTAGATCCACAATCATACATCTTCCCCCGACAAACGCCTAAACATCAAGAACTTATTACATGTAGAGTCCCTGTCACGACAGCCGAATACCTACCTATTCAGATCTACCTAGCTCTAGATGTTGCTCTACCAAATTCATAACAATATATATATATATATATATATATATATATATATATATATATATATATATATATATATATATTGTTACAGATCGCGGACGGATGTTATGATGACCGAGCGGTGGTGTATTACCGCGACCTAACAGGATCCCTGACTCACCCGATTCACCCAGGACTTTGGCCGGATCGCACCACAGCTAGTCAATAGGGAAAAGACAAAGGCGACACGGATGTGAAGAAGAAAAAGAAGACAAAAAGGTTTAGAAATACTACTAAATTTATTGACTATTTACACACAAGCAAAAAGAAAGCAGTCACGTTTATTTACAAGCACATAAGACGCAGGTGACACAGGGAAAATACTAGCTTACCTACAGTCTTAATTAACCCAGGACAGAACGAACAAAAGGCAGACTCACGCGGGGAATGACAGGAATGGCAGGAATGGCAGGAGGTGGATGGCTGGAGGTGAACGCTTGGTGGAGCCAACGCGGAGCTTGGTGGAGCTTTGGTGGAGGTGAACGCTTGGTGGAGCCAACGCGGAGCTTGGTGGAGGTGAACGCTTGGTGGAGCCAACGCGGAGCTTGGTGGAGCTTTGGTGGAGGTGAACGCTTGGTGGAGCCAACGCGGAGCTTGGTGGAGCCTTGGTGGAGGTGAACGCTTGGTGGAGCCAACGCGGAGCTTGGGGGATTGGTGTGACGGGTTCTCTCTCCTTCCTTAGTCCCACCCAGTCCAACAACTTCCTCTCTTGCTTAGTCCCACCCAGTTCAACAACTTCCTCTCTTGCTTCAGGACTCTTTCTCTCTCTTTCTTGGTCCCTCACTCTTTACCACCGACTCCTCACCGCAACCAACGCAACCACTTGACCACCACCTCTACTGACTGACTCTTCACCACTCTGCACTTGACGACCGACTCCCAACCAACTCAGACCAACTCAAGTGCATCTCCCCTGGGAACACCCCCGCCGTGGGTTATATAGGCCCCTCCCCTTAACCTTTTCGAACCTCCCCCAAACGTTCTCTCCCCGCCCTCTCAAGCCAAACCCCTTGTTCATGGTTGGTCGAGTGGGGCTGGCTCACTCCTCCCCTCTCTGACGAGGTGGGGACCCGCCTTCCTTCCCCCAACCCTGCCTCGTGGTCAATGGCGGATGAAGGGAAAACCGCCCAACATGCAGTTGGCAATGCGAATTGCAATTGATGGAAAGGGGGGAATGGAAGTGTTGGGAGTGGGAATGAAGGGAATCTATCTCTTTCACTGGTGCAATGGAGTATTTCAATTAATGGAAGACACAGCCTTACACTAATCTATCTATAATTCCAGTAATCTCTGTGTGTTTGTTTGTTTGTACGTTTGTACGTTTGTTTGTCTGTGACCGCTGTTTCTCGACAACCACGGGTCCGATATACTTGAAACTTGCCAGGTATATTGCTGGGGACCCGAGGATGTGCCTTTTCAAGGTTTTAAATTAATCGGACAAGTACTTACCGAGCTATGGCGATTTAGCCGTTCGCCGTTCGCTTTGGCGTTGCGAATGGACCAAACCATTGCATGTAAATAGAGGGGGGGGGGTTCTGTGGTCGTTGCGAATGGACCAAACCATTCATGTAAATAGAGGGGGGGGGGGGTTCTGTGGTCGTTACTGCCACGTGGTTTCAAAGTTTTTTTTTGCTGTTGTTGTTTGCACGCATGTTTTTTTGCACCCACGTACGGCCACGCCCTAGGATGTTTACACACACACACCCCTACACAAATTTTTTTTTTTTTTTTTTTTGGCAAGGAACGGGCACCCACGTACGGGCACGTCCTAGCTTATATATAGTACGGGCATGCCCTAGTACACATAATAAGGATAAAACTGTCAAAAAAGATATATCGTGTCCTGCATGTATGTTTTATGGACTAACTACGGGAACGCCCTTTGACCTTTATACAACCACAAACGGAGGGAGGAGGGGTGATATTTTACAACAACCTTTTACAACAACATTTTACCACAACAATAAAATAAAAAAACATTCTCATATCCACAACAATATATATATATATATATATGTATATATATATACGTATATATATATATATATATATATATATATATATATATATATATATATATATATATATAAATGTATATATATATATATATATATATATATATATATATATATATATAAATGTATATATATATATATATGTATATATATATATATATATATATATGTATATATATATATATATATGTATATATATATGTATATATATATATATATATGTATATATATATATATATATATATATATATATATAATATAATATAATATCTGCCTGCAAAGGAAATATTGTCATTGCACTTGGAATGGTTAGAAATATGTCATGGTAAAGAGAATCGTTACCCTCTAACTTGAAACACAATTGTCTGTTGCATCGATCTGTTGAATCATAATGTATAAAGAGTACCGGGACTTCCTCTCCTCACTGTTGATGCCAAATGTGTATTGTCATGTTATTGTACACCGCTCCTTTCCTATGCCATCTCCAGGCATTGCAAATCGTCATTGCTGGGCACCGAAGGGGGCTCAGCAGTGACGCACGCTGAAAGAGAGTACTCAGTTTTCACTCTGGTTGTTTCCTTGTTTTCTTGTTGTACACCGCTCCTTTCCTATGCCATCTCCAGGCATTGCAAATCGTCATTGCCGGGCACCAAAGGGGGCTCGGCAGTGACGCACACTGAAAGAGAGTACTCAGTTTTCACTCTGGTTTCTTGTTTTCTTTCTTGTTTTCTTGTTTTCTTTCTTGTTTGTTTGTCTGGGCGATATCTCAGCCATCCTTTGAGCTAGGAAGCTGAAATTTTGGCACAATAGTGAGAAAGTGCTTTGTCAAAAACGGTATTTTTTTTTTTGATTAATCAATAAATTGAGGAGTTATTTAATTATTAGCAATTAATTAAGTACTTATTTAATTAATCAAATTTCCTTTCTCTTCTGACCATTAACTCAGGCACCTTTTGAGTTAGGAAGCTGATATTTGGACATGCCAATGACCAGGTGATTTGGCTGCAAAGGATATTTTTGATTTATTAATTAATCAATTAATCGATTAATTATTTAATTATTCGATTAATGACAAAAAATTTTTTTTTTTAAGTTACAGATTCTGATGAAATAGTGGTAGTTTATGTGTTCTCTGACCAAATTGATTAATAATTTAATTTTTTTATTATTATTATTTATTTATTTTCATTATTAATCATTTATTTATTTTCTTTCTCATTTGGCCAATATCTCAGGCACCTTTTGAGCTGGGAAGCTAATATTTGGACATGAGTGACCAAGTGATGTGGCTATCAAGGATATTTTTGATTTATTGATTAATCATTTCATCTATTAATTATTTATTGATTAATCGGTTAATTATTTATTGAGTAATCAATTAATTATTTAATTTTTTATAAATGACTTATTTAATCAAATTTCTAAAAGATACATCTTCGGATGAAGCACTAGTGGTTTAGTTATCCGATTAGCCAATTGATTATGAAAATATTTTGTGATAATCTTTTATTGATTTTAATTATACAATTAATCAATCAATTAGTGTACACCTCTCCCTCCCAATGCAGCCTCAATGAGCTGCACTCGGCGTCCCGGCAATGCCGCGCTGCAGCATATTTAATTATTTGGCATGGGGCCGTGTACTTTGAATGTATGTGTACTTGTTTTCTTGTTTGCTCTTTTATTACATGAAATGAACTTTGTGCATCTTTAAATGTGCAGATTTTGCTCTCTCTCCCTCTCCCTCTCCCTCTCCCTCGCCCTCTCCAAATCCCCCAGCTTATCAACAATGGTTCACGAGGGCTGTGTGGCGGTGCTCCCCCACCTATTCCACCACCTGCCCCCATGCCTGTACCTTCTCCTGACCACCATCATTTTGTAGAGCCTCAAGGTAAACACAGATGGCGTCCATCCTTTAATGGTATAACGTGTTTGCTGTACCCATCTTATGTGGTGGTGCAGTAGCAATACATGACCTACAGGACACCAACATTCCAACAACTATTATATTTGTAAATTAATATGCATGACTTCCTTTAACATTCATTATGTATTTGATCGAAGTGCAAAACAAATTGTTCCTGTTTGCAATTTTCTGTTGCGTTGAGACAAAAGATACAGGGGTTGTTGCAGTGATGCTTGACAGTGGAGCCGGTAAGCGGATGCTGGATGAGTTGTAGGAAGCTGGGGTCACACGCTGACCTGGGATGAGTCAATGGACTGACTGTTCTTTTATTTTATTTTTACCTCCGCCACCAAAGGTGGATGTAGGTTATGTTTTCACCCCTGCCTGTTTGTTTGTCAGTTTCTCTGTCTGTCCGTTTGTGAACAAAATATCTCAAAAAGTTGTGGACGGATTCGGACGAAATTTGTCAGAGATGTAGCGTATCTGACGAGGACGAAATGATTAGATTTCGGTGAAGATCCGGATTCGGATCCGGCTACTAGAATTTTTTAAGGTGATTCTTCACCATTGGGAGATAAGGCCAAAAACTATACATAGCAGGATATCTCAAAAAGTTGTGGACAGATTTGGACGAAACTTGGTGGATCGGTTGGGTGTCTGACAAGGACAAATAGATTAGAGTTTGGTGAAGATATGAATATGGATTCGGATATGAGAATTATTTAATTTTTAGTGATTCTTCTGTATTGGGAGATAGGGGCAAAAACGATACATAGCAGGATATCTCAAAAAGTTATGGATGGATTTGGACGAAACTTGTCGGACAGGTTGTGTGTGTGACACGGAAAAATCGATATAATTTTGGTGAAGATCCAGATCCGGATCCAGCTAGTATAATTTTTTAAGTGATTCTTCACCATTGAGTGATATGGCCAACCAGGCGGAGGTATGCTCTCTACTGAGTGCCGTTCTAGTTTCGCTATGCAAGATCAAGGCTCATGCATGAGCAAGGTTACAGAAGGTAAACGAAAATGAACTGACAGTGGGGCAAAGGAATGGACGAAGGTGGATGAGATGTGCAGTTGGCCTGGGTTTTGGCTTTTTCACGGTCCCGTTCCGTGAGCTTGTTTGGCCTACCACTTCGCGGATGAGCTGTTGTTGATCCTAGACGTTTCCACTTCACAATAACAGCACTTACAGTTGACTGGGGCAGCTCTAGCAGGGCAGAAATTTGACGAACTGACTTGTTAGAAATTGACATCCTATGACGGTGCCACGTTGAAAGTCACTGAAGCTCTTCAGTACGGCCCATTCTACTGCCAATGTTTGTCTATGGAGATTGCATAGCTTGATTTTTTTATTGCTTGATTGCTTGATTTTTGCTTGATTGCTTGATTTTGCTTGATTGCTTGATTTTGATTGCTTGATTTGAACAAGCTTGAATTGCTTGATTTTTTATACCTGTCAGCAATAGGTGTGGCTGAAACAGCCGAATCCACTAATTAGAAGGGGTGTCCGTATACTTTTGGTCATGTAGTGTACGCATTCAGCGGCTGACTTTTGGAGGCCAGAGTGGGTTGATTGTGATCCTTGGAATGACAAACAGAATTGAGCAGTCAGAGCAAATGTTCCGCAAGTGGGGAATTTTTTTTTTTAACTTGATGCTTCCTTTTGCTCTCGATGTTATGATGTTAACTCCATAAGCAAGTGGTGCTTGTATGGTACCATCAGCATTTTGTCACACCCAAGATGTGTGGAAATCGAATCAAAGCTGGAAAGTCATCCCACAAACATGGGGCTTGAGCATTCACAAATTAATGGTACAAGAGCGTGATGCTATCAACCTTGCATTCTCACCACATATGTTTGTCACTTTGTTGTAACCTTAGCTTCGTCCATTTTGTTTTTCTTACCCATGACAGTGCAATTTATGATCGTCTTAGGAAGGGATATATTATTCTTACATGCATGTTGTATTGTTGTATCGAGAGCTTCTTGAGAATTTGTGTCTGTCCTGGGTGTGCATTGTTTCATAGAAAGGTGTCGTATGCACTCCTATTGGGTGAAACATAATTGGTTCATATTGACGCTGCAATTGTAAACAGAGTAATGATGTTTTCCGAAATGTGGAATCGGGTGCTTCCTTGGCTTTGTTCTCACACAGACAAGTTCAGTTCTGGAGTGTGTGCACTCGGCTTTAAATGACAAGTGATAATCCATGCAATCTGAGAAAGTCGCTAAATGGGATTATGAGTGTAATGTCTCTGCACTCTGGTGATGATGCCTCAGCTGTTCCCAGTGATGGAGAATCTGTGCTGGGGGGAAGCCTCTTTGGCATGGTCAAGGGTGGAGCTGGTCGTCTAATCAACAACCTCCGTGACACCTCCACGAAGGTCATCCAGTCTGTTGCAAGGTGTGGAGGGTGGGGGGAAGGGGATGTTCTCTTTTCTTCCCCTCTCTCCTTTTTTTTTTTTTTTTTTTCTTCTTCTTTCTTTCTTCAGAACATGGTCTCACGAGTTATCTAAAAAAAATTTTTTAACATTGGTATAAGGCTAATAGAGGAACTTGTACAAAAATCTTAGACGTGAGTTATTCACATATTTAAATCTCATGTATGTTATGGCTGTTGGGTTGCTTGGAAGTGAGAGGTTGTTTTGTTAGAGTAAAATGTTAAGCTCTCATCGATATGTCCTTCAGTCACTGTTAAGCTTTAAGTTGTGACTATATGTTCTTTTTATTATGCCTCCGCCGACGAAGTCGCCGGAGGCATTATGTTTTCAGGTGGTCCGTCCGTCCGTCCGTCCGTGATAGGTTTTCGTTACCGCGATAACTTGATAACGGCTAAAGGGATCTTCGTCAAACTTGGTGCAGGTATGTATAATGAGGTAAAGATGAACTGATTAGATGTTGGGGCCACTAGGTCAAAGGCCAAGGTGCAGAGGTCATGTTAGGTAAAAAAAATACTGTTACCGTGATAACTTGTGAACCAGTGATGGGATTCTGACCAAATTTGGTACACTTATTTAGAATGATGTAGAGATTAACTGATTAGATTTAGGGTGTCACGAGGTCAAAGGTCAAATCTGTAATAGGTCTATAACTTGAGAACGGCTGAAGTGATCCAAGTCAAACTTGGTACAGGTATGTGTAATGTAGTAAAGATTAAGTGATTCGATTTTGGGGTCAAAGGTCAAAGGTCAAGGGTCAAATCTGTAATAGGTCTATAACTGGAGAACGGCTGAAGTGGTCAATTCAAACTTGGTACAAGTATTTATAATGATGTGAAGATTAACTGATTATACTTGGGGTTCAAGAGGTCAAAGGTCAAAGTCTGTAATAGGTCTATAACTTGAGAATGACTAAAGGGATCTAATTCAAACTTGATACAGATATGTATAATGATGTAAAGATTAACTGATTCGATTTTGGGGGTCGTGAGGTCAAAGGCCAAAGGTCAGAGGTCATGCCAGGTAAAAATGTGCTAACTTGGGCACAGCTCAATTGATTTAAGGGTGTAGTACTGGCGAAAAATTGAGAAAACTACATAGGTACCTTTGAGAGGCCTTTACACAAAAACAAAGTCAAGTTAATATCTAATTTTCAGTTTTTCTTGAAAGATATAATCTTGGCTTTAACTCAGACCAGTTTCAACGCTTCTTTGTCATATTACATGCATATAATTTGCATAAATTAGACCGTCGATAAAAAACAAGGAAAAACAAGGAAAAACAAAGAACACATTTCTACTTCTATCTTCTATGTCACCTATCATTCTTTTCACACAAAACTTGGTACATGTATTATACATGTGTTACTCTACTACCTGGTGAGAGGATTTTGTGAAATTATGTCAAATGTTCACTAATTAGCTAATTATGCCAATTACCAGATAAAACTTGGTTGTCCTTCAATAAATCCACAATGGCTACTCCTATAAACAAAAGCCTTCATCATTTTAAAGGAAGTGATATTCTGAATAATCCTGTCCAAATTTCAGCCCAAAAGAATGATGCAAATTAAAGTTACTAGGGCATTGCCCGTACGTGGGTGCCCGTTCCTTGCCAAAAAAAAAAAAAAACGCTACCCGTACGCTCTACCCCGCCCGTACGCCCGTAAACAAAAAAAACAACGCTCTTCGCTTCCGCCCTTCGCTCTGACTGAATTGGGAGAAATAATGCGCATAAGAAATCGAATTACGTACCGTAATGGCGGTCAGCTCGTAACGCGCTCAGCTCCGCTCGTCTCACATCGGCCACGCCTACGCAACAAAGCGTTCTGTGATTGGCTGCCGGAAAGCGTGCTGCCGGACAGTCTTCACTGTCCGGAAGTTCGCAAATCGCAGTTACGATGAATCGTTTTAATTTAATCGCAGTTTGAATTCGTTTTAAAACATAGTTTAACGGCAACATAGTTTTCCAACGTGAAATAAATGAATACGCTGTCAAATGTGCCGTCCGAGGCAGAGTCTGATCGCCACGTTCGGCACACGTGATAGCTCGCTGCTCTCTGATTGGTTGAATCGTTTTTTGGACATAGCTCGGTAAGTAATTGTCCGATTAATATGAAACCTTGAAAAGGCACATCCTCGGGTCCCCAGCAATATACCTGGCAAGTTAAAAGTATATCGGACCCGTGGTTGTCGAGAAACAGCGGTCACAGACACACAGACACACAGACACACAGAGATTACTGGAATTATAGATAGATAACAAATTTCATGCATGCAAAATGCAAAATATTATATTGAATTGAATTGAAATTGGATTTTTTCAATATTTAGGGGTACTTCTATGACCTCTAATAGCATGATTCTTGTTTATAAGACTATGAGGAAACTGTTCAGCTAAAAAAAAAAAAATCAAAAAAAAATCACCTGTTCACCAGTACTACACCCTTAAATCAAACTTTATACAAGTATTATAATGATCTAACAATGTGGGTGGAGGCATATCAGTTGACGTCGTGACGTCAAAGTGCCGTTCTCGTTTATTTTGGTCAATTTGGTACGGACGTAAATTCCCCATCGTGTTTCTGTGCTTTTATAAGCACCCCCTACGTGGAGGGGACTATAGGTTTGCTCTCCGTCTGTCCATCCATCCATCCATCCTATTGGTTGTTTTCTGCACTTTTTGTCCCCCGTCGCTCAGCGGAGCGAAAGGGGGACTATGGCTTTCCCCTCCGTGCGTGCGGCGTGCGTGTGGGCGTGCGTGCGTGCATGTGTAAGCGAAGGACCGCATTCGAATTTGGTGTGTGGGTGCAAGCCACGTCAAAATCCAAGATGGCCGCCGCCATGTATGTCTGATGCCATGTATGTCTGAACATTGTAACCTGCATATCTTGAAAAATAAGCGAAGTACCAACTTCTAATCTGGTGTGTGGGTGTATCTAGGCATAAGGAAGAACGCTATTGAAAATTGGGTCGCCACGTCAAAATCCAAGATGGCCGCCGCCATGTGTGTCTGAACCTTGTGAGATGAATATCTTGAAAAATAAGCGAAGTACCAACTTCTAATTTGGTGTGTGGGTGTATGTCGGTATAAGGACGAACGCTATTGAAAATTAGGTCGCCACGTCAAAATCCAAGATGGCCGCCACCATATATATGTCTGAACCTTGTGAGCGAAATATCTTGAAAAATAAGCGAAGTACCAACTTCTAATTTGGTGTGTGGGTGTATCTAGGCATAAGGACGAACGCTATTGAAAATTAGGTCGCCACGTCAAAATCCAAGATGGCCGCCACCATATATATGTCTGAACCTTGTGAGCGAAATATCTTGAAAAATAAGCGAAGTACCAACTTCTAATTTGGTGTGTGGGTGTATCTAGGCATAAGGAAGAAGGCTATTGAAAATTGGGTCGCCACGTCAAAATCCAAGATGGCCGCCGCCATGTATGTCTGAACCTTGTGAGATGAATATCTTGAAAAATAAGCGAAGTACCAACTTCTAATCTGGTGTTTGGGTGTATCTCGGCATAAGGACGAACGCTATTGAAAATTGGGTCGCCACGTCAAAATCCAAGATGGCCGCCACGATGTATGTCCGACACTTGTGAGATGAATATCTTGACAAATAAGCGAAGTACCAACTTCTAATTTGGTGGGTGGGTGTATCTCGCCATAAGGAAGAACGCTATTTAAAATTGGATCGCCACGTCAAAATCCAAGATGGCCGCCACCATATATATGTCTGACCCTTGTGAGCGAAATATCTTGAAAAATAAGCTAAGTACCCACTTCTAATCTGGTGTGTGGGTGTATCTAGGCACACGGAAGAACGCTGTTTAAAATTGGGTCGCCACGTCAAAATCCAAGATGGCCGCCGCCATGTATGTCTGAATCTTGTGAGAAGAATATCTTGAAAGATAAGTGAAGTACCAACTTCTAATTTGGTGTGTGGGTGTATCTCGGCATAAGGAAGACCGCTATTGTAAAGTGGGTCGCCACGTCAAAATCCAGGATGGCCGCCACCATATATATGTCTGAACCTTGTGAGCGAAATATCTTGAAAAATAAGCGAAGTACCTTCTGGTGTGTGGGTGTATCTAGGCATAAGGAAGAACGCTATTGAAAATTGGGTCGCCACGTCAAAATCCAAGATGGCCGCCTCCATGTTTGTCTGACCCTTGTGAGCGAAATATCATATCATAGCATGTTTTCTGCGTGTTCCACTTTGTCAACTCACATCACTACCCCGACGGGGTACCTAGGCGTAACGCTTGTTTCCAGATCCATTAACTTATACAACTCAAACTTGTTACGCAGCTTTATTATGATAAGTTGCAGAACTATTTTGAATTTTGGGGCATTTCGTCAAATTTTCATGGAGTTGTGCCCTTTTTGCATGGAACAAGAACATTCATTGGCACCGTTAGGGGACATGTATTGCAAAGCGATTCTCGCTTTTGCTTTGTGGTAAGAGGATGAAATGAAATATGATATTTCTCCACGATGTTTCCTTGTGCAGCTACACCAAAGGAGACCTGGACCTCACCTACATCACCACACGGGTTGCAGGTACTACGACACCCATTATGAAATGATCCCTTCAAGTTGCTATGCTTGCGTTTGATGGACCCAACAGTCACCTGCTCTCACCCACCCCGTTCCCTAGTGATGTCCTATCCAGCGGAAGGCGTAGAGTCTGCATTCAAGAATCACATTGAGGATGTCAAAGTGTTTCTGGACTCGAGGCATCCGGGTCATTATACTGTTTTCAACCTTGCCACCCGTACATACCGACACAGCCGCTTCCACAACAGAGTATGGCTAATGCTTTTGACCAGTCAAGGTTTCGGCGGTTTTGCTTGAACAAACTTCTGATTAAGCTCTGTGTCTGTATGCCATGACCGCTCAGTGCTAACGACTTTATATGCCAGCGTCATTTTTTGTAATTATGCACTGAGTTTCCTCTATCTCTTGTCATGTTGAGGTTTTGGATTGCGGTTGGCCTCCAAGACGTGCCCCTGCCTTGCACACACTTTACTCCATCTGTCGCAATATGTACAGCTTGCTCAAACAAAATCCCAAGAACGTCTGCATCATCCACTGCACGGTACAAACACTACTTCCATCGTTTTTATTTATTTACTCACTCACTTTCATTTATTCCCTTATTTACTTAATTCGTTATTTTCACTTCCGATTCAATCACAACCGACAAAATCTAAGGAGCTTTACACAAGTCACAGATTGAATGCAAGACAAAGACATCAGTGTACTTCTTGACAGATTACAAGGACATTTGTAGATTCGGGATGGATCAACAGTGTAGGGGGATTTGAACCTGGGATCCCATCACCATGAGCCTGGTTTCAGATAGTGATACTAAAGGGCCCAACCTAAACAGGTACTGATGCTTTAGGTTTGTTCTCGTCATGAAAAGGCTTTTTGGGCGAGAGCATATTCTTTATTTTTCAAAGTAGAAGTACCACTGTGTATAATATGATTTGAGTTTCAAGCTCGTCATTTGTGGTGGGCGGGGGGTTGGTTTCCCACCTGCAGGATGGACGTGCTTCATCGGCGGTTGCTGTGTGCGCCTTCCTCTGCTATTGCCACTTGTTTTCCACAGCGGAGGCAGCACTCTACATGTTCAGCATACGACGATGCCCACCTGGCATCTGGCCAGCACACAAACGGTGATATTTGTCTGTCATTGTAGACTGTTGTCTTTTTTTTCTTTTTTCCCCGCAAAAGTGGTTAAACCTTTCAATTTTGTTGATCTCAAAGTGCTCAGGTGGATGTAAATTCTGAAAAGTTGTGACCTTTGTTCCTTTTTGGTCCATTCTGCATAAACGGCTTTAATATGACAAATTTTATTGGGAAATTATCGTTTGAAGGTTCGCGATGGATGTAAATAAATGGTGACCCCTTATTTCAGGAAATGGCACATGTGGTTCAAGCACATTATTTATTATTGGCCAATGATCCATTATATATATATATATATATATATATATATATATATATATATATATATATATATATATATATATATATATATATATATATATATATATATATACAGTCATCCCTCGCTATATCGCGGTTCACTTTTCGCGGCTTCGGTACATCGCGGGTTTTTCTCGCTAGTATATGTAAAATTATATCGCGGATTTTTCGCTATATCGCGGGATTTTGCGGTATAAATGTATTTTTATATACTATTATTTAAAATATTTTTGTGGTAAAATAAGCATTTTCTAGCCTAAAAAATTAAAAAACGTAAAAAAATAAGAAAAATACAGTAATTAAAACATATTACAAGAAATAAAATACTGTACATAGTGTACAGTAGAAGGGTAGACAAAGAGACAAAGAGTCGTGCGTATGGAAAACGCAGATGCGGCAGCTTCCACTTGTGCTAGTTACCCACGTAATGGGTAACTGTAATGCTCTTTCTGGCTGTGCAGTACATTCATCATCGTCATCACCTTCATCGTCATCAGTACTGCACAGCTAATTCATCATCATCTTCGTCACGCAAGTTGTAGTATTGAAGAGCCGGGGCTTTTGCTTGATACGGACGAAATGACGGGCAAGACACAAACTCGTCCGAGAAGATATTTATTCTCAAAACCAACTCGGGAACACTGAAAAGCCCGTTTATCGGGCTGCATTATAAAGCACAACCATAAACCGAAACCGAAAGCCACGCCTCTCAAGCGTGGCGTGCTTCGGTGGTCACGTGATCAACAGGTGTAGCTGATTATACCCGCACGCGCGGCACGCTTTGGTGGTCACGTGACCAGCCACTCTTGCGCCGCGGATCCCCGCCTGTGACGTCACCGGCTGGAGCAAGGAGATTTTGATGCAGGTCTCGCTTGGGGGACCCATGGGTCGCTACAGTATCTTCAATGGTGAGTACCCATTAGAATTTTATATGTTGTTAAAATTATGTATGTTTAAGAGTGTAAAAAGTGTTTAAGAGTATAGGAAGTGTTTATAAGAGTATGGGAAAGGTTAATAAGAGTGTGGGAAAGGTTAATAAGAGTGTGGGGAGGGTCATAAAGCTTTAAAATATATATAAATAATAAAATAAAAATATGGTCGCTACTTCGCGGATTTTCGTCTATCGCGGGGGGGTTCTGGAACGTAACCCCCGCGATAAACGAGGGATCACTGTATATATATATATATATATATATATATATATATATATATATATATATATATATATATATATATATATATATATATCCCTCGCTATATCGTGCTTCACTTTTCACGGCTTCGGTACATCGCGGGTTTTTCTCGCGTGGTAAAAATTACCACAGGTAAAATATGTAAAATTATATATC
>NC_136262.1:49347559-49350059 GCF_964187855.1 Myxine glutinosa | reverse complement strand
GGCTCGCCCTGAGCCGAAACACAAGGAACTATCTTTTAACTTAATGTGACACTTAGGTGTGGTTACCCTCTACTTTTAACCTCACCCTGAGTGCGACAGTTTTAACACTAGATATGTCCCGCCTGCTGCGTTGCATCCTATCTAACTGACTCACGCCCACAATTAACCGAATTACGGAATTATTTCCAAACTACACATTTAGCCGGTGGGGAGCATTATTTACAAAACACTACGAATTATTTACACTACAACCCAGGACCTGTCTTTGGTGGGAAGAAAAAGATGTTTTGATAAGAGGAAAAGCCATTGCCATGCACTGCACCGATACACCATACCATATGTACCCAATAAAATGAATGCACCAACAAGAAATATGCACCAAAAGCACCAAAAAGCACCACCATCAAAAATGCACAAAACGCACATTTTGAAATAATAAATAATGACGTCTTCTTTTTCTCTGCTCTGCTGGGCTGGCTGGGCCGATGTTTCTGGCTGCCTTCTTGCTTGATGTTATTTATTTATGAAAAAGGGCACACACCTCTTCCGCTTTTTATTATTGATATGGCCAGCAGGGCCAACTCCGGTGGTCCACTGCTGGGCATGGGTGCCACTTTAAAACAGTGGTCCGCAAGGCAGACACAAGTGATTATTATTTATTTTTGATATATATATTTACAAGTGATTATTATTTACAAGAGTGTGGGTTCTAAAACCGCAACTATATATATATATATATATATATATATATATATATATATATATATATATATATATATATATATATATATATATATATATATATATATATATATATATATATATATATATAGATATGTTGTGGGTTTAATAAGCACCTCGTCTCAACTCGGACAGTGGACAACAGATTTATTAATAGATGAGGAAACGTGCATGGGAGACGTGGGGGTGTAGGCCAGTAACACCACCTGGGATGACATCATGGTTCTTAGCACAGCCAGCACCAACAATGTCAAAGAGCCACAACCCATATTTGGCTGAATATATTTTCCCCCAGGATCAGAATAACTCATAACAACGCTCCAAGTTGACAATAAGCCTCATTCTGAGAGAATATTTTGCCAAGGCGAAACATGGGATATGGTCAACAGTTTATACGCGAGTCAAACAATCAGACGCCAATGAAAATAGGTCACAGTTTGTCGCTGCCACCACCATCAGGATAGGGAATTCAATGAAATCCCCCCCACACATATGCAGTCACATGAAAAAGTAAGTACACCCCATGTAAAGTTTTGACTTTTTCAACATACAGACTTGGCATTTATTATGGAATATATTTTTTTTCTTGACCTTCGTTTACTTTCTTAACTCAGTATATCAATCTGGTGAATTTCTTTTACACTTTGGTGATTTATTTGTTAAAAGAACCATGTCACTGATTGTCTGTCGCAGCAAGAAGTCAACAACAGGATTATATCACAGGTGGCGTGGCAAAATGTACGGACAGGTGCATTTGATGATTGGCTTCACAGTCGAGTATACAAGGGTTGTTGCGTTCTGTATTAGTGGAAAACAACTGCTGCACGTCTCCAAAAGTTATTGCTGCTTCCTCTGGAGATGGTCCGTCAACTCGACAATGCTGTTTGTTATGGAGTGGTGGCTTTACGAAATTACGGCATGAAACAGCGTGCTATTGCTCGGCAGTATGGCATCACTCAAGGTCAGGTGTCAAAATCCTGAAACGAAATGCTCAGAGGGGTGTCCCTACTCCAATACCGAGGCCGGACGTCCCCGCAGAACCACAAGGAGAGATGATCGCCAGCTGCACCGGTTAGTCCGCAATGGCCGTACCAAGTCAGCTAATCGGCTTAGGGCTGAGTGGCAGCAACTGACAAATGTGCCTGCATCCAGAAGGCTAGTCAACCAACGACTGGTTCAAGCAGGCTATCGTGCCAGGCGTCCCCTGAGAAAGCCACGCTTGACCAGACAACACCGCCAGCGCCGATTGCAGTGGGCCAGAGAGCACCGTTGATGGCAGCCAGGACACTGGAATCACGTGATCTTCAGTGACGAGTCTAGATTTCTGGTCTATCGTCAAGATGGCCGCGTCCGAGTGCGCAGCCAAGTGCATGAAGCCCACAACAAAGATTGTATAGTGCCAAGAGTCCAAGCTGGAGGTGGTGGGGTGACCGTTTGGGCTGCTTTTCATGCAGGGGGAAAAACTGACCTGGTTGTTCTGAATGGAAACCTGAACCAGTTCAAGTACAGGGCCATTCTGGAAGAAACATTGCTTCCATTTGCTCGTGCAGCCTTTCGAGGAAACTTTGTCTTCCAAGATGACAATGCACGGCCTCATCGTGCTCGCATGATCCAACACTTTCTTGCTGACCGTGGTGTAGAGCATATGGAGTGGCCTGCCATGTCCCCGGATATGAATCCGATAGAGAACTTGTGGGCAGAATTAACGCATCAAATCGACCACTTGGATCAGCAGCCGACCTCTGTGCATGAATTGCAG
>NC_136262.1:49220059-49342559 GCF_964187855.1 Myxine glutinosa | reverse complement strand
AGGCTGTTCAAATGTTTGATTTTTTAAAACCTTTTTTCATCGTAAAAAAGGCGTCTCATAAGAAGGCGGCTTCGCCCTGAATCTTTGCCGCTCCCCGTCGGGAGTCCCTCCGTTGTTTTCTATAGGTCGGGTCTTCTCCTCGAACGGGGTGACCGGCACGGACGTGTCGACCGTGAGCTGGCTTGTGTGCCGAGTGGCTCCGCGGCCCGCTTCACCACGGCGTGCTTTACCCAAAGTGTCCGAGCAGTTTCACCGGTGGTCGTGTCGTGTCATCTGTGACGAACGAACGAGCTCAGGGTTCCGTGAACCCGGCCACCCGGGGATCGACGCTCGCCTCCGAGTCGTAGGCGTGCCCCGTCTTTCCTTGAGCGGCCGAAGTTGCTTGCTTCTTTATTTTTGGACGATGCGATATACGCAGAAACGACGACGTACAGGCAGGCATTTGCAAATCCATGCACATGTGCACATGCACACGTCGATCGGTTCGTCGACGCCAGATGCCGGCAAGGTGCCCGATGAGACACCCCGGCTCGAGGCATGACACGGTCATTCGTTTCACATAGGCCATGGGGCTTGACCTCGTCGCGGACATTGCACACTCTGCACGGTGACGTGACGTGACCTCTGCCACGGACGGTCGTTCGAGCCGGCATCGTCATGTTTCGCCGTTGCCACGTTATGTTGGTTGTTTTACACAGTAAAGGAATAATCACAAAAATACCAGCGAAAGGCAAAGCAAGCACGCGACCGCAGCACAGGACAAAATGCATATGGTGTCGCCTTTGTTTTGAATGAGAACCTGCAGCTACGCATACATACAGTATACTGTACGTACATTTTAAAAATATTTTTTATCTGCTTTTTATTGTATTTTAATTGTATTTTATTATATATATATATATATATATATATATATATATATATATATATATATATATATATATATAGTGTTGCGGATATGAGGCCTGTATTTTTTTGATTGTGTTGTATTGTGGTAAATTGGTGATGATTATTGTTTATTCTGCGCCCCCTGCCTCCGGAGCTGTGTAAAGGTGAAAAGGCATCCCATAATTAGTCCACAAGCATACACGTCAGCCAAATAATAGAATACCCCTGTTTGATAGTTATCTCTTATTCTGTGTTTTAGGGTAAGGCTGTGTCTCCCATTAATTGAAGTACTCCATTGCACCAGTGAAAGAGAATAGATCCCCTTTCATTCCCATCCCCAAAATCTCCATTTCCTTTCACATCCCCTTTCGTCATTGCCGAGCCTCGATTGCCAATTACCTCCCCTCCAAAACCACCATTGAACAAGTGCCCGCCCGTCGTCATCAAGGGGGGAGCCAGAGGGTCGCAGGACCAACCAGGGCCGAGGTGAGCACACCGATGGGCGTGTCCTGAAGGCCGGCGGCTTGATCGCCGGAGGCGCTATAAAGGCGCGCGCGCAAGTGGCGTGAGAGGGTCAGAGTCAGTCAGTGGAGTCGGTGGTCAGTTGGTTGCGGTGAGGAGTCGGTGGTGGTCAGTGGTTGCGTTGGTTGCGGTGAGGAGTCGGTGGTGAGGAGTGAGTGGACCAAGAAAGAGTTGAGGGTTGGACCACACCAGTCAGACAAGTCCTGGGAAAGCACGCGACGTCCACAGCAGCCACAACAGCCACTTGGGGCCTGGACGGCGGTTTTGAGCAAGGCCGTGAAGGAACGGCGGCGGCTAAACCCGCCGATCGTGCTGCAGGACCCCCTTGGACCTTCCTCTCCCTCCAGCCATCCACCTCCTGCCTTTCCACCCTTCTTGTGTACGTGAGTTTGTTTTGTTTGTTCTGTCCCTGGGTTAATTAAGTCTGTATAAGCTAGTATTTGCACTGTGTCACCTGCGTCTTATGTGTTGTAAATAAACTTGATTGCTCCTTTTTTTTGCTTGTGTGTGTACAATAAATCCCATTACTCTTCTGTCCGTCTTCTCGTTTTATTCCTTTTCCTCTTTGCATTTCGTCGTTTTCGAGTTTTCCAGATTGGGCAGCTGCGGTGCGATACGGCCAAAGTTCTGGGTGAATCGGGTGAGTCGGGGAACAACTGTTCGGTCGCGGAGCCTTCGCTCGGCAAAGTAACATCTAAACCGCGATCAGTAACAATTGGTGTCGGGAAGTGGGATTGGACCCGAAGCGCGCTTAACGCGCTCAAAATTACAAAATACCGAAATTGCTTTTGTTTTACAAAAACCCGAATTTTGAAATCGCGCCATGGCTGGTCAAGGCGACGGGATGCCGGTGGGAGAGATAGACGGGGTAGAATCGACCCAGGACCTCGGGGAAATGTATGTGGATGAAAGAGAGGAGGAGAACATTGGCAATGTGGTTGAGGGGGTATCAGGCGCACAAAATGGCGCTCTCGCGCACGAGGTTTCAGGCGCGCAAAAAGGCGCCTCGCACGAGCGCGCGGTAGCCGAGCCCGCTGTATCAGCGGGCTTTAACATGCAGCCGATTGACATGCAGGCCCTCATTGCGCAGCTACAGGCAGCTGTACAGATGAGTATGGGAGACCAAATTGGAGGTTTGAAAAACAGTATGGGGGTAATGAGGGACGAATTGAGGGCTGATAGTGAGCGATTGAGTGAGCGATTAGAGGGCCAAATGGGGGAAATGAGGGACGAAGCGAGGGGTACTGGTGAGGGGTTAGACAAGAAACTTGGGAAGTTAGACAATAATTTTGAGGGGTTAGACAACGGGATAAAAGAGGTGAAAAATGGGTTAATGGGGTTAGAAAATAGGATGGAGGACAAATTGCGGGAAATAGGGGAACAATCTGCCAGGGAAATCAAACGAATGGGGAACCAGATAGAGGAGGTGCAAATCGGGTTAGAAAGTAAACTGGATGCTCAGAGGGATGAATTGGGACAGATGAGGGTGGCATCTACAAAAGAGATGGAGGAGATACGACGAGGTGTAAGTGAGGAGGTTTCGGGGCTACGCGAGGAGGTAAAGCGAGGTGAGAAGCGTATGGAGAAAGAGGTGAGAAATAATACGGCGAGGTTACAAGGGGGCATAGAGGACCTGACGGAGGAAGTGGAACAGCTGACAGAGGGACAAACGGAGTTAGTGGAGCAGGTTCAAAGGAACACTGCGGTACTAGGAGGGTTAAAAGCGACACAAAGAGACATCAAGGAAGACTTAATAGCGACACAGAGGCAATGTCAGATGGTACGTGAGGGACTGACAATGAGGGTGGACGAGGTGACAGAGATAATGGAGACATAGGACCGGCAGGTGAGGATGCACATAGAGACGGTCACGGTAGTCTTAGAGGACGAACTTGAGGAGACGCACCGGGAAATAAAAGAGGTGAAGCAAAAATTAGAGGAAGTGGAAGAAGAGGTGAGTGAAATTAAGAAGAGACGGACAGAAACTAAGAGAGAAATAAGGGAGGAGGTAATGGAATATGTACAAGGTCGGTGCTCAACTCATGATGTGCTGCTCACTAACCAAATAAAGAGTTTGCAGGTGGCAAAAGAGGTGCGGAGACGAGGTGCCAAGGTGAGTGGCGATATAATCGGAAATGTACATGATGTGAGGAAAGCTTCAGTCGGCTTGGGGATTGGTTTGGATCCGGGTGTTCGTGAGAGGCCGTTGGTGAAGTGTGTGACAGGTCAGGTGTGCGAAAAAAGAGGTGTGCGAGAATGTCCGACCATGGGGTGTGTGAGGAAAAAGTGCACGCCAAGGAGTGAGTGTGCTGTCGGGAGTGAGTCAGTCGTAGCGCGTGTGCGAGGGAGCACATGGAAGCGCGGTGTGGCGAGTGTTACAGAGGATGTAACGAGAGAGTGTACACCTGTGGTGAGTGTTACAGAGGATGTAACGAGAAAGTGTACGCCTGTGGTGAGTGTTACAGAGGGTGTAACGGGAGAGTGTGCGCAAGAGTGTGCGCGAGAAAGGTGTGTAACGGACAGGGGCATGAGGAAAGAGTGCGCTGTCAAGAGTAAGGGTGAGTGCGCGACCGAGAGTGGAGGTGAAAGTAGTGAGAGTGACACGGGGCGTGAGTTGGTTGTGACAGGTGAGCGAGGATGTACACCTGGAATGGAAGGATGCACACCTGGAATGGTAGAGCGTGTGTGGGAATGCACACTTGAGTTGGTCGTGAGGCACGTGGTTGGGTGTGCGAGTGAAAGCACACCTGTGATTGTCACAGAGGAGGTGACCGAGGAAGGGGCGCGAAGAGGTGTGTTGGTGAGGTGTGCGAGCGACGAATGTGTGCCAAGGTGCTCGGTGGTCAGGTGTGTGACCAAGTCTGTGAGCGGAATGAGTGTACCGAGGTGTGTAAGGAAAGGTACGAGGAGCATGGGAACAGCTGGAGGTATGAGCAAGAAAGGGGTAGCGTATGCGTGTAACCATGCAGGTGAGGCATCGACGGTTAGCGGTTAGAGCGACTTTTAGCCGAATCGGGCCCTCGGTGCGTGCCGGGCTTCGCGTGCCGCGAGAACCAGCGGGGATCCGAGCCACGGCGGGTTCGAAAGGACCGCCGTACGCGTTCCACGCTGGGCCTCGCGTGGAACGGCTGCGTCCGGGCTCCACTAGGCGGAGTGGGCAGCCCGATAGGAAGGGTCGTCATGGCGACCACTTTCTATTGAGACGTTCCGGCAGGTCGAGATCGGGCAATTGGATGGCTCCGCGCCGAGGTGGTGCATGGGATCTCGGCCCGGGTAAGCCCCCGTCCCTGCCCCGAGTGCGGGACGTATCCAGCCGCTGGCACAAAACAACCCGCATTCATTGCTCGGCTGAACGAAGCCGAGCTTTAGAAGAGAATTGGCGCACCGAGAGGATCTAATAAGTAGACGGATGATGATAATAGTGATAGTGGTTTTGATCCAAAATTTAGAAAAGTGAATAGAATTGGCAGTAAATAGAAAATTTTTGATTTATTAAATTTGGACGAACAAAATTTATAGTGAGAGACCCCCGATGTGGTGGGATGGCAAATCCACCATCCCTCACGGAGGGGGGGCAAATGCGCACTAGGTTTATGGGGTGTATGGCAGTGAAAACTAGCCCGGGTGGGTTAGGATATTGTGTGTAGGGATCTAGCGAAGATGACATTAGGTAACGTTAAGGTTAGTTAGTGACAAGGATACCTGTAGTGGGGACGCAGGTAGATTAGCGTGGATGATAATGACGTGGGAGCGCAATAGTTTAAAGGGACGACTGGGAAGCGCAAGTTTCAGAGGGGAGTAGTTAGCTGAGATGATGCCGTGTGTTTGAAGATTGAACAGGTGTGATTGAACAGGTGTGATTGCACAGGTGTGCAACTGAACAGGTGTGTGGAGCAGTGTATGAGTGAGTGATGGTGATGTGTGTTGTGTTGACCAACTGGTCCAGGAAGAGGAGGAGGGTGCAGGTGGCACCAGGTATGATTGCACAGGTGTGCAACGACAGGTGAATGGAGGACAGGTGTATGGAATAAATGGTATGGAGTATTGGAATGGATGGTCGTGGAGTGAGTATGGTGGAAATTGTGGAGTGGAGTGGATGGTGCGAAGGTGTGAATGGGGGAAGAGTGGACCCCCATCACGGATACCCGGGGCGGGTAGTGTAAGTGTTAGGTAGAGGGTACAGGTAAATTGTGGTTGGATATTGGCATCTGTGGTGCGAGTGAAAGAATGATGTTTGGATGGGTGCATTAGTGTTGTGGAAATGGCTGGGCGTGTAGCCTGTTAGTGTGTGTAGTTGGTTGGGCACTCCACCACTGTGAGGATGTCGGCCAGGTGAGGCCGCAGGTGGGCTCTGGGAGCCGGTAGAGTTGTTGTGGATGGGGCCCGAGGATCCGGAGGACGGACCCGGGTAGCCCAGTGCCAGAGGGCACCGAGGGGTGACAGAGCCAGGAGGGGCTTTCCCCAGTTAGTTAGGTTAGGGTGAGGAGCTAGGTAAGCTCGGGTGGCAACTGCAGTGGTGGAGGTGTGCAGGTGTGCAGGTGGGTAGACCTGCTGGGAGAGCTACACGTCACAGCCCAGAAATTGTGCGAGGGCACCGGGAGATGAATCGGGGGAGTGAGACCCCAAATTGAGAAGCACCACAGTTTGGTCAATGGGAATTGGTTTTTAGAACCCATAGTGTAAGTTGGCCAATGGATTGGCAGGGAGAGACCCCGGGTAGTGTAAAGTGTGTTAAGGTCATTTAGAGGATAGTTAGGATTGGAGTCTCCTCTCACCATCTGCATCCACTCACCTGAGGTGACAGGTACTCCACACCATGCCATGTTTTGATTATTTTTTACTGTGCAAATGTTTGGATTGTGAGACGCATCATGACGTGGGTGTGACATTGTGCTTGATGTTCCATCTCTTCCTCCTTATGAGGATTGATGATGAATTTGGTGATGGCAAATTTTGAAGTAGAGGGATTGGGGAGACAAATTTGGTATAGGAGAAATATGGGGAAGACGTGACAGTAGTGACGAATTTGTAAATGGGTAGATTTTGTAAATATGGGGTAAGGGCAAGGGTAGTGTAGGTGACAGGGGGTTGACGTACGGTAGGGACGAGCTTTCTCACTTCGCCCGCCGTACGCATTTCGCCTTGCATTGCCTTATTGATGTGTACCCTTGTGACCTTACCCCTCGCTCAATTGTCTCTTTTGTCTCCCACATGACCTGTGCGCCATTGGGCGCCGAGGGGAGCGTGCGTGGGTCGGCCATTGTGCACCCGAAATTCCCAGAACCAGCTGTCTGCATCGATGCACCACATTATGGACCACATGCCGGTGGCCGAGCACCACTTATGGACCCCATGGGTTGGGGCATGGCCCCTCTGCTGGAACCGGCCATGAGGGCCCGAAATCTTGCTGGCGGACCTTGGCCACAGGGCACCGATGCCCCACAGGTGAACCACGCGTAGTCGGCCCTGTGGGCCATAAATAAAGAAAATAAAAAGGACACATTGGGCACACTTTATTGCAAATAGGCCGCCAGTAAGAAAATGAAAGAATGACAACATCTGGAAGACCAAATAATAATAACCAGCAGAGGGAGCCGAAGAGCAAGAGATCACCTGCAGGGTTAGGGGTTGTTGATTTTATTTTTATTGAACATGCATTGAACACTGATGAACTATGGTGACTGCACCGATTGGTGCTTGGGTGTGTATTGGTGCGTTTTTAGGTGCTTTAATGGTGCATTGATGCAGAGCAGACTGTCTCCCCCCCAGAAAGAACAATCACAGGTCCTGGGTTAGTTTTGTAAATAAAAATAGCGTCATTGTAAATAATGCTTCCCACCGTCAGTGTATAGGTTGAAGACAATTCCGCAATTCGGTTAACTGTGGGCGTACGTCTGTTAGGCAGGGTGCAATGGAGCAGCGGGACACATTTATTTATGTTTTAAAACTGTCGCACTCAGGGTCAGGTTAAAAGTAGAGGGAACTACACCTACGTGTCGCACTAAATAAAAGTTGTAGGCCCGGGACGTGCCTAAGAGGAGGAGGGTGCAGTGTTGCGGATATGAGGCCTGTATTTTTTTGATTGTGTTGTATTGTGGTAAATTGGTGATGATTATTGTTTATTCTGCGCCCCCTGCCTCCGGAGCTGTGTAAAGGTGAAAAGGCATCCCATAATTAGTCCACAAGCATACACGTCAGCCAAATAATAGAATACCCCTGTTTGATAGTTATCTCTTATTCTGTGTTTTAGGGTAAGGCTGTGTCTCCCATTAATTGAAGTACTCCATTGCACCAGTGAAAGAGAATAGATCCCCTTTCATTCCCATCCCCAAAATCTCCATTTCCTTTCACATCCCCTTTCGTCATTGCCGAGCCTCGATTGCCAATTACCTCCCCTCCAAAACCACCATTGAACAAGTGCCCGCCCGTCGTCATCAAGGGGGGAGCCAGAGGGTCGCATGACCAACCAGGGCCGAGGTGAGCACACCGATGGGCGTGTCCTGAAGGCCGGCGCCTAAAGGCGCGCGTGCAAGTGGCGTGAGAGGGTCAGAGTCAGTCAGTGGAGTCGGTGGTCAGTTGGTTGCGTTGGTTGCGGTGAGGAGTCGGTGGTGGTCAGTGGTTGCGTTGGTTGCGGTTAGGAGTCGGTGGTGAGGAGTGAGTGGACCAAGAAAGAGTTGAGGGTTGGACCACACCAGTCAGACAAGTCCTGGGAAAGCACGCGACGTCCACAGCAGCCACAACAGCCACTTGGGGTCTGGACGGCGGTTTTGAGCAAGGCCGTGAAGGAACGGCGGCGGCTAAACGCGCCAATCGTGCTGCAGGACCCCCTTGGACCTTCCTCTCCCTCCAGCCATCCACCTCCTGCCTTTCCACCCTTCTTGTGTACGTGAGTTTGTTTTGTTTGTTCTGTCCCTGGGTTAATTAAGTCTGTATAAGCTAGTATTTGCACTGTGTCACCTGCGTCTTATGTGTTGTAAATAAACTTGATTGCTCCTTTTTTTGCTTGTGTGTGTACAATAAATCCCATTACTCTTCTGTCCGTCTTCTCGTTTTATTCCTTTTCCTCTTTGCATTTCGTCGTTTTCGAGTTTTCCAGATTGGGCAGCTGCGGTGCGATACGGCCAAAGTTCTGGGTGAATCGGGTGAGTCGGGGAACAACTGTTCGGTCGCGGAGCCTTCGCTCGGCAAAGTAACATCTAAACCGCGATCAGTAACAATATATATATATATATATATATATATATATATATATATATATATATATATATATATATTGTTGCGGTTTTGAGTTTGTACAATAAAGGTTAATTTCCCCCTCATAGTTTAGTCACAATACAACACGTAGCCTCGCGATAGTTCAGTTATTTCTTAGTATGTGTAAGCATAGTTCTTTTCCTGTGTTAGTTTTTGTATTGAGTAGAATAATGAGAGTTTGGACCTTTCTTGCCTTATGCCGCCTTATGCCGCCTTTGGCTTTTGGCGCAAATTAACACGAGGCAGGCCTGGCAAGTCAAAGCAAGACCGAAGGAGGGCGGAGGAGAAGCCGACGGTAAGAGCGAGCCGCCAATCAGGGCTCGAAGGGAGTGGCTGCGGCACTGCATCACAAGGCGTGGTTAGAACATTCGAGAGAGCTAAGGGGGTTGGCAATATAACCCGTTGCGTGAAGCCCCCACCAGAGGTCTGGTGGGAGAGGCGCTTGTGAGAGTGGAGTTCTGGTGGGAGAGGCGCTTGTGAGAGTGGAGTTCTGGTGGGAGAGGCGCTTGTGAGTTTTTTTTTTTTGTTTTTTTTTGTATACTGAATCGAGGCTCGTGAAAGAGCTAACATTTATTTCACAAACAAATCAACCAGACAAACAAAATATACAAAAAGAGGGAGCGGAAGACAAGATGGGGAGAGAAGGGGAAGCACACAACCACAACATTTGAGAGCAGAGAGAAGTGTGGGAGGGAGAGGGCTTGGGGGCAGGAGGCGTGGGAAGTGGGGGGGGGGGGGGGGGGGAGAGGGAGAGGTATAAAACACAAAGGGACCAAAATTAACGGGGGTAGAAAAGATCAAGGTTTTGGATGGGGGAGGATAAGAGATGGTGTTGAACAGCTGTTTTAAAGACCTGGAGGGTGGAGTGGGATTGAAGAGAGTGAGGGAGTTTGTTCCAGAGGCGGGAGAAAAGAGGAATGAAGGAGTGAGCAGAAAGTCTTGATTTTGGCAGTTTAACCATAAGAGGGTTGCAGGCAGATCTTGTGCGACCTGTAGGAATATTTGGGGGACAGAGCCCAGAGAGAGCTGGGGGGGGCAAGGCCAGAGAGGAGTCGGTAGAAGACGGAAAGACCACCAACCTGCCTGCGGTGAGTGAGTGAAAGGCCCTTGGAGTTAGCTTCATCGCGGGAGATTCCAATGATTCTGAACGCTTTGGTTTCAACAGCGTGAAGATGAGCTAGGTGTGCGGCAGGAGCACCAGACCAGAGGGGAGAGCAGTATTCCATAGAGCTGTGGATGAAAGCCTTGTATGTGGTGAGGAGCTCAGGTGTGCCAAGGAAGGACTTCGCACGACGGAGGATGCCCAGTCGGCGACTGGCTTTGGAGGCCAGATTTGAAATGTGGTTTTCCCAGGAAAGATCATGGCAAATAGTGAGACCCAAAAGCTTGAGTGACAGAACTTCTTGGAGAGGATTATTCAGAAAGTGGATGGGAGGGTTTTCCAGTCGGTCTTTTCGGAGAGACATCGTAAGAGTGTGAGATTTATCAGGATTGAAAGACATGTGCCATTTGTTTGCCCAGTCTGTGATTTTGTCCAGGTCTGCCGAGAGTGACGAGGCTGCAGACTGCCGATCTGAGGGATGAGGAATGGAGCGACAGAGAGTAGAGTCGTCAGCAAAGAGATAGAGAGGATTTTCAAGAGAGTCAGAGAGATCATTGATGAAGACCAGAAAAAGCACAGGGCCCAGAACACTACCTTGGGGAACTCCAGCCTGAACAGGAAGAGGAGATGAGAGAAACCCATTCAGGGCCACACGTTGACTACGACCAGAGAGGACGTCCGCCAGCCATGTATGGAGATGTCCATGGATACCAAAGGAGGAGAGTTTGGTGAGCAGAGCAGGGTGCCAGACCGTATCGAAGGCACGTGAAATGTCAAGGGAGACTGTTCTAATTTCCTGTTTGGCGTTGAGGACCTCCATCCATTGTTGAGAAAGCAGAAGCAGCATGTCCAGAGTAGAGTGACCAGGTCTGAAACCAAATTGATGATCAGAGATCAAGCCATTGGAGAAGAGGAAAGATTTCATATCTGAAGCAATGATGGATTCCATGACTTTGCTGATAATTGGGAGAAGGCTGATTGGTCTGTAGTTGCTAGGATCTGTTTTGCACCTTTTTTGTGCAAAGCGGTGATGTTGGCTGATTTTCAAGCAGATGGCAGATGACCTTGAGCAAAAGAGAGGGTGAAGAGAACAGAAAGAGGGAGTGAAAGAGCGGAAGAACATGATTTTAGGACCCGTGGGCTGATGCCGTCAGTACCAGTTGCAGAATCAGAGTCGAGGGTTGACAGAAACTTTTCCACCTTGTCAGGAGGAAAGGACACAGAGTCCAGGAGCAGCTGGGTACGACTGGGTACGGTGGGTACAGAGAGGGATGGGTTTGGGACACAAGATTTAGAGGCAAACACAGAGTTGAGGCATTCAGCTTTTTCACGTGCGGAGTCGGCCGTTAAGCCATTTGAGGTGAGGGAGGGGATGGAGGGGGAACAAACACCAGAAACAGATTTGACCAGACGCCACCAGGATTTGGAAGAGGGAGACAGATAAGAGAGTTCGGTCTTGAGAACGGTGAGATATTGTTTCCTGGCTCTCCTGAGGGAGGACACACACTTGTTTCGGGCTTTGTGAAGGGAAATGAGATTTCCTTCCGTTGGATTTGCTTTCCAGGAGACGAAAGCAAGTTGTTTCAGGGCAACAGCCTCACCACAAGATTCCGTGTACCATGGATGGGAGGAAGGGTATGACAACTGAAGACGAGATGGGATAAATCTGTGAATGAGAGAGAGCAATTTACTTTGAAAGAATTCCCAGGATGAGTTGATGTCAGAGGCGGTAGAGATGGGAGACCAGTCCAAATGATTGATGGCTGCTTGAAGACCGTGCCAGTTGGCCTGAGTGAAATGCCAGACTCGTCGACGCTGAGGAGGCTCTCTGAGAATGGTCAGAGAGATGTCCACTTTGACAAGCACATGATCAGATGAGCCGATTGGAGCAGAAGAAGAGCAGCAGACATTTTCAGGGAAGTTCGTCATAACCAAATCCAGAAGAGAAGATGCTCTGTTGACTGAGATCCGGGTCGGGAAATTGACAGATTGTGTCAGTCCCAGTGAGTCGCAGATGTCCTTTGCTGAAGAGCCATGGCTGGTGAGAGAGGTACCCACACCCAGCCAACTGGCATGGTGACAATTGAAATCACCACATATGAGGAAGGGAGAGTTGGGATGGGTAGATAGAAGTTGGTCCATATTATCAGACAGCGAGATGTAGATGGAGTCATCACTGTTTGGTGGACGGTACAACACACATATGAACAAAAGGTGGGAGCGAAGGGGAAGCCGTAGCCAAAGGTATTCCTGTGGGTGAGGTGGAGAGAGGGCAGTGGAGGGCGAGTGAGGAAGAGAGTTTTTTATAAAGATAGCAACCCCACCTCCAGGACGAGGCTCAGGTCTATCATACCGGAGGAGGGAGTAACCTGGGAGAGATACCAAGGCATCGGAGTTCTGCGGAGAGGCGCTTGTTGAACGAGCTCTTAGAGAAGACGCGCATGAACCGAGTTATCGGGCGCTCTTATAACTTAAACGCTCGGTTGAGCTTGAGGCAGAGCCTCTATTGGGTTACGCGAGTGAGAGCGCGCCGGTAATTAATCGCGCTGTGGAAAACCGCCATGCCTGGCGAGAGACGCGTACATTTCCCTCCCGCCTGCCTGCTCTGCACTTTGTTCGAGAGACGCGCTGCAAGGATCCCTCCCACCGCCTGCTTGCCTTCATCGACGGACGTGCTGTGACCTGGGAGAGCCACGCCGGGTGGAGCCGTTCTTGGACGACCAAGTCAGCGCGTGAACATCATCCTACCTTCATTTCCCCCTGTGAGTGTGATCGGGCCCGTGTCTGGGGTTAACTTAAGACTGTATAAGACTGCTCTGTCTCTTCGCTTTGAATATAGTAGTGTGAATAATAATTAAACCTGTGTTCTTCCTTCCATTCGATCGTCCCCGTGTTTCCATCATTGACTTAGCGTGGTACGAATAAAACCGCTCAAATTGCGCTTGGCTCGTGCGAGGCTTGATTCCCCGCTTCCGCGGCGGCGCAGGTACTTAGGTACGTGCGAAATCGTCCCGGGACCCTACCCTGCGTTTGCCCGGGAGGGGCGATTCAAGTCTCTCGGTTGCGCCGACCCAGAAAGAACAAGGGGCTTAATCTCCCCTTGGTAAGGGCAGGAGGGACGTGCGGAAACCGTAACTATATATGTAACTATATATATATATATATATATATATATATATATATATATATATATATATATATATATATATATATATATATATATATATATATATATATATATATATATATATACAGTGGAACCTTGACTTACGAGTTTAATTCGTTCTGTGACCGAGCTCGTAACTCAAATTGCTCGTTTCTCAAATCAAATTTCCCCATTGAAATGCATTGAAATGCTATTAATCCGTTCCAGCCCGCCAAAAACCACACCAATTTTTTTTTAAATATACAGTATATATAAAAATATCTCGCGCTTTATATTTCACCTGTATGCAGCATACAAGTTGGCAGGATGGCCTGGACTGGAGGTACGCACACTTGACTCTAAAGTCTAAACTGTCCAGCCTGGGTTTGAATCCCGACCCAGCTATAACCTGTCATGGGTGAATCACAGGCAGGGTGATTCATCAATGTGTGTACCGCTAAACTGGGCGCCCCGTTTGCGTCCCATTAGTTGTTGGATGTTAAGGATCTCACCGTGTTTTCCACAAAGAGAAGGCGAGCTATCGCCGGCACTCTGAACAAGTTGTGGCCTGGCATGCTCTTCTCCTCTGCCGTTATATACGTCCTCCTCGGCACCTCGCTCATGTTTTTCGACGATTGCGTGTTTTATATCCAAGCACAAGTTTTATATAAAACATGACGATTGCGTGTTTTATATCCACAAGTTGTGGCCTGGCATGCTCTTCTCCTCTGCCGTTATATACGTCCTCCTCGACACCTCACTCATGTTTTTCGACGATTGCGTGTTTTATATCCAAGCACATCATCCTCTTCTTCTTCTCAGTACCGTGTTTTCCACAAAGAGAAGGCGAGCTATCGCCGGCACTCTGAACAAGTTGTGGCCTGGCATCCTCTTCTCCTCTGCCGTTATATACGTCCTCCTCGGCACCTCGCTCATGTTTTTCGACGATTGCGTGTTTTATATCCAAGCACAAGTTTTATATAAAACACGACGATTGCGTGTTTTATATCCACAAGTTGTGGCCTGGCATGCTCTTCTCCTCTGCCGTTATATACGTCCTCCTCGGCACCTCGCTCATGTTTTTCGACGATTGCGTGTTTTATATCCAAGCACAAGTTTTATATAAAACACGACGATTGCGTGTTTTATATCCACAAGTTGTGGCCTGGTATGCTCTTCTCTTCTGCCGTAATATACGTCCTCCTCGACACCTCGCTCATGTTTTTCGACGATTGCGTGTTTTATATCCAAGCACATCATCCTCTTCTTCTTCTCAGTACCGTGTTTTCCACAAAGAGAAGGCGAGCTATCGCCGGCACTCTGAACAAGTTGACGGCAGAGATACTGTACTTGCACGGCAAGATAACCACGTGACCGGACCCCACCTGGTGGCGTAAACTCAAAATAACCAACATGCGAAAACAAAAATGCAGCGCTATACGACAGAGATACTGTACTTGCACGGCAAGATAACCACGTGACCGGAACCCACCTGGTGGCGTAAACTCAAAATAACCAACATGCGAAAACAAAAATGCAGCGCTATACGGCAGAGATACTGTACTTGCACGGCAAGATAACCACGTGACCGGGTGGCGAAAGCTCGTAACTCAGATCTCGGCTCGCATCTCAAAGCAATAAACCGCCCGAGCGACGGCTCGTATCTCGAAAAACTCGTAAGTTGGGGCACTCGTAAATCAAGGTTCCACTGTATATATATATATACTAGCAGAAGTACCCGGCATTGCTGGGCGGGGGAGGGGAGAAGAGGGGGGGGAAGTACCCGTCAATCCGTGTATAGGGGGGAGGGGGAGGGGGGGAGGGGACGGATGGGAGAGGAGGGGAAGAGGGAGGGGAGGGGGAAAAGGGGGGGAGGGGGAGGGGAGGGTCTATGCTAAATCATGCTAAATGCTAATCATGCTAAAATAAAATCTATGCTACTTGCTGGCGGCAAGGAACATCACGTGATCGCGTCACGAACATCATTTGTGATCACGTCATCACGTGATCGTTATCAATGAGCGCGAATGAGCGAATCAGCGCGCTGCTCTGCCACCGATTCAGATTTGCTGATAAAAAATATGGATCTAAAGATGAAAGAAAAAAAAAAACCTATGTGGTGTGAATGGCAATGTTCCTCGCTGAAATGTGAAAAAACGCAATCGCTTTTCACTCTGAAATACGTGCAAATGCGTAACTGAGTTAATGGCGACAAGGAACATCACGTGATCGCTCTGAGCGAATCAGCGCGCTGCTCTGCCACCGGTCAGATTCGGTGCATAATATTCCTCGCTGAAATGCGCTGAGGTAAAAATATGGAAAAAAAATATTATGAAATAAATTTTTAGGTCGGCCATGTTCTTCCCAGGCTCAATGGCCATGTCTGTGCCAAATATCAAGTACGTGAGCCTCTCCGTTTAGGAGTCTACCGGTAACATTGCACACACACACACAAACTGTGTTTTATATATACCCAAGCCTAAATGCCGTGTATATATATATATATATATATATATATATATATATATATATATATATATATATTGTTACAGACACGACTTTGATGTTAAGGTGGGCCGAGCGGAATGGCCGTCGTGTCCGCACAAATTACCCGATTGTACTCGAACGTTGACGGAGCCGCGCTACGCTGGATCAATAAGGAAAAAGAAGACACACGGCTGGATTATAATGACAGACACCAATGTTTCGATTCTCAATTATATTCGTACGGAAAAGGTTAGATTACAGGGGCTAGAGGTAAAGCACAGAAAAGATGGGCACTTAGACACAGGCTTATCTTAACCCCGGACAGACGACAAGTAAACGGGACAACGGCTGACTCACACGGGGATTGATGGCAAGGAAAGGCAAGTAGCGATGGCTCAAGGTGCACTCTTGGCTCAAGGCAGGGTACAGTCCGGTCCAAAGATGCGGGGAGGTCACAGCGCTCGGGGGTAACGTTCTTTCTCAGGCGGGGCGCATCTCTCTCAGCGCTCGCAGGTCCTTCTTTCTCTTCAGCTGGGGGCGCATCTGACGTCACGTCCGCTACGTGGCCGCGTATATCCGGCGGGGAGTGACACGCCCTCGGCTCGCTAGCGCCGCCCCAGATGGAATCGGTCCGCCCTTCTGATTGGGTGCGGGGGGTTACCAGGCTCCGCCCTTGAGGAGGAGCTGACAGCCAGCCCCTCCGTGGTAACCCCGTGGAGCGCGTGGTCAATGGCGCTAATCGAGCCGGTGTGAGGACGCATCCTCCCCCGCGCCGCCGCGACGCCCCCATCTCCTCTGTTGTTGTAGTTATAGTTGTTGAAGAAGATGGAAGGAGGTATGGGAAAGGTCCTAAAATCACTACTGATGCCATATAATCACATTCTGGTGCAACGAAGAGTCAGAATTAATGGAAACGAGGCCTTAACTGACATAGACTAAGAATAACTAGCAAGATGTCCGAAAGTTGTCTACGTGTGGTGCGGTGGACCTGGGCACGACATTTAATGGGGGAATAAGGGGAAGGTCGGCTTTACTGATTGTTGTTTACATGCAATGGGACTAGGGAATGGGGGATTGGGGAAAGTTGGGGAGTATTGGAGAAATAGGGGAATATTTACAAGCGGATATGGAGGCCAAATTCCATATTCGCAACATTGCACCCTTGTCTACCCTCGGGGCGTCCCGACCCGATAAATTTTTACCTAGTTTAGTGTGGCACTCAGATGTAGTCCCTCTACTATTAACTCTACCCTGAGTGCGACAGTTTTACAGATGTTCACAAATGAGTAAATATGTCCCCCTGCGACGTTGCACCCTTCTCCTCACAGAAACACACCCACAGGATAACCGAATCCGGAAAGAATTCTCAAACTACACATACAGCCGGTAGGGAGCATTATTTACAAGACTACGCTGCTATTTACACTACGATCCAGGACCTGTCTTTGGAGGAACACATGCAGATGTTATGCATAGAGAGAGCGCGCTTGCCAGCATCGATACACCAACCCACGAGTGCTCTGTGGCCGACGGCCTTTAATAACGTGCAGAGCACCCCATCCCAGCATCAAAAGCACCACCCCACCACCAATCGGTGCAGTCACCATTGTTCATTGGAATAAAAATAAATTCGACAACCCCTAACCCTGCAGGTGTCTCTTGCTCTTCGTGTGGCCTTCAGTGGTGTTAATTAACAGTGGTTCACCTTTATGGCATAGGTGCCACGTTGACCCATAGGTCCATCAACGGGTGGTGCTTGGCCGCAAACGAACTGCGGTCCATTGTGGGTGGCCACAAACATTGCGGTCCATATGGTGTACCGATCCAGGCAGCGAACAGCGAAAGTGCAGGCCCACAACTGCGTAGCCAGCACCTCTCTCTCCTCTCTCTCTACCCCAAAGCCAGATCCTCGGAGGTGGGAGACAAAAGAAGAAACAAGTGAGTAAGGCGGTAAGGGCGCAAAAGTGCACGCAATATAAGGTAATGCACACTGGGGGCACATGGGAACCAGGTGAGACAGGTACGTTCCTATCGTACGCCCCCCCCCCCCACCAAGTAACCTACATGGCCCCTCCCTTACCCCTTACTGTATCCACACAACACAACACTACCCATAAACATCTACTTTACAAATCAACAAACATCCCTACTGTCTTCCCCGTTCCTCCCATATACCAAATTCGTCTTCTCTCCCTCCTAACCAATCAAATTTGCCATTTTCAACTCTCATCAAAATTTGCCATCTCCAACTCAACATCATAATTTGCCATTACCAATTCATCATCAGTCCCTCCTAGGGAGGGAGAGATGGAATCACCCCAATGTCTCATCCACGTCGTGATGCGTCTCACAAATCCACACAGCGATTCATCTCCTGCAACAAAACAAAGAAAACACAGGTGTGGAGTCATCATCATCACCACAGGTAAGTGGCTGCGTATGGTGCGACAGGTTCATCAATCCTAACTTTCCTAAATGACTTTAACAACTTTACACTACCCGGGGTCTTTCTCCGGCCAAACCATTGGCCCTCTTACACTATGGGTTCTAAAAACCAATTCCCATTGGCCAAACTGTGGTGCTCTTCAATTTGGGGTCTCACTCCCCCGATTCATCTCCCGGTGCCCTCGCACAATTTCTGGGCTGTGGCGTGTACCTCTCCCAGCGGGTCTACCCACCTGCTCACCTCCACCACTGCAGTTGCCACCCGAGCTTACCTAGCTCCTCACCCTAACCTAACTAACTGGGGCAGGCCCTCTGGCGCTCTCCCCACTCGGTGCCCTCTTTGGCACTGGGCTACCCGATCCACACCCGGGATCCTCAGGCACCCACTCACAACTACCGGCTCCCAGAGCCCACCTGCGGCCTCACCTGGCCGACATCCTCACAGTGGTGGAGTGCCCAACCAACTACACACACTAACAGGCTACACGCCCAGCCATTTCCACAACACTAATGCACCCATCCACAACACCATTCTGCCACCGCACCACAAATGCCAATATCCAACCACAATTTACCTGTACCCTCTACCTAACACTTACACTACCCGCCCCGGGTACTCGTGAAAGGGGTCCACTCTTCCCCCATTCACACCTTCACACCATGCACACCACTCCGTACCACTTACTCCAACTCTCTCCACACACCTGCACTTGCACACCTGTGCTCTCACACCTGGTGCCACCTGCACCCTTCTCTCCCCAAGCGCATTCGCGCTGATCCACACCCTCACTACTCACACACTGCTCCACACACCTGTCCAGTTGCACACCTGTGCAATCACACCTGTTCAATTCTCACACACACGGCATCATCTCAGCTAACTACTCCCTTCTGAAACTTGCGCTTCCCAGTCGTCCCTTTAAACTATTGCGCTCCCACGTCATTATAATCCACACTAATCTACCTGCGTCCCCACTACAGGTATCAGTCACTAACTAACCTTAACGTTACCTACTGTCATCTTCGCTAGATCCCTATCAATATAACCTAACCCTCCCGGGCTAGTTTTCACTGCCATACACCCCATAAGCTATTGCTCCTTTGCCCCCACATGGGAAGGATGGTGGATTTGCCATCCCACCACATCGGGGGTCTCTCACTACCAATTTTGCACATCAAATTTCAATAAATCAAAAATTTGCCAATCCCTACCCATCATCTGCCAATCACTACTGCCAATCCCTTGCCAATCATCAAATTTTGTTTTTCTCTAATTTTGGGGCCAAAACACTATCCTCATCACCCAGTCTCCTCACTAATACCTCTCGGTGCGCCAATCCCCGTCCAAAGCCCGGCTTCGTAAAGCCAAGCAATGGATGCTGGTTGTTTTGTGCCAGCGGCTGGATACATCCCGCATTCGGTGCAGGGAAGGGGGCTTACCCGGGCCGAGATCCCACGCATCACCTCGGCGTGGAGCCATCCAATGTCCCGATCTCGACCTGCTGGAATGCCTCAACAAAAAGTGGTCGCCATGACGACCCTTCCTATCCTGCCGCCCGCTCCGCCTGGTGGAGCACGGACGCGGCCGTTCACGGCGAGGCCCAGCACGCACCGAGGGCCCGATTCGGCTATAAGTCGTTCTAAACTCTACCCCGTCTAACGTCGATGCTTCACCTGGACGCTTACACCCCGCAGCCCGTTCCTTGCTCACACATCCAGCCGTGCCCATGCTCCTCGTACCTTTCCTTACACACCCAGGTACACCCATTCCACTCACAGCCTTGGTCACACACCTGACCAAAACACCTCTTCGCGCCCCCTCCTCGGTCACCTCCTCTGTGACAATCACAGGTGTGCTCTCATTCGCACACCCAACCACGTGCCTCACCACCAACTCCAGCGTGCATTCCCACTCACGCTCTACCATTCCAGGTGTGCATCCTTCCATCCCAGGTGTACATCCTCGCTCACCTGTCACAACTAACTCACGCTCCATGTCACTCTCACTACTTTCACCTCCATTCCTGACAGCGCACTCACCCTTACTCTTGACAGCGCACTCTTTCCCCATGCACCTGTCCGTCACACACCTTTCTCGCGCACACTCTCCAGTTACACCCTCTGTAACACTCACCACAGGTGGACACTCTTCCTTACTTCTGACAGCGCACTCTTCCCTCATGCACCTGTCCGTCACACACCTTTCTCGCGCACACTCTTGCGCACACTCTCCCGTCACACCCTCTGCAACACTCACCACACCACGCTTCCATGTGCTCCCTCGCACACGCGCTACGACCGACTCACTCTCGCCAGCACCCTCACTACTCCTTGGCACGCACTTTTTCCTCACACACCCCAGAGTCGGACTTTCTCGCACACCTCCTCTTTCGCACACCAGACCTGTCGCACACTTCACCAACGGCCTCTCACGAACACCCGGGTCTATCTCGACCCCCAAGCTTCTTAAATCCCCTGGCGCATCATACGCACGACCATATTGGTCACCACTTACACCGGGTCCTCTTCCTCTTCGCTTCTCCTCCATCACCTGCGAATCCCTCATCCGGTTACTGAGCACATCATCACGATCCAAACACAGACTTTGGACCAATCTTTTTATCTCCTCTTTTATCTCTTTCTTATCCCCTCTCCGTCGCTTCTTAATTTCGCTCATCCCTTCTTCCACTTCTTCTAATTTGTGCTTCACCTCTTTTATTCCCCGGTACGTTTCCTCAAGCTCGTCCTCCAAGGCTACCTTGACCGTTTCCATGTGCGTCCTCACCTGCCGGTCCTTCGTCTCCATTACCTCTATCACCTCGTCCAACCTCGTTGTCAGTCCCTCACGTACCGTCTGACATTCCCTCTTTGTCGCTATTAAGTCGTTTTTTATGTCGTTTTGTGTCGCTTTCAACCCTCCTAATACCGCAGTGTTCCTTTGAACCTGCTCCGTTAGTCCTTTTTGTCCCTCCGTCAGCTGTTCCACCTCCTGCGTCAGGACCTCTATGCCCCCTTGTAACTTTACCGTCCCCTTTCTCACCTCTTTCTCCATGCGCTCCTTACAGTGCCTCACCTCCTCGCGCACTCCTCCGACCTCCTCACTCACTCCTCTTCTGATCTGCTCTCCCATCACTTGCATCTCCTGCCCAGATGCCACCCTCATCTGCTCCATTTCCTCCCTGTGAGCATCCAGTTTGGTTTCTACCCCCATTCTGACCCCCTCTATCTGCTGCCCCATTTGGTTAACTTCCCTTTCCGCTTGGTCCCTCATGTCCCTCAATTTGCCTTCCATACTGTTTTCTACCCCCTCTAACCCCTTTTGCATCCCTTCCATTTGATTCTCTTGAGCGGCCATTCTGTTTTCTACCCCCATTAACCCATTTTTCACCTCTTTTATCCCGTTGTCTAACCCCTCAAAATTATTGTCTAACTTCCCAATTTTCTTGTCTAACTCCTCAAAATTATTGTCTAACTTCCCAATTTTCTTGTCTAACTTCTCACCGGTACCCCTCGCTTCGTCCCTCATTACCCCCAATTGGTTACTCTGAGCATCCATCCGGTTCCCCATTACCCCCATTTGGTTCTCCAATCGCTCACTATTCTGGGCCATAAGGGCCTTCATTTGCATAAAAAACAAGTTCAAATCCACCGGCGGCGCTACTTCGGTCGCGGGCGCGGTGACCAGCGAGGCGCCATTTTGCGCGTCTGCTACCCTCGCTGCTTCGCTCTCCTCATGTCCCTCAATTTGGTCCTGGACCGACCCTGCTTCACTCTCCCCTACCGGACCCCAGCTGACTTGATCCGCCATAGCGCGACTTGCAAAATTCGAGTTTCGTAACACAAATCCAAATTTTGCTGTTATAATTTCGTCGAGCGCAGTAACCGCGGGACCGCGCTCCGGATCGATTTTGTCGAGCGCAGTACGCGCTCCGAATCGATTTTCCCTCCCAAAATTTGGGCCTAACTAATTTAGTCCCGGGTCCGAATCTCACTCCTCGACACCAATTGTTACAGACACGACTTTGATGTTAAGGTGGGCCGAGCGGAATGGCCGTCGTGTCCGCACAAATTACCCGATTGTACTCGAACGTTGACGGAGCCGCGCTACGCTGGATCAATAAGGAAAAAGAAGACACACGGCTGGATTATAATGACAGACACCAATGTTTCGATTCTCAATTATATTCGTACGGAAAAGGTTAGATTACAGGGGCTAGAGGTAAAGCACAGAAAAGATGGGCACTTAGACACAGGCTTATCTTAACCCCGGACAGACGACAGGTAAACGGGACAACGGCTGACTCACACGGGGATTGATGGCAAGGAAAGGCAAGTAGCGATGGCTCAAGGTGCACTCTTGGCTCAAGGCAGGGTACAGTCCGGTCCAAAGATGCGGGGAGGTCACAGCGCTCGGGGGTAACGTTCTTTCTCAGGCGGGGCGCATCTCTCTCAGCGCTCGCAGGTCCTTCTTTCTCTTCAGCTGGGGGCGCATCTGACGTCACGTCCGCTACGTGGCCGCGTATATCCGGCGGGGAGTGACACGCCCTCGGCTCGCTAGCGCCGCCCCAGATGGAATCGGTCCGCCCTTCTGATTGGGTGCGGGGGGTTACCAGGCTCCGCCCTTGAGGAGGAGCTGACAGCCAGCCCCTCCGTGGTAACCCCGTGGAGCGCGTGGTCAATGGCGCTAATCGAGCCGGTGTGAGGACGCATCCTCCCCCGCGCCGCCGCGACGCCCCCATCTCCTCTGTTGTTGTAGTTATAGTTGTTGAAGAAGATGGAAGGAGGTATGGGAAAGGTCCTAAACTCACTACTGATGCCATATAATCACATTCTGGTGCAACGAAGAGTCAGAATTAATGGAAACGAGGCCTTAACTGACATAGACTAAGAATAACTAGCAAGATGTCCGAAAGTTGTCTACGTGTGGTGCGGTGGACCTGGGCACGACATTTAATGGGGGAATAAGGGGAAGGTCGGCTCTACTGATTGTTGTTTACATGCAATGGGACTAGGGAATGGGGGATTGGGGAAAGTTGGGGAGTATTGGAGAAATAGGGGAATATTTACAAGCGGATATGGAGGCCAAATTCCATATTCGCAACAATATATATAGTTAGTGTGACTAAATTATTTATCGATTGATTTTTGTCTTTTTGCACTTGTTTTTTGTACTCTGTCAAAGCGCCTTTGGGCTTCTTGAAAAGTGCTATATAAAATAAATGTATTATTATTATTATTGTGTATATATATATATATATATATATATATATAGTTAGTGTGACTAAATTATTTACCTCTTGATTTTTGTCTTTTTGCACTTGTTTTTTGTACTCTGTCAAAGCGCCTTTGGGCTTCTTGAAAAGCGCTATATAAAATAAATGTATTATTATTATTATTGTGTATATATATATATATATATATATATATATATATATACATATATATATTTCACGCACCACTCAACCTTACGTTTCACGCACCACTCAATGCCGTGTTGCCCTGATGCTGCATTTCCATGCAACTTAGCTATCTCAGTTTGGGCTAATAATGCTAGCTCACCCACATTTTATCCTGACCTGCTCCCAAAATGTGCGCATGCACAATATGTGAAGGCTGGCCAATCAGGTGAGGAGTGGGTGTATACAGACTCCCACATAAAGGAAAGAGTCTCTCTTTTGATCTATGGTTATCCCAATTTGTTATTTGCAGTCTTTTAAAGAGCCAATATATTGTGCAACATCTACCATTAGAAAGATGCTGCACAAATTTGATCTACATGGGAGGTGTGCCAGGAGGAAACCTTTGCTGTCCAGAAAGAACATCAGGGCAAGATAAAAGTTTGCCAATGAACACCCAAGCAAAGACCAGCACTTCTGGAACAATGTGCTCTGGACAGATGAGTCAAAGGTAGAGCTATTTGGCTACAGTACCAGAAGACATGTTTGGCGAAAACCAAAGAAAGCAATTGACCACAAGAACCTGATACCAACTGGAAAGCATGGTGGTGGAAATATTACGGTTTGGGGCAGCTTTGTTGCATCAGGGCCTGGGCAGCTCACATCATAGAATCCACTATGAATTCTTCATTGTACCAGAGGGTGCTTGAGGATAATGTGAGGCCATCTGTCGGAAAGTTGAAGCTCAACCGAAGGTGTACCTTGCAACATGACAATGACCCTAAGCATACCAATAAATCCACCAAGGAATGGCTGAAAAGAAAGAAATGGAGGGTTTTGGAATGGCCAAGTCAAAGCCCGGATCTAAATCCCATTGAGATGTTGTGGGGGGATTTGAAACGAGCTGTGCATGCAAGAAACCCCTCAAACATCGCACAGCTGAAAGAATTCTGCATGGAGGAGTGGGCAAAAATTTCTCCCAGTCGATGTCAGAGACTGGTAGACAGTTATAAGAAACGCCTACTTGAGGTTGTTTCTGCCAAAGGGGGCAATACCACCTATTAGAGCCAAGGGTGTACTTACTTTTTCCACACACGAAATTTGCATTTATGTTTATTTAAATTATACAATGGACTACAAAATGTAAATGTTTCATGATATTTGTTGTATTATATTACCTTTATCTATCAATATTGTTGAAATGATGATCAAATTATCAATGATCAAATTATCAAATTATCAAATTATCAATGATTATCAATGATCTCTCCGACTCTCTGGAAAATCCTCTGTATCTCTTTGCTGATGACTCCACTCTCTGCCGCTCCATTCCTCTTCCCTCAGATCGGCAGTCTGCAGCCTCCTCACTCTCTGAAGACCTGGACAAAATCACAGACTGGTCAAACATGTGGAACATGTCTTTCAATCCTGACAAATCTCACACTCTTACTATGTCTCTCCGAAAAGATCGACTGGACAACCCTCCCATCTACTTTCTCAACAATCCTCTCCAAGAAGTTCTGTCGCTCAAGCTTTTGGGTCTCACCATCTGCCATGATCTTTCTTGGGAAAACCACATTTCCAAGCTGGCCTCCAAAGCCAGTCGCCGACTGGGCATCCTCCGTCGTGCGAAGTCCTTCCTAGGCACACCTGAGCTCCTCACCACATACAAGGCTTTCATCCGCAGCTCAATGGAATACTGTTCTCCCCTATGGGCTGGTGCTCCTGCTTCACACCTGGCTCGGCTTCACGCTGTTGAATCCAAAGCTTTCAGAATCATTGGAATCTCCCGCGATGAAGCTATCTCTGAGGGCCTTTCACTCACTCACCGCAGGCAGGTAGGTGGTCTTTCTGTCTTCTACCGACTCCTCTCCGGCCTTGCTCCCCCAGCTCTCTCTGTGCTCTGTCCCCCAAATATTCCTACAGGTCGCACAAGATCTGCCAGCCACCCTCTGATGGTTAAACTGCCGAAATCTCGGCTCTCTGCTCACCTTCACTCTTTCATTCCTCTTTTCTCCCGCCTCTGGAACAAACTCCCACACTCACTTCAATCACACTCCTCCCTCCAGGTCTTCAAAACAGCTGTTCACCACCATCTCTTATCTTCCCCCATCCAAAACCTTGATCTTTTCTACCCCCACTAATTCACCCCAGATCCACCTTGTTTGAAATTCCAACTTCTTTCCTGGAAGTCTTGGCAGTGTCCATATGTTTTATACCTCTCCCACCCCCCCCCCCCCTTCTCATGCCTCCCCCCCAAAGCCCTCTCCCTCCCACAGTTCTCTCGATGTCTCCATGTCTCTCGGTCCCTGCTCTCAAATGTTGTGTTTGTGTCCTTCCCCCTCTCTCCCCATCTTGTCTACCGCTCCCGATGTTATTTGTTTTGTGTGTCTGTTTGTCTTTCTGTTTGATTAATGTTCGCTCTTTCACGAGCCTCAATCTTGTATACAAAAAAAAAAAAAAAAAAAAAATAGCTGTATGTTTAAATATGTTGAAAAAGTCAACTTTTCATGGGGTGTACTTACTTTTTCACGTGACTGTATGTATATACAGACTTGGCATTTAATATGGAATAATTTTTTTGTGGGGGTGAACTTACTTTTCAAGATGACTTTGAACCAAAAGTTCATTGGAATTATGTTGAAATTATTCTAGATTTTGTTAATGTGACCTTTAAAAGAAACAATAAACACATTTGACATTTCGAAGCAAATAAATTGATCCTTGAAAGTGATTTAAACTGATATCGAACTCAATTCACGGACAGTACTGTGTTAAACTTCTGTACGTTTTCCAGAAGTATCTCTTTATTTTGCACATTAGCCAAATTTATTTTCATCAAAAACAAAAGCTAAATTATGACTGGGATTACGGACAATCAAATTACAGTTCAGTACTTCGTGTAACCCCCACGAGCATCCAGGAGAGCACGTACACGTCGAGGCATGCTGTTCACGAGATTTGCCAAGGTTTGGACAGGATTCGCTTGCCATGCAGTGACAATAGTCTGCTGCAATTCACGCACAGAGGTGGGCTGCTGGTCCAAGTTGTCGATTTGACGCGTTAATTCTGCCCACAAGTTCTCTATTGGATTCATATCCGGGGACATCGCAGGCCACTCCATATGCTCTACACCACGGTCAGCAAGAAAGTGTTGGATCATGCGAGCACAATGAGGCCGTGCATTGTCATCTTGGAAGACAAAGTTTCCTCGAAAGGCTGCCCGAGCAAATGGAAGCAATGTTTCTTCCAGAATGACCCGGTACTTGAACTGGTTCAGGTTTCCATTCAGAACAACCAGGTCAATTTTGCCCCCTGCATGAAAAGCAGCCCAAACGGTCACCCCACCACCTCCAGCTTGGACTCTTGGCACTATACAATCTTCGTTGTGGGCTTCATGCACTTGTCTGCGCACTCGGACGTGGCCATCTTGACGATAGACCAGAAATCTAGACTCGTCACTGAAGGTCACGTGATTCCAGTGTCCTGGCTGCCATTTATGGTGCTCTCTGGCCCACTGCAATCAGCGCTGGCTGTGTTGTGTCTGGTCAGGCTTGGCTTTCTCAGGGGACGCCTGACACGATAGCCTGCTTGAACCAGTCGGTTGACTAGCCTTCTGGATACAGGCACATTTGTCAGTTGCTGCCACTCAGCCCGAAGCCGATTAGCTGACTTGGTACGGCCATTGCAGATTAACCGGTGCAGCTGGCGATCATCTCTCCTTGTGGTTCTGCGTGGACGTCCTGGCCTCGGTATTGGAGTAGGGACACCCCTCTGAGCATTTCGTTTCAGGATCTTTGACACCTGACCTTGAGTGATGCCATACTGCTGAGCAATATCACGCTGTTTCATGCCAGAATTTCGTAAAGCCACCACTCTATGACAAACAGCATTGTCAAGTTGACGGACCATCTCCAGAGGAAGCGGCATTAACTTTTGTAGATGTGCAGCAGTTGTTTTCCACTAATACAGATTACAGAACGCAACAATCCTTATATACCCGATTGTGAAGCCAATCATCAAATGTACCTGTCCTTACATTTTGTCATGCCACCTGTGATATAATCCTGTTATTGACTTCTTGCTGCGAAAGACAATCAGTGACATGCTTCTTTCAACAAAGACATCACCGAAGGGTAAAAGAAACTCACCAGATTGATATACCGAGTTCAGAAAGTAAACCCAAGTCAAGAAAAGAAAAAGAATTCCATATTAAATGCCAAGTCTGTATATTGTTGCGGTTCTCTCGCCGGCCTTCTCCCCTTATCAAGGGGGGATTAATCCCCTTGTCTTTACTGGCCTGGCGGAACCGAGACTTATTACGTCCTTTCCGGGTGAGCGCAAAATAGGGTTTCGGGATCAAATTCTCGTTCGTACCTAAGTACTCGCGCCGCCACGGAAACGAGGTAGCAAGCCTCGCACGAACCACGTGAGGTTGGAGTACGCCGAGCGGTTTGCGTACACGTGATCCGCGCAGTCTTGACTCGTGGAACCCGATTGGAGCGATGTTATTCGTGCCACGCTTAGTCAAATGGAGAAATCACGTGAGCGATTGAATCAGAAAGAAAGGAAGAACAGATGGGTTTAATGATTCCTATACGTATGTACAGTTCCAGGACGAAGAGACACAGAGAAATCCTTATACAGTCTCAACTTGTCCCTGGACAACGGGCCCGTCTCTCTCACACTCACACAGGGGATTGCAGATGTCGATGTTCACCAACATGCCGATGTGGTCGTCCAGGATCGGCCCCGTCCGGCTCTCTGTGGTCCACGTGCGTCCCGCGAAGATGGTGATAGGCGAAGACCGGGGCTCGTAGCGCGTCTCTCGAACGAAGGCGATATATCGGGCGGAATGGCAAGGGGTGGACTTTTACAGCAAAGGGGTGGACTTTTACGGCAAAGGGCGGACTTTTACGGCAAAGGGCGGTTACTCAGCCGTTCTCATGCAAGTGCGGCAAAGCGCATCAAGCTCATCAAGCACCGTGCGTTCTGGCTGTAAGTTCTCTTTAATGTCTTCCTCCCTCACGGCAAGTCATTCCTCGGGCTTTGTGCATCAGGTTATATAGGTACGCCCCGCGAACCTTTTGGAACTCACCAGACTCTTCTCACCATGCCCTCTGACGCCACCACCTCTGAGCTCTGATTGGCGGCTCATGCTTACCGTCATCGCTCCTGCCGCTTCGCCTCGACTCCGCCCCGATCCTTCTCTGCCTCCCTCGTGTTAACTCGCCCAAAATGAACCAACGTTAACAAACTGTATTGAGGTTACGGACGTAGGATGATCGGTGGCAGTCGGGCCTATTTTCCTGGCTTTACACAATGCAGAACTAACATAGGAAATGGCCTATTCTCACATATACTAAGAAATAACTATACTACAACTGAGGCTACATGTTGCTTGTGTGACTATCTATGGGGGGGCAAACCTTTAACATTTGTTGAACTCACTGTACAAACCTCAAAACCGTAACACTGCCCCCCTCCCTCGTCAGACTCGTACCCGAGTCGAACCTACACAAGTGGGAACGACCGGTTTTGGGACGAACTTTTAATTACGTGTGACACTTAGATGTGGTTCCCCCTAACATTTACTCTAACCCGTGTATGCGACAGTTTTACAACACTAAATATGTCCCACCTACTGCGTTGTGTAACTAACTCTAACAGACTCACGCCCACTATTAACCGAATTACGGAATTATCTTCAAACTACACATGAAGCCGGTGGGCAGCATCTATTATTTACAAGCACAAAGCCTACTTATTTACAGTTCTATAACCCAGGACCTGTTCTTTGTGGAAAGAAGATTGGAGGGGCGAGAAAGCACATCATAGCACCAATACACAAAACACATTTCAAAAAAGTTCACATTTGCTGCTGGTGTCTGGCATCTTCTGTCTTCCTGCATCTTCTTGCTTCCTGCATGTCGCATCTTCTGTGTGCAATAAAGCTTGCAGTTCTTCTTTCCTAGCACCCCAATAATAAAATGTACAAAACACGTGTTCGTTTTATTGGGTTTGCCAGCAGGGCCAACCCTATGTGGTCCAACTGCGTGACATTGATGCCACTCAAAATACGTGGTCCGAAGATGCAAGGTAAGTTTGCAGCAAAGTGTAAAGCCACGAAACATGTGGTCCATAATGTGTAATGTGATTATGTGCAGCAAAGTGTCTGTGGCAACAAGTGCGGCACACGGGCAGCAAAGTTATAACCAGTGAAACGGCAGCCAAGTGCTGTGCAGTTCATCTGCACGGGTGTAGCAAAGTGCAGCAGGGATGCTGCACAGTTTGATGTTTCTGCACAACTCCACCTCCAAAGTGGGTCCATGGGTGGGGAGGAGAGACAAAGCACAGTCAGCAAACGGAAAGGGCGCAAAGGTACACCAAAACACAAGGGAATGCAGCATGAGGGGCGCGGGAGAGCGAGCAGAGCAAGCTCGTCCCTAACCGTTCCTACCCCCCAACGTCAGCTTACACTACCCTTGCCCTTCCCTGTATTTACAAATTCGTCACTACGTCTTGTCTCCCATATCCCCCTCTAATTCCAAATTCGTCTTCCAATCGTTGGAATCGTTGGAACAACAACTTCCAATGTTGTTGTTGTTGTTGTTGTAATCCCTCCCAGGAAGGAAGGAATGGAACGGAACAATGTCTCATCACGTCAAGATGCGTCTCACTCACTCAAATCGGTCACTTGGTGCTGGTGCGGAGCTGTGATGTCTCATCACGTCAAGATGCGTCTCACTCACTCAAATCGGTCACTTGGTGCTGGTGCGGAGCTGTGTCATCCTCGGTGAATGGATGTGGATGGCGCGAAGGGAATTCCTCAAATCCTAACTACTCTGACATTAACTCAGTTAAACTACCTGGGGTCATGCCCTGCCAATCGGCCTCTTCACACAATGTGGTTCTAAAAACCAATTCCCATTGACCACCTGGTGCCTTACGAATTTGGGTCTCACTCCCCAATTTTTCATTCTGTGCCCTTGCACAATTTCGGGGCTGGGTCGTGTGGCTCCACTAGCAGGTCCAACTACCTGCGCACCTCCGCCACTGAAGTCGCCACCCGAGCTTACCTTGCTCCTTGCGACTACCTAAATTGGGGAAGGCCCCTCCTGGCTCTCTCACCCCCTGATGCCCTCCTCGGCATTGGACTACCAGTCCTCTCCTGGGATCCTCGGGCCCCACTCAACAACTACTCTAACTGGCTCCCAGAGCCAACCTGCGGCCTCACCTGGCCGACAAACTACCAGTGGCGGAGTGCTCCAATAACCATACGCACCAACAAAGCCCACACGCCCAGCCATTCACTGACTCATGCACCCAACTAAGCACTTCTGGATACTTCCCGCACCACAGGTGTCAATATCCAAACAATTTACCGAAGCCCTCTACCTGGCTTTACACTACCCATCCCGGGTATTCGTGAAGGGGTCCATCTCCCCCCATTCACTCCTTCGCACCATGCATTCCACACCTTCTATTCCACACCAAGCATTCAACACGACTCATTCGCACACCATTTATGTCGCACACCACTTTTCTTGCACACTTTTGTGCTCTCATACCAAATCTCTGGCACACCTCTTGTGCTCACACACCTGTTTCCATACACTCCAACACAACTCCATTGGTTCTCCCAACCAATTCCTCATTTGCTCAATACCATCCTCGCACACACAGCATCATCTAGCTGACTACTTCCCCTAAAACTCGTGCTTCCCCGTCTTCCCTTACACTAAGCACACCCTTCGTCGTTAACATCCATCTAATCTCTCTACGTCCCCTCTACCTGTACAAATGTCACTACTTAAATCTTGTCCTCTACTGTCATCTAATTCCCTATACATTTATCCTAGCCTGCCCTCGGCTAGCTTTCACTGCCATCCCCATAATCTAATGCTCATGAGCCCCAAAGTGAGGAATGGCGAAACCACCACTCCCCCACGCCGGGTACCATTCGCCAACACTATGGCTAATCGTCCGCTACACTGGAGCCTCTCGCTCGGTGCGGAAATACATTTTCACAGCTCGGCTTCGCAAGCCGAGCGATGCATGCGGGTGGTTGGTCTACTGTTGGTTGGGTCCGTCCGGCATTTTCGATTCAGGGGAGGAGGCATGCTTGGGCCAAGGTTCAAGGCGCCATCTCTGCGGGGAGCCTTGCGGTCCCATGCACGATGGCCCCAACCACCCATGGTCGGAGCACCGCAGCCGCCAGGGGGCGCGGCTCCGAACCGTCCTTCCTCCCCTTGAACCTTGCCGTTTGCCTCTTTCGCCACGCCACGGCACGGCACTGACCATACAGGGCGGGGCCCGGCGCGAACCGTGCACGGCGCTCCTTGTGAGACCGCCGCGGCAACGATCCCCGCCGATCCCCGCAGCACACAAAGCACACCACGCACCGAGGCCTCGCGTCGGCTATACGTCGCGCTAAACGCTACCCCGGTCCGCATCGATGCTCGGGCCGCGTTCTCACCCCACGTGACCCGTTCCTCACTCGCACAACGCGGCGCTCCAGTGCTTCCCATACACTCCCTTACACCCTTTTCCTCCACACACTCCTTTACCGCACACTTTCCTGTTACACACTCCGTAACACCATCGGCCATCGCACACCCTCGCGTACACCCCTCCGTTACGTACTCCGTAACGTCCACGGGTGTGCACTCTTCTGGTACACACCCAATCAGCGCACACTTACCCATGGGTGTGCACTCTCCTGTTGCACACCCAATCAAATGCTCTGGTGTGCAATCCTGCACACTCGACAACACGCTCTGGTGTGCATTCTCCCTCACTCTCCTCGGCCATCGCACACTCTGTTTCACACTCGTCTCCGACACACTCTTCCCACTCGCGCTCCGGTGCACACTTCTCTCTCACACACTCGCGCTCAGGTGCACCACTTTTTTCGCACACGCACGCCATTCACCCTCACACATCGCACCACGGACCTTCCACGAGCGCCCGGGCTTCGTCTTGATCCCAAGCGCGCCAAAAACCTTTTCCCGCCAAACACATTCCTGCTCACCTTAGGGACCTTCTTCTCCGGCAGCACCTGCAAACATTTATTGGGGTTAGCAAGCCCGACATCACGGTGCAAATGCAGACTTTGTGCAAATTCCATTACTTTCTCCCGTGCTTTATCTCCTATTTCTGACTCTGCCGTCTCTTCAATTTCAATTGTAACCATTTCTTTTATTTTAATTATTTCCTCAACGACCGCCGGTGCGCATAAAATTTGCTTTTCCAATTCGGTGGCCGTCGGCTCTTCTACACCCCGAGTCGCGATTTCTATACCCTCGGTCCATGTAGCCGCGCTCTGCTCTACTCCGCTCTCCACGCGTTCCTCGCACCGCGTTACCTCGTCGCGTCCCTTTGCGACCTCCTCGCTCAGCTTGCGCCTTATGTCCTTCCCTGCCTCTATTTCTTTCTTTGACGCCACCCTCATCTTTTCCAATTCCCGGGTGGATTTGTCCCCCATTTATTTTAATTGGCCACCCATTTTGCTTTCTAATTCATTTTTCACCTCTTCCAATTTATCACCCATTTTTTTAACGTGCCGGGTGGATTTGTCCCCTAATTCCTTCAATTGGCCACCCATTTTGTTTTCCAACCCCTCCATGTTACACCTTGTTTCGTCCCTCATTTCTTTCAAGTTATTCTCTTAGGTGTCCATTTTCCCATTTATTTTATTGATGTCATTCTTTTGGGCGTCAATTATTTCCCTTTTTGATTTGTCCCCCATCTCTCTCATTTCTGCCATGAATTGCGCCATGAAGGATTGCATGTCCATAACCCCCACTTGCGCAGCGGGCGCGGCCCTTGTTGCCACGTGTGAGGCGCCGCCATTTTCTACCCCTGCTGCCGGCCCCTCATCGATGTCCTCCTCTTCTCCCAATTCTTCCCGTGGGTCCTGGGTCATTAATTCCTCGTTATCTACCTCCTCTTCTACCCCCACCGGCATTCGATCGCTTTGGCTAGCCGTGGCACGAATTAAAAATTTTTGATTTTAAAACGAAATTTCGGTCGCTCGTGATTTTGGGGCCAATTCGTCCAACAAAATTTAGTTAGGGTTCCAAATCCCACTCCCGGGTACCAATTGTTACGGCCAATATGTACAATTGGTGTCCAAAATTTTGTCTAAAATTTTTTGTCCCAGGTTCCAAATCCCACTCCTAACTACCAATTTTTGCGGTTCTCTCGCCGTCCTTCTCCCCTTATCAAGGGGGGATTAATCCCCTTGTCTTTACTGGCCTGGCGGAACCGAGACTTATTACGTCCTTTCCGGGCGAGCGCAAAATAGGGTTTCGGGACCAAAATCTCGCTCGTACCTAAGTACTCGCGCCGCCACGGAAACGAGGTAACAAGCCTCGCATGAACCACATGAGGTTGGAGTACGCCGAGCGGTTTGCGTACACGTGATCCGCGCAGTCTTGACTAGTGGAACCCGATTGGAGCGATGTTATTCGTGCCACGCTTAGTCAAATGGAGAAATCACGGGAACGATCGAATCAGACAGAAAGGAAGAACAGATGGGTTTAATGATTCCCACACGTATGTACAGTTCCAGGACGAAGAGACACAGATAAATCCTTATACAGTCATAACTTGTCCCTGGACAATGGGCTCGTCTCTCTCACACTCGCACAGGGGATTGCAGATGTCGATGTTCACCAACGCGCCGATGTGGTCGTCCACGTGCGTCCCGCGAAGATGGTGATCGGCGAAGACCGGGGCTCGTAGCGCGTCTCTTCAATGAAGGCGATATATCGGGCGGACTTTTACGGCAAGGGGCGGACTTTTAAGGCAAGGGGCGGACTTTTACGGCAAGGGGCGGACTTTTACGCCAAAGGGGCGGACTTTTACGGCAAAGGGCGGACTTTTACGGCAAAGGGCGGTTACTCAGCCGTTCTCATGCAAGTGCGGCAAGGCGTATCAAGCTCATCAAGCACCGTGCGTTCTGGCTGTAAGTTTTCTTTAATGTCTTCCTCCCTCCCGGCAAGTCCTTCCTAGGGCTTTGTGCATCGGGTTATATAGGTACGCCCCGCGAACCTTCTGGAACTCACCAGACTCTTCTCACCACGCCCTCTGACGCCACCACCTCTGAGCTCTGATTGGTGGCTCATGCTTACCGTCATCGCTCCTGCCACTTCGCCTCGACTCCGCCCCCGATCCTCCTCCGCCTCCCTCGTGTTAACTCGCCCAAAATGAACCAACGTTAACAAACTGTATTGAGGTTACGGACGTAGGATGATCGTTGGCAGTAGGGCCTATTTTCCTGGCTTCACACAACGCAGAACTAACATCGGAAATGGCCTATTCTCACACATACTAGGAAATAAGTATACTACAAATGAGGCTACATGTTGCTTGTGTGACTATCTGCGGGGGGCAAACCTTTAACATTTATTGAACTCGCTGTGCAAACCTCAAAACCGTAACAATATATATATATATATATTAGGGTGGTCCTCAAATGTAAACATTAACTTTTCTAAAGTGCTTTTCCATTTTTTTATTACACCTGTAGAGAGAACAAATTGGGTAAAATTTCATTTCATTTTGAAAACTTTTACCACTGTCACATGGCCTCTGCTAATCAGCACTATACAGAAATTATTTCGGTTTGTTTCAGTTATGATGGCGAGTGCAAGTACTTCAAGAAGAGCAACCAGAAAAAAGAACCATGTGTGGCTGATAGGCTGCCATATTGAAAAACTACCAGAAACTCGGCTCCCATTTTGGCAAGAGATTCTGCAGCGATACTTTAAGCTACATCATGCTAAGAAATTGGACATAAGCAGTGCCGCAACAACTGTTGTTTGTGAGACATCATGCATCTGGGAGAAAGCACGGATCCCCACTGCAGATGAGCGGAATATCATTGCAAAACTAGAGAGAAAAGTAGAACAATACAGATCCATCCTGAAAGGAAAGAGCCGGCGATCTGTCCCTCAGATAAAGAAAGAAGAGCAGTTTCAAACCGGTCTACGTGATTTATTTGACATTGCTCACGTTGATATCCTTGATCTGATCAAAATACCAGAGGACCGTGAATTCCTTAAGGCACAACGGGAGCCAGGTCGACGGGGCTTTATGGTTGGTGTTGACAAGGTGCTAGCAGGAAAAGAGGAGTGGACACATCAACGCGACAAGGTGTTGACTGAAAGAGAGCAGCATGAAAAAGAGAAGCAAGCAGCCCGAGAGGAGACTCTTGAGCTAGCATCATCAACAGACAGCAGTGCTGAAGCCAGCGATCATGACGACTCTGCTGTTCTATCTGCTTCAAAGAGGCAGAGCCGAAAGCGTGCAAGTAGCATTGTTACACCGGACCTAACAGCAGCTCTCGACCGCACCAAGGTGAGCGATCGATCAGCTGTTCACATCTTGTCAGCAGCAGCCTCTGCTCTGGGACACGACCCTTCAGAGTTGGCCATCAACCACACATCGATCAGGAAATCCAGGCGGATCCAACGGAAGACAATTGCAGGTGACATCCAGGCATCCTATGCTCCAAACACAAGTCTGGTGGTTCATTCGGATGGCAAGCTCCTTCCAGACGATGGGACTAAAAAAGTTGATCGCCTTCCTGTCATTGTCAGTGACCCACAAGGAACTGGAAAGCTTCTGGGTGTGCCAAAGCTGCCAGCAGGAACTGGACTAGCAACAGCTGCTGCTGTTATGCAATGCCTTGAAGAATGGCATTTGCAAGACATGGTGGCAGGTATGAGCTTTGACACGACAGCCAGCAACACTGTTTCAGCACTTGGTGCATGCACTATTTTGCAGCAAAAGCTTGGACGACCACTATTACATTTTGCATGCCGGCATCACATTCTGGAACTCGTGGTAGAGGCAGCAATGGCAGCATTCAAACCATTTCTTGGTCCATCAAAGGACCTGAGATAGCCGTCTTCAAGCGTTTCCAGTCAAACTGGAATTCCATTGACCAAAGCAAGTTTAAGCCAATGATGCCTGATGACCTGGACTCTGGAGTTTCAGGTGTATTTTAAAGTTGCAAAGAAGATGTCGTTTCATTCTGCATCCAGAAATTGGAATCGCACCAACTACGAGATGACTACCGTGAACTTCTTGAGTTGACTATTATTCTGTTTGGTGAGCGTCCTCCGAGAGGATTCAGGCTTATGCAGCCAGGAGCCATGCATCGGGCAAGATGGATGGCCCGTGTGATTTATGGAATCAAGATCTACTTGTTCCGTGATCAGTTTCGACTGACCCCAAAGGAACTCACTGGCATAAAGCGTTTTACAGCATTTGTTGGAGCAGTGTATACCAAAGCCTGGTTCAGCGCTCCATCTGCCATTGGTGCTCCCACTGGAGACCTAGCTCTCTTAAAAGCACTCGTTTTCTATCCTGATTCAGTGATTGCCGAAGCCACCAGCAAAAAGCTTTCCAATCACTTGTGGTACCTCAGCGAAGAACTGGCAGGACTTGCTCTGTTTGACAATAGTGTTGAGCTTGATGTCAAGCGAATGATAGTATCTGCTCTTAAAGAAGAATGCCAAGAGAATCCTCAACGATGGGTACATGTGGATCTTACAGCAAAAGAAGCCATCGCTGCCAAGACTGTTGCAGATTTTGTTACTTCTGCCTCACTGCGAATTTTTACTGCATTCAAAGTCAATACTGACTTCCTAGAAAAGGACCCTGTTGAGTGGGCCGATGACCCATCATTTCAATCATCACAGCAAGTCTTGCGCGGCATTGCCACTGTCAACGACTTTGCAGAACGTGGTGTAGCATTAATACAGGACTACAATCAAGTCTTGACAAAGGATGAACAGCAGCGCCAGTACCTGTTGCAAGTTGTTGAGTGGCATTGCCATCAGTTCCCCGACGCAAAGAAGATAAGGAGGAAATAATTTACCACAGAACTTATTAATGAGGAATCAATGGTCTGGAGGACTCTTACTCTGTGTGTTTATGATGATTGTCATACATTCTTACTGATTTGGAATTACATCTGAGTGTTAGTTTATTAAAAACAATTTTGTGTGTCGATACTGAAACATTGTAATTTTCAACCCATGTGTGACAGTAGTAAATAAAGTCGTATAGAAACCATCTTTGGCACATTTCATTTTTTCACAATCTATCTATAATTCCAGTAATCTCTGTGTGTCTGTGTGTGTGTCTGTGTGTTTGTCTGTGACCGCTGTTTCTCGACAACCACGGGTCCGATATACTTGAAACTTGCCAGGTATATTGCTGGGGACCCGAGGATGTGCCTTTTCAAGGTTTCATATTAATCGGACAAGTAGTTACCGAGCTATGTCCAAAAAACGATTCAACCAATCAGAGAGCAGCGAGCTATCACGTGTGCCGAACGTGGCGAACAGACTCTGCCTCGGACGGCACATTTGAGAGCGTATTCATTTATTTCACGTTGGAAAACTATGTTGCCGTTAAACTATGTTTTAAAACTAATTAAAACTAATTTGCGATTCATCGTAACTGCGATTTGCGACCTTCCGGACAGTGAAGACTGCACTTCCGGCAGCCAATCACAGAACGCGTTATTGCGTAGGCGTGGCTGATGTGAGAGCGAGCCGAGCGCGTGCGCCATTACGGTTCGTAATTCGATTTCTTCCGGAGAAAATAATAATTTCTCGATTTCTTATGCGCATTATTTCTCCCAATTCAGTCAGAGCGAAGGGCGGAAGCGAAGAGCGTTGTTTTTTTTGTTTACGGGCGTACGGGCGTACGGGCGGGGTAGAGCGTACGGGTAGCGTTTTTTGTTTTTTTTGGCAAGGAACGGGCACCCACGTACGGGCATGCCCTAGTATAGAACAATTTTAGCAACAAGCACCTGAAAAAAGTCCAATTTTATTTTTTGGTGTACATTTGAGGACCACCCTAATATATATATATATATATATATATATATATATATATATATATATATATATATATATATATATATATATATATATATATATATATATATATATATATATATATTGTTGCGGATATGAAGATTGTATTTTTTTTTATGGTGTTGTATTGTAGTAAATTGTTGTGAATTATTGCTTAAGTCTGGACCCTCCTGCCTCCAGTGTAGTGTAAAGGTCAAAGGGCATCCCATAATTAGTCCATAAAGCATACACGTTAGCCAATCATAGAATACCCCTGTTCAATAGTTATATCTTTGCTATGTGTATTAGGGTAAGGCCTTGTCTCCCATTAAGATGACACTCCATTGCACTGCATTAAATAAGAGTAGATCCCCTTCCTTGCACTTTCCCTTTTCATCATTGTCAAGCCTCGATTGCCAATTACATCCCCTCCAAAACCACCATTGAACATGTGCTCGGGTCGGGGAAGAAAGGCGTGCCCGCCCGTCGTCATCAAGGGCGGAGCCAGAGGGTCGCGCGACCAATCAGGGCCGAGGTGAGCACAGCGAGGGGCGTGTCCTGAAGGCCGGCGGCTTGATCGCCGGAGGCGCTATAAAGGCGCGCGCGCAAGAAGCAAGGTGGCGTTGAGTGGTCGGTGGTGAGGAGTGATTGGACCAAGAGAGAGAAAGAGTGGTTGGACCAAGAAAGAGATCCAGAAAGAACATCCAAAGAGAGGACATCCCAGAAAGCACAAAGCCTGCTATTTGTCGCCTTGCTCGCCAAGGTTGGACTGAGCAGTAGTTAACAGCAAGAAGCCTGTTGTAGTCCTGGAAAAGCATGCGACGTCCACCACAGCAGCAGCAGCAGCGGCGGCCACAGCAGCAACAACACTCAACAGCAGCTTGGGGCCTGAACGGCGGTTTTGAGCAGGGCCGCGAAGGAACGGCGGCTGCTAAACGCGCCGATCGTGCTGAAGGATCCCCTTGGACCTTCCTCTCCCTCCAGCCATCCACCCCCTGCCTTTCCATCCTCTTGTGTACGTGAGTTTGTTTTGTTTGTTCTGTCCTGGGTATTAATTAAGCCTGTTTAGATAAGCTAGCGATTTTCACTGTGTCTCTAATATCTTCTGTATATTATTTTCTTATCTTTCCTTCTCCTTGGTTTTTTTGAGCCTGTAAATAGCAAATAAATTATATTCGTATTTCCAACCTTTTTGTCTGCTTCTTCTTCACATCCGTGTCGCCTTAGTCTTTTCCCTATTGAATATCTGTGGCGCGATCCGGCCAACGTTCGGGAATCGGGTTAGTCGGGGTAACTGTACGACCGCGGGGCCATCCGCTCGGCAAACACAACATCCTTATCCGCGGGCCGTAACAATATATATATATATATATATATATATATATATATATATATATATATATATATATATATATATATATATATATATATACAGACTTGGCATTTAATATGGAATATTTTTTTTGTGGGGGTGAACTTACTTTTCAAGATGACTTAGAACCAAAAGTTCATTGGAATTATGTTGAAATTATTCTAGATTTTGTTAATGTGACCTTTAAAAGAAACAAAAACCCATTTGACATTTCGAAGCAAATAAATTGATCCTTGAAAGTGAGGTAAACTGATATTGAACTGAATTCACGGACAGTACTGTCTTAAACTTCTGTACGTTTTCCAGAAGTATCTCTTTATTTTGCATATTAGCCAAAAAAAATTTCAACAAAAGCTAAATTATGACTGGGATTACGGACAGTAAAATTACAGTTCAGTACTTCGTGTAACCCCCACGAGCATTCAGGAGAGCACGTACACGTTGAGGCATGCTGTTCACGAGATTTGCCAAGGTTTGGACAGGAATCGCTTGCCATGCAGTTACAATAGCCTGCTGCAATTCACGCACAGATGCAGGCTGCTGGTCCAAGTTGTCGATTTGACGTGTTAATTCTGCCCACAAGTTCTCTATCGGATTCATATCCGGGGACATCGCAGGCCACTCCATATGCTCTACACCACGGTATATATATATAGTCCACGCACCACTCAACCTTTCTTAATTGCCGTGTTGCCCTGATGCTGCATTTCCATGCAACTTAGCCATCTCAGTTTGGGCTAATAAAGCGAGCTCACCCACATTTTATCCTGACCTGCTCCCAAAATGTACGCATGCGCAATATGTGAAGGCTGGCCAATCAGGTGAGGAGTGGGTGGAAACAGTCTCTCACATTAAGGAAAGAGTCTCTCTTTTGACCTATGGTTATCCCAATTTGTTATTTGCAGTCTTTTAAAGAGCACGAAGTTGAGTGGTAGTTAAAACCAGGTGTGTAGGTAAATTTAAGAATGCTGGTGACAAAATAAAAAACTAGTTGTAAAATGTGAGCAGCCAAGAAATCAAGTAAATCTACTATTATTCTCAAAGACTTACCATAAATCTGTTGCTTGCTTCACAGCATCGGCAGATTTTTCTGCTTTATGACTCATGTTGGTTTTACCGATGTGAAACTAAAATCGGGCTTATTTCTTGAACATGAAATTCCAGGGGAAATTGGCGAACAAGAAAAATAAAATTTGCTGAGTCAATTATGATCTCAAACTGTGTTTATTGCTCAATCAAAAGTGTCCACGTGACGACTTTCAGCCTCAACAGTGAGAAGTGCCTTATCCTGTCGTTTTGAAGGCCTTTTCGATTTGCTTATCTAATATGATAAACAACAACATGCATTTTAAGGCCATTTCCCCTGCTAGAGCGGGGGTTAGCCTTGCGGTCCCCATGACAATCTTCTCCATTTTGCCCTATTTTCTGCATCTCTCCTTGTTATCCCCCTGCCCGCATTTCTTCTTCCACCATCTTTAGCCAAGTCTTTCTCGGTCTTCCCTGTCCTCTACTTCCTTCTGCATTCATTTCCATCACTCTTCTCAACCAGTCACTTTCATCCTTCCTCAACACATGACCAAACCATCTCAACCTGTTCCTCTTCACAGCATCAATCACAGGCTCTATTCCCATCATCTTTCGCAATTCATCATTTGTCTTCCTCTCTCTCAACGATACTCCGCACATCCGTCGAACCATTCGCATTTCCACCCTTTCCAACCTTAGTTGCTGCTCTACGTTCATTACCCATGTCTCACTCCCATAAATCATAACACTTCTCACACATGCAGCATACACCTTTCCCTTCAGCTTCAACGACACTCCCATCATCAGCACGCCACTCAGTTCCCGAAACTTCTTCCATGCACATCTCACTCCAGCAACCGTTGCCGAGTCTGATCCACCTTCTCCATTCAGCATGTCTCCGAGGTAGCAAAATGTTTTCACCTTCCAGCTTTGCGCCGTCTCCAAGATCCAACTCAACATTTCCTCCATCTGCAGCTCCCTCTGTGCACACCTTACATTTGAATGTAGCTGCCACACTGGTTAATGACCCTCTCGGACCACTACATATTTGATGAACCCACTCAGCGCACATTGTACATTGAATGGAGTTCACTCCGACACCCTTCCTGCACACAGCACATGGCCACTTCCCAGTTCTTTCCACCTCACCACATGCTTTACCACTTGCCATCACCTTCGTCTTTCCTATATTCACCTTCAGACCTTTTGTCTCCATACATTCCTTCCACTTGTTCATCTTTTCCTTCAGTCCATCCATACTTTCCGCAATCAACACCAGATCATCTGCATACAACAACTCCCACAGTAAACCCTCCTTTACGTTCTGAGCCAGCACCTCCATCACAGCTACAAATAGTCGTGGATTTCGTACCGACCCCTGATGCACTCCCACCTTCACCTCAAACTCACCACTGTTCCCGTCCTTCGTCCTTACAGCTGTGCGCGCTCTTTTGTACATTGCCATCACTACTCTGATCAACCATTCCTAACTTCCTCAATGCCCAATGCCCATGTCAATACTTTGCGTGGAACCCTATCGAATGCTTTCTCCAGATCATCAAACCCAAGAAACAACTTCTTCCTCTTCTCCATGTACTTCTCCTGCAACTGCCTCACAATAAAGAGCGCGGCTGTCGTTCCTCTTCCTGGCATAAATCCAAACTGCATTTCGTCGATCTTCACCTTCTTCCTTATCCTCCTCTCCAACACCCTTTCCAATACCTTCATTCCATGCTCCAATAACTTTATCGCTACACTCCAATAACTCCAATAACAAGCCACACTCCAGAGGGTCACCTTTCCCCTTGTATAGAGGGACGAGAGTACTCAGTTCCCAAGCCACTAGAATGCGGTCTTCTTTCACCACCAGATTACAGATCTCTGTCATTCTCTTCACACCCCAACTTCCTGCTGCCTTCAACATATCTCCCACAACTCCCGTCGGCCCTCCCGCTTTTCTACTCTTCATTGCTTTTATCGCTTCCTCAACTTCCTACTCAGTTATCTTTTCTGCCGGTCCTAAAACTGTGTTACTCTCTATGTTGCCATCCCATTCATTCTCTGCATTCAACAGCATTTCCATATATCTTTTCCATCTTCCTTTAATTCCATCTGGGTCCACAACGATTTGTCCCACTTCATCCTTCAAGCAACCCACCCCCATCACATCACATCTCTCTTTCGCGATCTGCTTTGCAATCCTGAATACCGCTCTCTGACCCTCTTCCGAATCCAAGCTTTCTCTGAACATTTTCCTACATGCCTCCTGCGCCTTTGCTACCTGTTTCTTTGCAGCCTTCTTGGCTGCCTTATAACTTTCATGCTCTGCTTTTTCTGCTCCCGTACCCTTCGGCTTCTGCCACTCCTTGAACTTCTTCCTCTTCTCGTCAGTCCTCTTTCCAACTTCCTCATCCCACCACCAATCCCACCATGTTTCCGAGTGCCTCGGTGGTCCTTTTGTCCATCCACATACCTCACCAACGGCTTCCAACAGACTATCTTTCATTGACATCCAACCACGTTCAAGCTCAACTACATCATCCTCTACCCTACTCAGCCTCTCTTTTAATGCCTCCCTTACTGTCACCTCTTTCAACCTCCCCACCTTCATTCTCGGTTGGTACTTCACCCGCCGAGCTCTCCTCGCACCTTTCACCCTTATGTCGCAGACAACCAAGTGGTGCTGTGAAACAGCCTCCTCCCTCGGGATCACCTTTGTGTCCCGGAGGTGCCCCCTATCTCGCCTACGCACCATCAGGTAGTCAAAGGTTGTCGTCGACCCACCTGACGTGTATGTAACAAGCATATTATCCTCTTTCTGGAACTGAGTATTACAAATCAGCTCCATCAGCAAACTCCAAAATCCTTTCACCTTCTCCATTTCTCACACCATATCCGTAAACCCTATGAACTCCCTCAAAACCGTCCATACTCCTTCCCACATGTCCATTTAGGTCTCCTCCTATCACAACAACTTCCTCATCTTTCACGTTTTCCATCAGTTTCTCTATCACACACCAGAACTTGTCCTTCTCTTCATCGCTCCGACCAACCTGCGGAGCATATCCCGAGATGACGTTCACCAAGATCTTTTTTCAATCATCATTTTCACCATCATCAACCTATCACTCACTCGAGTCACACTCACCACACTGTCTACAAACTCGTCAGAAAACAGGACACCAACACCATTCACGCCCTCCGGGCACCCTTGCCACACAATCTTGTATTTCTGTCCCTGCCTACCCTTCACCATTCTCACACCACTTCCCTTCCATCTCCTCTCTTGCACACAACATATGTCCACTCTTCTTCTGATCAATACTTCCACCACTTTTTTTTTTTTTTTTGTATACTGAATCGAGGCTCGTGAAAGAGCTAACATTTATTTCACAAACAAATCATCCAGACAAACAAAATATATAAAAAGAGGGAGCGGAAGACAAGATGGGTAGAGAAGGGCAAGTACACAAACACAACATTTGAGAGCAGGGAGATGTGTGGGAGGGAGAGGGCTTGGGGGGAGGAGGCATGGGAAGGAGGGGGGGCGGGTTGTTGGGAGAAGTATAAAACACAAGGACACCAAGGACTTCCAGGACAGAAGTTGGTATTTCAAAAAAGTGGATTTGGGGTGAAATTAGCGGGGGTAGAAAAGATCAAGGTTTTGGATGGGGGAAGATAAGAGATGGTGGGGAACAGCTGTTTTAAAGACCTGGAGGGTGGAGTGGGATTGAAGAGAGTGGGGGAGTTTGTTCCAGAGGCGGGAGAAAAGAGGAATGAAGGAGTGAAGGTGAGCAGAGAGTCTTGATTTTGGCAGTTTAACCATAAGAGGGTTGCAGGCAGATCTTGTGCGACCTGTAGGAATCTTTGGGGGACAGAGCCAGGAGAGAGCTGGGGGGGCATGGCCAGAGAGGAGTCGGTAGAAGACGGAAAGACCACCAACCTGCCTTTGGTGAGTGAGTGAAAGGCCCTTGGAGTTGGCTTCATCGCGGACATTCCAATGATTCTGAACGCTTTAGTTTCAACAGCGTGAAGATGAGATAGGTGTGAGGCAGGAGCACCAGCCCAGAGGGGAGAGCAGTATTCCATTGAGCTGCGGATGAAAGCCTTGTATGTGGTGAGGAGCTCAGGTGTGCCAAGGAAGGACTTCGCACGACGGAGGATGCCCAGTCGGCGACTGGCTTTGGGGGCCAGATTTGGAATATGGTTTTCCCAGGAAAGATCATGGCAGATAGTGAGACCCAAAAGCTTGAGTGACAGAACTTCTTGGAGAGGATTATTCAGAAAGTGGATGGGAGTGTTGTCCAGTCGGTCTTTTCGGAGAGACATCGTAAGAGTGTGAGATTTGTCAGGATTGAAAGACATGTTCCACTTGTTTGCCCAGTCTGTGATTTTGTCCAGGTCTGCAGAGAGTGAGGAGGCTGCAGACTGCCGATCTGAGGGACCAGCAATGGAGCGACAGAGTAGAGTCATCAGCAAAGAGATAGAGAGGATTTTCGAGAGAGTCAGAGAGATCATTGATGAAGACCAGAAAAAGCACAGGGCCCAGAACACTGCCTTGGGGAACTCCAGCCTGAACAGGAAGAGAAGATGAGAGAAACCCATTCAGTGCCACATGTTGACCGACTAGAGAGGAAGTCCGCCAGCCATGCGTGGAGATTTCAATGGATACCAAAGGAGGAGAGTTTGGTGAGCAGAGTGGGGTGCCAGACCGTATCGAAGGCACGTGATATGTCAAGGGAGACTGCTCTAATTTCCTGTTTGGCATTGAGGACCTCCATCCATTGTTGAGAAAGCAGAAGCAGCATGTCCAGAGTAGAGTGACCAGGTCTGAAACCATATTGATGATCAGAGATCAAGCCATTGGAGAAGAGGAAAGATTTCATATCTGAAGCAATGATGGATTCCATGACTTTGCTGATTGGGAGAAGGCTGATTGGTCTGTAGTTGCTAGGATCTGTTATTGCACCTTTTTTGTGCAAAGCGGTGATGTTGGCTGATTTCCAAGCAGATGGCAGATGACTTTGAGCAAAAGAGAGGGTAAAGAGATCAGAGAGAGGGAGTGAAAGAGCGGAAGAACAGGATTTTAGGACCCGTGGGCTGATGCCGTCAGGTCCAGTTGCAGAATCAGAGTCGAGGGTTGACAGAAACTTTTCCACCTTTTCAGGAGGAAAGGACACAGAGTCCAGGAGCAGCTGGGTATGACTGGGTACGGTGGGTACAGAGAGGGATGGGTTTGGGACACAAGATTTAGAGGCAAACACAGAGTTGAGGCATTCAGCTTTTTCACGTGCGGAGTCAGCCGTGTAGCCGTTTGAGGTGAGGGAGGGGATGGAGGGGGAACAAACACCAGAAACAGATTTGACCAGACACCACCAGGATTTGGAAGACGGAGACAGATAAGAGAGTTCGGTCTTGAGAACGGAGAGATATTGTTTCCTGGCTCTCCTGAGGGTGGACACACACTTGTTTCGGGCTTTGTGAAAGGAAATGAGATTTCCTTCCGTTGGATTTGCTTTCCAGGAGACGAAAGCAAGTTTTTTTCTGGGCAACAACCTCACCACAAGATTCCGTGTACCATGGACGTGAAGAAGGGTATGACAACTGAAGACGAGATGGGATAAATCTGTGCATGAGAGAGAGCAATTTACTTTGGAAGAATTCCCAGGATGAGTTGATGTCAGAGGCGGTAGAGATGGGAGACCAGTCCAGATGATTGATGGCTGCTTGAAGACCGTGCCAGTTGTCCTGAGTGAAATGCCAGACTCGTCGACGCTGAGGAGGCTCTCTGAGAATGGTCAGAGAGATGTCCACTTTAACAAGCACATGATCAGATGAGCTGATTGGAGCAGAAGAAGAGCAGCAGACATTTTCAGGGAAGTTAGTCATAACCAAGTCCAGAAGAGAAGATGCTCCGTTGACTGAGATCCGGGTCGTGAAATTGACAGATTGTGTCAGTCCCAGTGAGTCGCAGAAGTCCTTTGCTGAAGAGCCATGGCTGGTGAGAGAGGTACCCACACCCAGCCAACTGGTATGGTGACAATTGAAATCACCGCATGTGAGGAAGAGAGAGTTGGGATGGGTAGATAGAAGTTGGACCATCTTATCAGACAGCGAGATGTAGATGGGGTCATCACTGTTTGGTGGACGGTACAGCACACATATGAATAAAGGTTGGGAGCGAAGGGGAAGCCGTAGCCAAAGGTATTCCTGGGGGTGGGGTGGAGAGAGGGCAGTGCAGGGCGAGTGAGGAAGAGAGTTTTTTTCTAAAGATAGCAACCCCACCTCCAGAACGAGGCTCAGGTCTATCATACCGGAGGAGGGAGTAACCTGGGAGAGATACCAAGGAATCAGAGACATCATGAAGGAGGAAGGTTTCTGTTAAGCAGATCACGTCTGGTTTGTCAGAAGCAACCTGTATGGAGAGATCAGTCAAGTTTGAGCGAAGGCCCCAGATGTTTGAGGTCCATACCGTTAATGAAGAGGAAGGGGGAGCATCGGATACAGAACAGGGGGGGGGGGGTAGGGTAAGATGTGGAAGACGAGGAAGAGGTAGGGAGAGCTGTTGAAGGTGTGTCAGAGATTTCAGAATAGCTTGGAGAAAGGGAAGAATGGGGTGGACAAAAGGTTTGATGGTGATTGGGTGAGGCACAGAGAGGTGTTATTTGAGGAGGGGGAAGAGCGAGGCAGAAGGTTGGGGGAGATGAAGGTGAAAGTTGGAAGGGGGAAGAAGCGGGGAGGACGCTTTGAGGAGGAGGGGTGAGAGGGGAGTATAGGAGGGGAGGAGCGAGGGAGAGTCTCGGAGGGGAGGGGGTGTGGGGGGAGTTTAGGAGGGAAGGGGCAAGGGGGGAGATTTGAAAGGGATGGGTGATGTTGAAGATTTGGAGGGGAGGGGCAAGGAGGAAGATTTGAAAGAGATGGGTGATGGGGAAGATTTGGGGGGGAGGGTCAAGGGGGGCAGATTTGGAGGTGAGGGGTGATGGGGAAGTTTTGGAGGGGAGGGGTGATGGGGAAGTTTTGGAGGGAAGGGGTGATGGGGAAGATTTGGACGGGAGGGGGAAGATTTGAAAAGGATGGGTGATGGGGAAGATTTGGAGGGGAGGGGCAAGGGGGAATATTTGAAAGAGATGGGTGATGGGGAAGATTTGGAGGGGAGGGGCAAGGCGGTAGATTTGGAGGGGTGGGGTGATGGGTAAGTTTTGGAGGGGAAGGGTGATGGGGAAGATTTGGAGGGGAGCTGTGAGATTGGATTTTGAAAAGTGTACGATTAAAGGGAAACGAACATTTATTGCAAAATGAGTTTCTTGAGACCTTCGAGTCAAAAATACGTTTGAGGACGCTGAAGGAGGGGTGGAGTGCAGGAGAGTTTCGGGAATGTAGAAAAAAGGAACTGTAAGAGATGGATTTTTTTTTTGGAATGAATATATTTGGTGAACAAGTCGAAAGCATCCTTTTATAGAAGAAGAAGAAAAAGGTGTTATCATATATGACAGAATACAGTTCTTCAGGGGTAAGTTTAAACATTTTTAACAACGTGATCACGAACAACGTGATCGAAGAACGAACGAACAAATAAGAACAACGAATAAACGAATAAGAACAGAGAAGGAAATATTTTTTGGGGTTTTTTTTTTTGAGTTGAGATTTTAAACAAGGAAGTATGGGGTGAAAGACTGGGACAAAAACGGAGAACAAAAGTAATTGCAGCGCAATCGACGAAACGCTGAGAGAAAAACAAAGCCTCAAGGTCGGACATGGTAGCCTACTAGGCCTCAGCATACGCGACACAAATTAACCGACGATTTTGTGTACATGTATGAGAAATTAACACCGATAATCTTACTATAGACACACCATAGGTACACACACCGAATGTTGATACAGTTTCGACAAAAACACAATTGTGAAAAAGACTTCTTGTCCCTGTCAGACACTTCTCCTGATCTCCCTGTCATTGTCCCTGATCTCCCTGAAAAAGAAAAAGACACTTCTCCTGATCTCCCTGTCATTGTCCCTACATTCCATGTCCCAAACCTCAGAAACCGATCTCCACTTCGGGCTGTACCCTGCCCATACGTAGTTGTAATTGTCATGATTCTCTTTTTGAGGCAATGTTTTTATGGCCGGATGCCCTTCCTGACGCCAACCCTCTTAGTCGCCTCTTCCAACATGCAGGGATATGGTGTACCTATTCTAACCAGGGTACACATCGGGATAAAGCTTTTAATAAAACCAAACGGGTTTAATCCCGCACAAATAAACGGAGAATGAAATCAATAATAACTATATACAATGAAGTAAAATAAATCCGATAAAAACTAAGGCGTCAAGTCACAAGCACAGATGGGGCGAGGGACACAAAATGGCGACTTATCTCTGGTGGCAGCGGTTGAGAGGGTGGGCACGGAGCAGGCGATGAGATGAGCAGGACGACGAAGAGATGATGAGACAAACAGGACCATGAACAGGCAACGGTGGAGGATGCTAACACCAAGGCCAAAGCAGGCAGGCAGGATGACCTCCTTAAAGCTCTCCTTCTTAGGAAGGCCAATCTCCTCAGAATACCAGTTCTCACCAAAAACGTGAGCTCCTCTCCTCAGGCTCGCGGTACAGTTAATTCTCCTCAGGCTCGCTGTACAGTTAATTCTCCTCAGGCTCGCGGTACAGTTACTTCTCCTCAGGCTTGCTGTACAGTTAATTCTCCTCAGGCTTGCGGTACAGTTAATTCTCCGCAGGCTCGCGGTACAGTTAATTCTCCTCAGGCTCGCAGTACAGTTAATTCTCCTCAGGCGCACTGTACAGTTAATTCTCCTCAGGCTCGCTGTGCAGTTAATTCTCCTCAGGCTCACGGTACAGTTAATTCTCCTCAGGCTCGCGGTACAGTTAATTATCCTCAGGCTCGCGGTACAGTTAATTCTCCTCAGGCTCGCGTTACAGTTAATTCTCCTTACTCCACGCGAGCTCCTCAGCACACGCCAGAATGCGCCATCGCCATCTTGAATCTGCCTAATATGACAAATGTGTCATATTATCTAATACGTCTAATCTAATATGACAAACGAGATGTCATAAACAACACAGTCTATGTCAATGACTTTTTAAAATCCCAATCTATTTTGGTTAAAAAGAAACTGACAGTATTTCTCCTCAGTACAGTTAATTCTCCTCAGGCTCGCGGTAGTTAATTCTCCTCAGGCTCGCTGTACAGTTAATTCTCCTCATGCTCGTGGTCCAGTTAATTCTCCTCAGGCTCGCGGTACAGTTAATTCTCCTCAGGCTCGCGGTACAGTTAATTCTCCTCAGGCTTGCGGTACAGTTAATTCTCCGGCTCGCGGTACAGTTAATTCTCTAAATTCTCCTCATGCTCGTGGTCCAGTTAATTCTCCTCAGGCTCGCGGTACAGTTAATTCTCCTCAGGCTCGCGGTACAGTTAATTCTCCTCAGGCTCGCGGTACAGTTGATTCTCTTCAGGCTCGCGGTACAGTTAATTATCCTCAGGTTCGCGGTGCAGTTAATTATATTCAGGCTCGCTGTACAGTTAATTCTCCTCAGGCTCGCGGTACAGTTAATTCTCCTCATGCTCGTGGTCCAGTTAATTCTCCTCAGGCTCGCGGTACAGTTAATTCTCCTCAGGCTCGCGGTACAGTTAATTCTCCTCAGGCTTGCGGTACAGTTAATTCTCCGGCTCGCGGTACAGTTAATTCTCCTCAGGCTCGCGGTACAGTTAATTCTCCTCAGGCTCGCGGTACAGTTGATTCTCTTCAGGCTCGCGGTACAGTTAATTATCCTCAGGTTCGCGGTGCAGTTAATTCTATTCAGGCTCGCTGTACAGTTAATTATCCTCAGGCTCGCGGTACAGTTAATTCTCCTCAGGCTCGCGGTACAGTTAATTCTCCTCAGGCTCGCGGTACAGTTAATTCTCTTCAGGCTCGCGGTACAGTTAATTCTCTTCAGGCTCGCGGTACAGTTAATTCTCCTCAGGCTCGCGGTACAGTTAATTCTCTTCAGGCTCGCGGTACAGTTAATTCTCCTCAGGCTCGCGGTACAGTTAATTCTCTTCAGGCTCGCGGTACAGTTAATTATCCTCAGGTTCGCGGTGCAGTTAATTCTATTCAGGCTCGCTGTACAGTTAATTCTCCTCAGGCTCGCGGTACAGTTAATTCTCCTCAGGCTCGCGGTACAGTTAATTATCCTCAGGCTCGCGGTACAGTTAATTCTCCTCAGGCTCGCGTTACAGTTAATTCTCCTTACTCCACGCGAGCTCCTCAGCACACGCCAGAATGCGCCATCGCCATCTTGAATCTGTCTAATATGACAAATGTGTCATCTATCTATAATTCCAGTAATCTCTGTGTGTTTGTTTGTACGTTTGTTTGTCTGTGACCGCTGTTTCTCGACAACCACGGGTCCGATATACTTTAAACTTGCCAGGTATATTGCTGGGGACCCGAGGATGTGCCTTTTCAAGGTTTCATATTAATCGGACAATTACTTACCGAGCTATGTCCAAAAAACGATTCAACCAATCAGAGAGCAGCGAGCTATCGCGTGTGCCGAACGTGGCGAACACACTCTGCCTCGGATGGCACATTTGAGAGCGTATTCATTTATTTCCCGTCGGCAAACTATGTTGGCGCTATGTTGGCGTTAAACGATGTTTTAAAACTAATTAAAACCCCGGGGGGATTGTCACTGTACTCGCAAGCCGTTCGCCGTTCGCTTTGGCGTTGCGAATGGACCAAAACATTTCATGCACCAAACCATTTCATGTAAAGCGTTCGCCGTTCGCTTTGGCGTTGCGAATGGACCAAAACATTTCATGGACCAAACCATTTCATGTAAATAGAGGGGGGGATATAATTTTAGATATAGATATAGTACGGGCATGCCCTAGTCTATCTATAATGCCAGTAATCTCGGTGTGTCTGTCTGTGACCGCTGTTTCTCGACAACCACGGGTCCGATATACTTGAAACTTGCCAGGTATATTGCTGGGGACCCGAGGATGTGCCTTTTCAAGGTTTCATATTAATCGGACAAGTAGTTACCGAGCTATGTCCAAAAAACGATTCAACCAATCAGAGAGCAGCGAGTTATCACGTGTGCCGAACGTGGCGAACAGACTCTGCCTCGGACGGCACATTTGAGAGCGTATTCATTTATTTCACGTTGGCAAACTATGTTGCCGCTATGTTGGCGTTAAACTATGTTTTAAAACTAATTAAAACTAATTTGCGATTCTTTCGCTTTCCTGCGCGTTTGTGCACGCTATGGCGATTTCTTTACCAAACTCCGCAAGCCGTTCGCTTTGGACCAAACCATTTCATGTAAATAGAGGGGGGGGATTGTCACCGTACTCGCAAGCCGTTCGCTTTGGACCAAACCATTTCATGTAAATAGAGGGGGGGGGGGGGTTGTCACCGTACTCGCAAGCCGTTCGCTTTGGACCAAACCATTTCATGTAAATAGAGGGGGGGGATTGTCACCGTACTCGCAAGCCGTTCGCTTTGGCTTTGCGAATGGACCAAACCATTTCATGTAAATAGAGGGGGGGGGATATAATTTTAGATATATATATAGTACGGTCACGCGGGCCGCACCAAGGAACGGGCACCCACGTACGGGCACGTCCTAGTCTATCTATAATTCCAGTAATCTCTGTATGTCTGTGTGTATGTCTGTGTGTCTGTGACCGCTGTTTCTCGACAACCACGGGTCCGATATACTTGAAACTTGCCAGGTATATTGCTGGGGACCCGAGGATGTGCCTTTTCAAGGTTTCATATTAATCGGAGAAGTAGTTACCGAGCTATGGCGATTTAGCCGTTCGCCGTTCGCTTTGGCTTTGCGAATGGACCAAACCATTTCATGTAAATAGAGGGGGGGGGGGGGTTCTGTGGGCGTTGCGAATGGACCAAACCCTTTCATGTAAATAGAGGGGGGGGGGGGTTCTGTGGTCGTTACTGCCACGTGGTTTCAAAGTTTTTTTTTGTTGTTGTTGTTTGCACGCATGTTTTTTTGCACGCACGTACGGGCACCCACGTACGGGCACGTCCTAGTATTATCTAATACGTCTAATCTAATATGACAAACGAGATGTCATAAACAACACAGTCTATGTCAATGACTTTTTAAAATCCCAATCTATTTTGGTTAAAAAGAAACTGACAGTATGTTCACTTGACAGCATGTTTTTGGTGAATAACATTTCCTTACCTGCCATTGCATTCTGCAAGATACGTGGAGTACATATGCGACATGGTGTCTGAAGAGCCAGTGATGCCTCATGGCAAGGCAGTGACCTTGCGGAGCATTTCCATGGCCCCCGTGCCGTTGTTCAACAAGCAGCGAAGCGGGTGTAGGCCGTTCTGTGAGGTGTACCTGCGAGATGATCGTGTGTTGACCACATCCCAGGAGTATGATCGTATGAGGCAAGGAGAAGATTGATTTTATTATTATCAAAGCAGATGATGTGATTTGCTTCTCAAAAATTTAGTTGCTGCATTTAGAGAAGTTGGTCCCAATTTTGCCAAGTGTGCCTCCGATTGTGCTGTAATGTTGTTTAATACTATGGATCAACTCTTAAAACTCTCTCCTTTGCCCTATAGTGAGTTTGCCATTGAGGATGGCAGGGCGGTCATTCCGCTGGGAGTCACTGTCCAAGGTGATGTGGTAATGGTCATTTACCATGCCCGATCCTCCCTGGGTGGACGACTACAAGCAAAGGTTAGCATTTGGCAATGTATCTTACAGGGGACAGGGTTTGATCCAAAAATGTTACATATTTTTATGCCTCATTCTCGGAAAACTGATATAGTTGAGATTGCTCACCGTATTTTAAAGGACAACACAAAGCTTCAAGTTGGATATAGACCTGGAGTAGGATGGCCAACTTGATGCTCTTATTGTGTCAATTTGAAGAATGCTTATATAAGTCTATCGGCATGACAATGGCAGCTCGATGCTGGTGAATCTGCCTTTGCTTTGCTTGAACCATCAGTAGCCTGTTATAGGTTCACATTCGTGCATCACATGATTATGGCTGCAACTCTGTAGTTGTAGACCTTTGCTATTTAGTAGACCTTTGCTATTTGGCTACATAATGTGGGGCTTTTTCCGTACATCCTCTGTCAAAAGCTGTTGACGTGCAAGAGCATGAAACATCAGAAGGTAACAACAGCAATCAAATGCAATGATTTTGATGGGAATTGTAAAAAAAACGATCAATAAACTGTAAATCGAGTTGGTTTGTTGCTGTCCCATCTGAATCGCCGGCTCATGATGTAGCGGACCCAGTTTAAAATTCCATGTATATATTTGTTTGTTCACATGTGTCGTCATAATTTGTGTAAAAACTACACGTCTAATAATGTCTTTATCTTGCATGTGTTCCATGTCCATGCTCCTCTGCCTTACATCCATGAAAATATTCACGATATCTGCAATTAAATCGGACAAGTTATTTAGCCAGAACTGATACAAGTCCAAGTAATGGATGGCGATTGTCACTGCATGGGATATCTGTTTGTTTCGCGTAGTGTGTGGTGCGGCACCCTTTCCTTTGTATTAAAAAGTTCCCCTAGCATCAATAGTACAGTTGAAATTGACATGAAAATAGCCCAACCTGGACATTTACGATGATAACCATTTTTTGGTGCTAAATGCTTTATATGATTGTCCTCTATCTAAAAAGTCTCATAAATTCACACATGGGGCACCCTGTTTTTTATTAGGTCATAGTGTATGACCTGTTAGAAAACTGTAAATAATGCGTTTTCCCGGTTTAGATGATAATGATTCACAAATATGCTTATTTATGGTATAAAATTTTGAATACTTTCTGATAAATATAAAATAATAAACTAAATAACTGTTACTGATTACTGGAACACATTTCTTTTTAAAATGTAATTATTTTATTCAAAATATGCAAAATTTTACCTAATTTTTAAAATCATAGCCTTCAAGTACATCATCAAGTCAGTACATGGCATCAACTGAAAACTGTGCCAACTATGGAGGAATAACATGAATACAAAGTAGAGACTGGTTCAGTTGTACCCATTATCACCGACAAGGCCCCATCAGCTTCAGAACTGCTGATTGATTGATATAAGATGCTATTGTAGGAGCAAACAACGCTTATGTACATCATGTAGCTGTGCCAAAGAAAGGCCTTGCTTGCACTACTCATTGCAAGTTTGGTGCACAATGTGAAAACAGTTCACACAGTTGGTGTCATAGAAATGGATGATGTATAACATTTTGAGATGTTTCATCAATATGAACAACATGACAGTATTAAAATCACAGGGCACCTGTGCAGGATAGTGTATATTGATACAAAATACATTATTTTGAGAAGTTATGCATTAGTTCATTTGGGGGTGTGATGTACTATTGCGTAAAATTAGATGTAAACTTTTTCAGTGTGACTTTGTATTCAGTCTGTCAATGTTGTACCGGTTAATGTTGTATTAAAACATTATTGTAGGCCTGGAGTTTGAAAAGTAGACACAACTATACATTTGATGTAATTTATTGCCATTGCTGTAAGATTATAAATATGTATATGTATTATAATTCACAGTGTGTTGTACATTATAACTCAGGGTGTGCATGTCTAAAAGGTGAAACATTAATGATCCATACATTTGACTTCAATTTACATCATTATGAGAAATGCATAAATATGTGAAGATTTTACAGCACGTACTTGTTGCAAAATTCAGTACGACTTTTTTAAAGTGCAACTTTCTAAATCAAGCATATGTTTGGCACAAATTTGGTACAGGGACCCAAATATATTTAGTGTATGTTTGTTTGCCTCTAATTTCATTGATAAATTAGTGCATTGAAAGTAGTTACTTAACATAAGTTAACATTATGAAGCCCCATTGTTGGCCATTTTAAAATGTCCCCGAAAAAGTATTTCCCCATGAATAAATTTGTGAGAATTTTTTTTTGTGGCCATTTCAACTCCTAATAAGGTGTTTTAAACAAAAATATGGTTATTATCGAAAATGTTTAGGTCATTGTCAATTTCTACTGTACTACAAGCTTGAGCATTCAGGTTGTTGCTTTATCAGAGAAATCGAACTTACTCCCATCCTGCTCCATCAAATTGGGCCATCCTGCTCCCAGTATACTGCACATGCCATCAGGCCTGCCATTTCGTCAACTCAGTTAATTTTATCACAGCTCTACATAAGTCGCAAGCAAGTACAATAAATAAATAAGTAATGGTTAATAGATGTGCAAGATAGAAGATTTGAGGATTGGAGGAAGATGTATCAACAATCTAAGTCTAAGGTATGCTGATGATTCCACTCTGTTGGCAGAAATTACTTGATGAATCTGCTGCAGGCAGTGAAGAAGGAAAGTGAAAAAGCTGGTCTTTATTTATTTAACCTTAAAAAGACTAAAATCTTGTCAACTGAGAAGATCGACATATTGAGAATGGGAGAAGATCAATGTGTTCAGAATGGGAGAAGATCGATGTGTTCAGAATGGGAGAAGATCAATGTGTTCAGAATGGGAGAAGATCGATGTGTTCGGAATGGGAGAAGATCAATGTGTTCAGAATGGGAGAAGATCAATGTGTTCAGAACGGGAGAAGATCGACGTGTTCGGAACGGGAGAAGATCGACGTGTTCGGAACGGGAGAAGATCGACGTGTTCGGAACGGGAGAAGATCGACGTGTTCGGAACGGGAGAAGATCGACGTGTTCGGAATGGGAGAAGATCGACGTGTTCGGAACGGGAGAAGATCGACGTGTTCGGAACGGGAGAAGATCGACGTGTTCGGAACGGGAGAAGATCGACGTGTTCGGAACGGGAGAAGATGGACGTGTTCGGAACGGGAGAAGATGGACGTGTTCGGAACGGGAGAAGGTCGACGTGTTTGGATTAGAAGATTGACGTACTCAGAATGGGAGATGATCGACGTGTTTGGAATGGGAGATGTTTGGAATGGGAGATGTTTGGAATGGGAGATGTTTGGAATGGGAGATGTTTGGAATGGGAGATGTTTGGAATGGGAGATGTTTGGAATGGGAGATGTTTGGAATGGGAGATGTTTGGAATGGGAGATGTTTGGAATGCGAGATGTTTGGAATGGGAGATGTTTGGAATGGGAGATGTTTGGAATGGGAGATGTTTGGAATGGGAGATGTTTGGAATGGGAGATGTTTGGAATGGGAGATGTTTGGAATGGGAGATGGTTGACGTGTTCGTAATTGGAGACGGTTGATGTGTTCGGAATGGGAGGGGAGACGATTGACGTGTTCGGAATGGGAGACGATTGACGTGTTCGGACTGGGAGACAATCACATTTAAATAGGTGAAAGTTTCATCTTCCTAGATTCTAAGATTGAAGTGAGTGGACAATGAGGAGGAGAAATTCATAGACGGGTTAGCGTTGGGGAGAACAGCAATGTCAGGATTGACAAAGATCAGGAAAGACAAAGATGTGATTATACAAACCAAGTGGAGACTGGTGATGCTCTGGTATTTCCAGTTACAATCAATGTATGGAATGAGTCATGGACAATTAAAAATATAGAAAGTTGGAACATTGACAGTTTTGAAATGTGGTGCTGTAGACGAATGTTAAAAGTTCCAATGACCCCAAGAAGAACAAACAAATTGGTGCTAGAATAATTTATACCACCATGTACATTGGAAGGGCTGATGCTAAAACAGAAACTATCATACTTTGGATGCATTATGAGTGCAGCAAAGGAAAGTCTGAAGAAATCAACCATACTGGGTCTGATTGAGGGAAGAAGAGGAAGAGGCAGACCTTGTATGCACTGGATGGATGGGGTAAAGACTGCAACCAATCTTTCTCTGCCAGAGCTTCCGGAAGCAGTGCAGGATAGGGGTGTTTAGAGAAATCGTGATTGTGACCATAAGTCGGACACGACTTGACGGAACTAGATAACTAGAAAATTTGAGGTGAGGCTTCCTTTTCTTTATCACCTTGTTCATGACCCTACAAAATCACCCATTGTCTGGTATTTGCCTTTTTTAATGCTGTTGCCCTTGTCTGGTTCCACATTCTGCAGAGCCCATTGCAGGGTTCTAACACCTATTTGTTTGCTGCTTCCATGCATGCCCTACAGATGATGTCTATGAAGGTTTTTCAGATCCAATTCCACACTGGATTCATCCCGCGGAATGCCACCTCGATTCGCTTCAGCAAGTACGGCAAGCATGCACCAGCACACTTGCTTTGGTAAACTTTGTTCTGGGCCAGAAAGCATGTCCTCCACTCGTGGTTCCGATCCGACTGCATTGCTGGAGAAAAAGAAAATGATTTTAAACTTTTGTGTGATTCGAAGTTAACTTGCACCTTTTGTTCTAAGTACTGTGAAAGAACGACCGTTAAGTTGGTGGAGCGATGGTGGCATCACCTGGCATCTTCTTTGTGAAGTGACGTCATAGCTGTGTACAGCTTTCTGGGTTTTCCCAAGACGATGCATTATGTCTGTGTGATAGGAAAGTGAAGACCGTTTTCCATAGTCTGGATATCTTGCAATTTGATGTGCACCTCTTTCAACCACTCAAAGAGCATCTGGGTGGAAATGGTGCAGGTTCATCGTCTCTACCACCTCATATGAAAAATTGACAACACGATGGACGAATAACTTATTTGCAATGGAGTAGCGGAGATAACAGGAAGTAAATGCAGGAAAGCAAGAATTTACTTTTGGCATGTGTGCGCCTGCAGATATTTCCACTATTAGTGGGGCAACTTAGCATAACAATTGTGCATTTTGTGAGGAAAGCACCAAATTTGGCACACTAGTAGACTATCCTATTATGAACAGATTTGGATACTGGGCCATCTCAAATTCAGCCCCTGATGGCTGTGGCAGCCATTTTCCAAAATGGCACCTTCAGCTTGTTCCGACGAATTGCATCATCAATTGGCTTGGTCCTTTCCACCAGGCATTCTCTGGTGAAAGCCTGGAACTGCTCTTGGCCAATATTCTTCACATTCCTGACAGTCTCAACTGCAGCAGGACCTGCAATTTCCTTTGTGTCAAGGACAACCAGATCCATGCTCTCTTCCTCAAAGGGGTTGCCAAGCTCTTCTATGACGCTGACAAGGGCGCGGACATCCTTGGCGAAAGAGGTCTGCACACTTGGTGTCTGGTCGTGATGACGTGTGTCCTCTCGCCTCCCCCAGTGTTGATGGCCATCTTGGAACTCTTCTATGGCCCTGGCAACTTCTGGCCCGGCAATCATCCAACGCCACAGGGCACTTGGGTTGTCAGTGAGGCCGACTGCTCCACCATCTCCTTTGATGCAGGCATTATTCTGTTCATGCGCCTGGTTGATTGGGATCGAAGAGAACACCTTCTTCGTCTTCTGTACAGTGAAGTTGCCAGCCCTGAATTCTCTGGCTACATCTGGGTGTTTCATTGGGAGTGCAACCATGTCCCTCAGGTGAACAGGGACCCACCTGGCATAGTGTGTGTGGTCTAAGGCATGGAACCATGGGACCAGTTCCGTCAGGGCATCAAGGTACATCGTGAATGAAGCCTGCCGCAGAGAACGCACGTAGACCAGTACCAACATCTCTAGTTCCATCACAGTTGCCCAGTACTGAAAGTTGGGAATGTCTTCTCCTCTCTGGTGACACCAGTCTTCGAACTCAGGCAGGTCTTCTGCATCATCAGCATATGTCATACAGAGGCGTTCATGCGCACGGTGTTGCAGTGATTTGATGAGCTCTTCTTGTGCGGGTGACGTGGGCAGCTCGCAGGAAGGAGTCGGCCGTCCCTGGCATTGCAATCTCAGCTTGAAAATCTTGCAAAAATCAAATCTCTGAATCTGAGATGGCCCAATATCCAGATCTTTTCATAATATGATAGTCTACTCGTGTGCCAAATTTGGTGCTTTCCTCACAAAATGCACAATTGTTATGCTATATTTAGCTTAGCTGCCGGACTATATAGATAGTTTGTATGCAGCACAAGATTTGAGGTAGCATCATTGGCTGAAGGCACGCTTGTGCCGCTGATGTGATGCCCTCTGTTGGTCATGGTGGGAATTTGTAATTTGTTCACGGTGCCGGTGATGGCTCGTTTACTCTTTGCAAAGGACACTGTGGGGTATTTAACACCCACCAACGAATGCTGGTGGACGGTACGCCCGTTTAACGTCCATCTGAGGCACGGCACACACATTGATGAATCACCCTGCCTGTGAGACAGTTTATAGCTGGGTCGGGATTCAAACCCACGCTATACAGCTTAGAGGCGACTGTGCGTACCTTTAGGCAGCTGTAGATGAAGTGATGTGAGTAGAAATGCCTGTGGGAGAGCATCACATGGTTATAAATGCTATATCTTTTAATCCTTACTTTTAAGATCTTTGCCCAAACATTTGAACCAGGGCTGAGAGCAGCATACTTGCATGCATTTGGCACACAGTTATTGTAATTAATGGCCAGGCATTGTAGATGGTTTGTAATTGTGGGCTATGTTGCATTGATGTTTCCAGATGATGAAAAGTCCCATTCTGCAGGATTGTAAGCTTGTTTCATGCAAACTGCCCCACTCTGTATGGATTGGAGCTGTTGGATGCAATTGCTGCTTTGGAGATTGGAGTCTCCATTTGATTATAGCTTTGGGAATTGTATTGCGTGCAGGTATGACCTAGACGCGTGTGACATCCAGGAGAAGTACCCTGATGGATTCCAGGTTGAGGTGGAGGTTGAGGTGGAATCAAAAGAGAGGGCAAGTGCAGCCACTCGACCTTGGGAAGATGGAGGAACTCCTCGGTCGACGACTCCAAAATTGCTTTTCTCCTGTCGGGATGAACAGCAGCAAACGCTTGCTTCGTTTGGTAAGACGTGGAAAGTTGGGTTGTTCTATCAGTTGTCTGACCACTCGTGCTTGTTTCCTACTACACCTGACCTTGGATGCATTTTGTCCTCTTGCACATCAGGTAAACCCGAGCTTCCTCGACAGCCAGGCTCAAGCACCCAGTACGAGGCAGAGGTCCAGGATCCACAGGCCACTGAAGAATCTTTCACAGATACTGAAACCCAAGGACCCTTCTTCTCTTCTCTAAATTGGAAAGGTCGTTGTTAAGCTCAGTTGACTGCCTGAACCAATCTCAGCATGAGATTGATGAATTCTTAATATCCACTTAAGGTTTTCTTTTTATGAGGCTGCATCAAGGTTGAAGTGAACATTTTGTTATCAAAAATCAAATAGGACAAGGAAGTTGATGAAGCATGTATATCTCGAGGTATTTCCCTGCTTCATGTGCACACTTGTCTCATCAATTGGTATTTGTAGAATTTGCATCGATTTGTAGAAATCTTTGAAACGCGTTCGCAGCCATTTTGGGAAACGTGCTTTGATGTATTTGTCAGTCGTAAACTTAATGCCAGCCAGATGTTCTTCCAGTGGTCCACAGAGATGTAAATCATCAGGTGACAAACCTGGAGTGTATGGAGCATTATTTAGAGATTTGCAATCAGTTTCCACTGGAGTAGTTATGATGACATTTATTGTGCTAGAGGGAGCATTGACACGCAGAAGGTCATGCCCTGAGGCAGCATACCTTGCCTGCGTATCGGTTGTATCGCTTCGTTGTGCAACAACTCACGTGCGCATTGACTTTTTTCCACGTTCAAGAAAATATGCATGGATTAAGTCATTAAGGCTCCAAAACTTTCTTGCTTTTGGTTGGACTTTGAGTTTTTTTTTTTTTTTTAGTTGTGGGTACCAAGAATGTCTCCATTTCATGTTGGCTCACTTTGACTGATGTGGAATAATACAACCTGGTGTCATCACATGTTACAAATGATTGATCAGCATTGATGTCACTTCCTGTATAATTTTCTCAGGCTAAAGAATATCATGGCACAAATTTTTGAAGTTATTTGGACTTTCTCCTGTTAAATGTCCACGTCAACCTTGTACCGCCCTCTACTTGCCTCACCGTCTTGTACCTTTTGTTCTCCTTGTGCCCTCTATCAGATGGCAGCGGCCCTCCACCACAGATTACCGAGCCTTGTGTAGATTCTGAGGTGGTTATGGGGGAGGCAGAGGCAGAGACAGCGCCGCCACCTGAACCCTGTCCTGAGCCCCCGAGTGAGGCAGACTTACTCGGCCTTGGCGTTGATAACGAGCCAGAAGTTCAACTACGGTTAAGTGAAGACTTGCGTGTGCAGGAAGCCAGCACATCTTTGTTGGGTGACTTCCTTGGCAATGATAGCAATGGTAGTTTTGGAAGAAGGGATGGATTGAGTGGGGTAGGGCTCGGTCGTTCCACTCCAGACCTCTTTGATAGTGGAATATCAGAGGAGCTTTCATCCAAGCCGCCATCAGCACATGGCAATCATGGTAGGTATTGCTTGAGAAGGGTTTGTTTCAAAAAGGGATATGATTATCTTATCACGAGGCTGTGTTAATCTTGGCTTTTCCTGATACACTGGGATTTGTCAGTAGTTTGCGAATTTGTTCTGATAGTGATCTGAAGCTCATGGAGGAGCTTGTACATCACATGCAGGAGTAAAGACAGTGGAAGATATCACTGAACCTGTGCATGAATCTCAAGGATATTGTGGGATTTAAACCTGGGAACATGGCAGTCATGAGCCATGGGCTCAGATGTGATTGCCAAACTGGACTTATGGATGTTTTCTTCATTTGCTGATAGGTGACCTTTTTGATCCATTTATGGGACCTCAGCTCTCTGCGTCAAATCAGGATTTGCTTGGAGCCTTTCTCACTCCACCCAGCACTTCCCATTCTCAAGGGGCTCCAGCTACAGACCCTTTCAACCTTGGTAATTTATCATCAAGACCATTCTAAACAATAATAATCATTGCTGATTGAAGCTGAATGTTCCGCTGACTTTTCCCTCACTTGCAGAGGAATTTTCATCGGGCACGACACGGTCAACAGAGTCCGATTTGCTGCAGGTGTGGGACATGGGGCCTTTTGGTACCCGGGGTGTTAAGGCATCTCAAAGTGCTCAGGCTGGCCTAGGAGGTGAGCCTTGACTTGTTAATGATGCTGCTGTAATGTATACTTCAAGTTCTGCAAAGTCACGTTTATTTAAAATTTTTATTGTTGTTTTGTGGTCGCCTAGGTCCAGCAATTAGTTCAGCTGCACCTTCTAGCACTGCCTCACCATCCAAGCCACACCAAGAGCATCAATATGACCCGTTTGCTGACTTAGCAGGACTGGGAACAAACCTTCCAGGCAAGGATTACTTTATAAAAGTTGTCATGGTAATAAATAGTGTAGCAGAAGTGTGTAATAATTGTGTGCTGCTGGTGATGATAAAAGCATCCAAGTTGGCAAGATATTGAACAAATATTTATTCAACACCGGCAAAGGTACAATGTTCCTGGGTAATGACTGTTCCCTCCTTCTATTGCTTTCCCCTTCCTCATTCCACCTCCTCCCTTGCCTCCTCCCATCCTACCCACCATCCCTCTGGACTCCCATCTCTCTTTCTTCCTCCTCCCACCCCACACCCTCCCTCAGGACTCCAACCCCTTACCCCCCCCCCTCTTAAAACATCCTTTATTATTTCAAACAAATATTGTTATTTTGTTTATTTGTTATTTTGGTTTGTTTTGTTATATGTTTGTTATTTGTTTGTTTTTGTTTGTTATTTTTCCTTTGTTATTTCCTTACCCCCTCTCTCTGAACTCCCATCACACCCTTTACTTACCCCACCCCTCCAGAACTCTCATCCCTTCCATCCTCCCACCCTTCCCCCTCCTTCCTCCCTCACCACCCCTCCGACCTCTTACCCACCCCTCTCTCCGGATGCCCACCTCTTCCCCTCCCTTCTCCTCACACCCTGCCCTTCCCCTGCCTCCACCCACCCATTCCTCCCTCCTCCCTTCCCTCCCCCTGCCTCCTCCCACTCCCTTCCTCTGGATTCCCACTCCGTCCCCTCACTCCTCCCACGTCACCCCCCTCCCCCCCCTCAAAGTCACGTTCTAGATGTTTATCCTTGTCGCCATGCAATGGATCTGGGGTATATTCAGTTACCAAGCTTCTCATGGAGCGCTTGCCAAGTGGCTTAAGCACTCAAGCAAGCACTGCATTCAAAACCATTGAGAAGGAACGGCTGGCTTGGCAAGCACTAGCTAGCAGCTTGACATCTTGACAGAATACAGCATCAATACAAAACACAGACAAAAGGACAGTTTTTCTTTTTAAAATTAAAGACTTCAAACATTAATCATGATTATTTTCCTTGGAATGAAAATGTGCGTTGTTCAGTTTTCAACGCGTTTTTCAATGTACATAAATTCAGAGGTGATGTTGAGTATACAAAAGTGTACGTAGACATTTCAAAGACTGCGTGTGCATTTCATATTTCTTTAAAAGGGACACAATTATGAAATTTTTTGAAGAGATATGTTTTAGAGGATGATACCCCTGGCCCATTAACACGAAAATAAATTAACATGATGTGCCAAGCTTTTAAATGTTCTGATCGTCAAGAAATTTACCCATAGAACTTAGTCGTTTTTCTAAGTCTGACCATCCCTGACCCACGAAAAGATTGACAACGATCATGTGATTTGTGATTGAAAAACCTAGGAACAATGGAACAACCAAATTCAACAACAAAACGTATGTTCTTTCAAAATATCATGTTCTTTGCAAAGACCACTTGAGCCGTTGGCATTTGTATTTGATCAACAGCATCACTACCTGGGAAACGAGCGTCGAAAATTGCTGAAACACGATGCCGTACCGATACTTACCGGGCGAGAGTTGCATGTTGATTTGAAGCCAGGCCCATGTGACCCAAGTTCAGAGCTCGCCCTCAGGTAGTTATCTATATTGCTCTAATACTAGCAGAGCCTACCTGTCGTTTCGCTGATGGACCAATTTGTCATTTGCCAAAAACTGCTATATTGCACTGCATTTGTATTGAGTCTCGAGATTACAATAACTCAACCAGCATATGGGAATATATCATCAATTTATTGAAGTGCCCTCAGGTCTATTATTGGTCAGTGGCTCATTGTCGCTTTGTTTGCCATAATGCCCCGAGGGCAGCTTGCATTCTCGTAAGATAGTCGATCGATCTCCCAGGAACGAACCAGAGATCCTGCATCACAGTCTTCCATAATGTTATTGCTTTGCACAAACTGGCCCGCACCACGGTGACAGCCAACAGATCCTGCAGGAGTGACCTTCGGACGCACCGCTATGGCTTAGGCTTCAAATTCCACTGCTTCACAGCCTCAACTGACTGTCATATAGTTTAGGTCTACCCACCTAATTTTTTTTACTACTTCACCAGTCACCACTGTGGTCTAACTATTCGACCTGTTGCTACATGCAGGTTGTAACACATCTCATTTCGATTCTCATATTACCCATCGCTTTGCTGACGGGTGTAATAAAAAGACTGAGAGATTGACATTTCCCAATCCCCTACCCCCACCCCCACCCCTCTCCACCCATCCGACCACTCATAATTAGCAACCCCCTCTCATTAATCTCATGTCATTACATTGCATTTAGTCAATAAAACGTGGTTGTTGATATTTTGTTGATAGTCAAGCCTTCTCTGTAAAGAATTGCATTGCATTTGGTAATTGCAACCCATTTCTCAAATTCCCTCTGCTATCCATATCTTTTTTTTTCTTTTTTTTTTCTTCTCAGCTGGAAACTTGTTTGGGTCGAGCCAAAACCAACCACAGACAATGGCAGGGCAGCCTCGTGGCGGATATCCAATGACGGCAGGTCATGCGCGGCCTAACCAGTCTGTTTCCGGACAGGGACGGCCTCCACCACCACCACCACCACCACCACCACTGGGCCTGAGCAGGCCAAACTACAATGTAATCTTTGGTGGAGTTGCGGGGAAGGAAGAAAAGAATCGCCGTGCACAAGGTTGAGATATTTTTCTTGATTTGATTTCCCTTTAACTCTAAAAGATTTCATACGTTTACCATCACATATCTGAGGATTTCATCCACTTTACATCTTAAGGTTTTTCTTTGTCAATGTCAGCCAAAAATAATTCATACTTTCATCTCTTCCTCGCACTATTATTAATGCTTCTATTTGCTTCTCGCAATGTACATCTGCCTGGATTTCCTGAACATTTACATTTTACTTTACCTTACCTTCATCTTACACAACTATTGGATGAGGAGAAACTTTATTTTGCTTTTCGATATATATTCTGTATGCCCGTGGGTGCAAAAATGAGAAAGTTAGAAAAGGAAGGATTGTTGGAGAGAGGAAGGTTAGGGAGTGTGGGAAGGGTAATTGATCTTTTGAATTAGGGGAGAATTCATGGCGATAGAAGGGAGGAGTCATTGTTGGGGCATAAAATTCTGCATATGTAATAAATAGATGGCACCTTTAATATTTTTGCAGAACAGTTGCTTGTTCAATTGCAGTCAGCTAAAACGTTACGTAACAGTTCAGGATCTACTGCTTTCCATTTTTTGGGGGTTTTCCCACCCCAATGCTTTTGGCATATTTTAACCTTTGCCCTGAGCACCTGTCTATTAGTGCTAAAAAATTTTCATCGTTTTTTTCATTTTTCATCAAGTAATTATTTTGCCGAATTCACATTGTATTTGTGTATTGTGTTCGTGTTGCATTCATCAGAGACGGGCAATCTTAAGCCCATGAAGGAAACATTTTTTGAAGGAATTGCTCTCTAAAAATGATTCTATCGTTTACTCTAAAATTATATATGCAAAATGCAAATCCCACGAATGTCAACGAAAATCCGCGAAGGTCGATGGAAATCCCGTGAATGTATGCTGCGGCATTGTTGCAATAGGGAAAAGTGGGATACGTTGTCGGTTCACGGCAGTTCCCAATTCATAAAGAATTTTTTTTTAAAGTTTAAAATGATTTTGACCGCAAATGCACATGATTACAGTTTCATAAAAAATGCTTACAAATTGAAAAAAAAAAAACGACAACACCATCATGTACCGTTTTAAAATTTTATTTTACAAACACTCGCAACTTTCAAATGATGATGATGATGATGATGAATTAAAATCCCATTAATTCCTCAAACTCTGGGGATGACCCAAATGATAGTCCTGCAACGTTGTGCACTGAGTGAGAGGCAGGTCAGGCAGGAGAGGCAGCAGTTGAGGGTGTTGGTGAGGATGCTGGTGAGGACACTGAGAGGGTGGTAGGAGAGGAGGGTGCTGATGGTCTTGAGGTGGAGAGCTGCCTGGCAGATTGCCGCAGGTTTCGATGCAGCTCTTTGTAGGGGAGAAGCAAATCATCCAAGCCCCTCTTGAACTTTTGAGGTACCTCTCCATGACTGGGTCAGCATCTTCCAACTTGTCCACAAATGCCCGCATGTCCTGCAGCAACTCGCCGAGGAACTGGACTGAGGTTAGATCTCGGCACCTCTTCCTCATCACTGCCCGCCTCCTCCTCCACGGAAACCGTTATAATGGCCTCCAACTCCTCGGTGAGGTTGTCACCATGTGACGCAATGAGATCCTCCAACTCCTCAGGTCGCATGTCATCATGCTCGTTGAACACCTCTCGTCAGCGTTGAACACCTGCTCTGGGAGGTACCCCATCTTTTCGATCGGCCTTGCGAGTTGAGCAGGGAATGCTTTTGCCACCTCATGGTCCGTGGAGGCACGCTCCCGTGAGAGCTTCACATTTCCATGCAGTACCGCTCCTTGACATGATGGAACCATCCCCTGCTTGCCGTGAATGAAGTCGCACTGCTTGTACCATCATCGCTCGGCGCATCACTCGTGCTGGCATCACCCGCGCTTTCGAGAGATGATCGTAAATTTGTTTGACCTTTTCGTGAATGAGAGGTCCACTCAAAGGCATATTCTTCTGCGTGTTGTCCTCTTGATATGCTGAAAGCCTTCTCCATCCTTTCTATGTGGACATCCCTGGCATGAGTGACCACCTTCCTACTCGATACAGCGCTCGCTGAAATACTCTCGTGAATCGCCTTCTCGTTCTTCCGTATTTAGCGAACGGTGGATTCGTTGATGCCATAATGCCTGTAACGGGACGAGAAGAATGATCGAGATCCAAGACGGTCTGTTTATGTAGGAATGCGAGCATTGTGGGTAGTTGAGAGAGGGATGTATACCCTGGACATTTTTTGTGGGGGATGTTATCAGATGATGCCGTATTGAGCCTATCTGCTAATTTCAATAATAGATTTGATGAAGCATTTGCATTCTATAATTTGCGGGGATGACATGTTTATGCAGCTGATGGAACATCCCCCGAAGCTTTTTCATTGTGTAAGATCTCTGATGATGCTTTACCATAAATTGCAAACTGTAATATATTTACCCTGCGCTAGCGAAGCAAAAAGCGCTAGCGAAGCAAAAAGCGGGGTTAAGCATTCAGCTACGTACGGACGTGTGTGTGCCGTGTCTGCATTTTAAAAATTCATTTTCTCGGCAACCGTTGGTCCGATTGACATGAAATTTTCACCATAGGAGCGCCTCCTCCTATAGAATATTTTAATGATTATGACGTCATAGGTCACGTGGTACAGGCGCCATCTTGGAAAAACTTCGCACCTCTATCTCTGAAACCACTCCATGGAAAAAATTGACACCAGGCTCATTGTCGAGTACTCCCCATAGGGAATAAGACATGCTAATGATGATGTCATCGGTGCCTTCGTTATGACGTCATAATTCGACAAGTGCAACACTTATCCGATCATTTAAAAAAAAATTTCAGCAACTGTTGGTCTGATGGAGACGAAATTTTATAGGAGCGCCTCCTCCTTTCGAATATTTTAATGATAATCATAACGTCATAAGTGTCCAAGATGGTACAGGCGCCATCTTGGAAAAAAACGAAAAATGTTGCACCTCTATATCTCCAAAACCGCTGCATGGAAAAAATTTAAACATGGCTCATTGTAAAGAACTCGATATGGGGAATAGGTGTTGTTAACGATGACGTCATTGGTCTCAAAATTATGACGTCATAATTCGACAGGGACAACACTTAGTCTGATAAGTTTGAAATGTATTGAGGGTGATCTATGCAACAATTATATTAGAGAATATAAATTTATGATGTCATCGCTCACGTGGTCTGTCAGCCATATTAGATCAAAGGAAAAAAAATGTTCAAAAACAGAAGAGTTGGCTTACACAAAGTTGATTGCGCAGGGTAAGTATTCTAAGAATACCATCTAGTTAATGAAGCGTTTGCATTCTATAATTTGCAGGGTTGACTTGTTTACACATTTGGTGGGATATCCCACAAAGCTCGCTTATAGTGTGGCTAAAATTTGCGGCCGTGAAAGCCATGAAAACGCAAAGCACACAGCAGTGAATGTTTAAGTAGGTCATGCTCGTGGCTCATGGATGTTTTTTTTTTGCGTATGTCCAGCTGCTTTATGCATGGCTGGTGAAAATGGGGTTTATATATGCCGTATGTGAAGCTAACGGTTTGTGAAATAATTTTTTTTGCACCCCTGAAAAACCTCAAATTCATGGAACACGGTCATGAATAGAAAAAAAAAACTGCGAATTTGCTGGACACTTTTCCGTGAACAGAGAAACAAGTCGCATTTTATCACCCGGTCGCATTTTATCACCCGCAAATAGCGGAACCGCAAATAGTGGAACCGTGAATAGTGGGGTCCGACTGTATATGAAATATTCAAGATTGAGGCTCATGGAAGACTGGGGTAATGGAGGGTAAAAGGGCAACAAATTGACTGTGAAGCAAGTATAAGAGGGTTTGGTTGGGTAGAATTGATGGTGGTAGAACAGATTGCGGGTTGGGATTGGGGTTCACATGACGAGACAGTGCACCAATTGCTTTTGAATCCCTAGGTTGACTTCTTCAATGCTACTATATTGATACTAATACTAATATTACTAATAATAATTAATTAATAGTATTACAATACTAATACTAATAGAAGAGATGTCAAATTATCTCGTTTTGGTTTCCAGAAAGTGTGCTGCCTGTGATCTTTACACTCTTAGGAATCGTTTGCCAGTTTGTATAAAGTATGAGCATGCATCTTCTTTACCCTTTATAGCAACATAATATTGTTACGTTTATGAAGGGTAGGCAATGGATTACCTTAGAGCCAGGTAGAATTGTAGAGGTACCATGCGCAGAATGTCGTGTAGCCATCTTGATGTACATAAGTCAGGCCAGATGCCGCGTAAGAGTGCATCTTTGTCCCCATGACGAGGGGTGGGGTTATGCTAATTGGTTTGGGATTAATGGTAAATCACTGTATGTAAATGGCCTCTGTGATCTTTTCCTCTGTTCCTTATGCAGCACACACACATAGCCAAGCCAAGCAATCGTGCATTAAAACATTTAATATAATAACAACCTGAACAGGACATTGAACAATAACACTGGCGCCACCACCTGCCTCATCGCAACACCAAGCAGGCCGGTCCGTTAGGCCATGCCCCGAGGGGTGGTAATTGGTTCGAGCAAGGACTGCTGAGATGGGACTCTTGTATTGGAGGACATGCAGATGTCATCTGATGACGTAGTAGCCCAGGGAACAAAAGACTTGGGTCCCGACATATTCCTTCTTCTTGGTCCTGGATTTGATCGCGTGCAGTCGGCATTTTCGTTCGCCCTCTTGCTTCTGGATCTCATTGCGAGCGGCCGTATTGTCTTTTCCCTGGTTCGTTGGTGCTGACTCCGTGACGGCTGGTTGCCGTGCCGTGTGAGCTTGGAGAGACCGCGTGCTTTGTGGAGCGAGGGACTCGGGGACCCGTGCTGTGGCTGGTGGGTGAACGAACTGTGCACCAAGGCCGTTTTCCCGCGCACAGACTCTGGGACAGCCGGTGGGGTTTGAGGGCCGCTCAGAGCTGAGTACAAGCAAATCCACACGCATTATTTTCCATTTATTTTTCCCCTTGTGTTGTATACGAGTCCGTTTGGAGGGTCCCTTAATTTAGGAATTAGTGTTGCCTTTTCATTGTCCTGCAGTTATTTATATTAAACCTTTTTATTGTTGCAATTGAATTCCGTGTCAGCTTTAGTTGATTACAGGTTCGAAGATGTCCAGTGGGGTCCGTAAGGTAAGAGCCACGCTGCCCTCCTCCCCACTCCTCGCACATATAAAGAAGGTCCGCCATTGTTGACTGAGCGCCTCAGAGTTTAAGCTTGATCGGCTATCCGTCCCCATGGGTGTTCACCCCGGGAACGCGACAATATATTCCCCTTGTTCCTGGTTAATTGCTACTTGGAGTAAATGGTCTAATTCCTGCAATGCTTTCGCAATGCATCGAAGTATTTATATTTCACAATACAATGCAATGTATTGCTTTCTCAAAGAAAAACCTTGTTTAGATTTTGGACCAGATCATTGATTTTTACCAAGGCCAGGATCTACTTGATCAGCTATGAAATCCCAATCTCCTGGTTTTCTCTCATTTGCTAAGGAAGATGGAGTAAACGGTGAAACTTCATTTTAAAATAAAAAAATAAAAAATAGTCACAAGAGAGACTGTCATAATATTCTAGTGAATGAAGTAAAACTAACAGCCCCACATTTGCTGTATAAATAATATAAACATGAATAAGTTCAAAAACATTGTGGAATCACCTCTGCTAGTCTCAAGGAGGCCATTCGTTAAGAAAACGTGTTTCCATACAGGCACCCAAGCTCGTGACAAAATGGTCTCATCTGTGATAGATTTGTGGCAGTGTGCTTTAAAAAATGTATACCTGTTGACAGGTGTGCACCTGGACATTTTTGGGTGGGTGCGGTGAGAAAAGGTGGTTGGAAGGCGAGCATGTTTTGAAGATAGTTGTTAAAATGTCAACACAACGCCACAATGGCTGACATTTTATTTGGGCTCTTTCAGCGGGCACTCGACCCAAGGTCCAGCCCAGTGATTTTGAGGACTTGCTGTCAGATCAAGGGTTCTCGGGTACGGCAACTCGGGACCGCAATGAGCCGAAGACCATCGGAGCAATGCGCCGTGAGGATATGGCTAAGGACATGGATCCAGAGAAGCTAAAGGTTTGGTTATTGCAAATTAGATTAGAATCGATGCTGAATGTTTATTTTCTACCCATCACCAGGGGTAGTTGGTTATTGCAATTGGGAGAAGACCTGCCCTGCAATCAGAATATTATATTGCATCATAAATTATCTTTGTGAGTCTCGTGAAATGGTGGCCTATTGGTGAGGACATTGGACGTTATTATGGGTTTGAATCTCGTGACTTTGAAATGGAACTAAAGCAGAAATGCACAAAAACTTGTTTTAACGTATACGAGTGTGACTCGGCACGCTCCGCGCGCCTCACCACACGTCGTTTCAGAGGGATAGGCATCTTTGACCATTTCGGTGTCTTTTGGGTCTTCAGGGTCTATTGGGTCTTCATGGTGTTTTGGGTCTTCAGGGCCATTTGGGTCTTCAGGGTCTTTTGGATCATCTGGGCCTTTAAGGGTATTTTGGGTCTTTAGGGTCTTCGAGGTGTTTTGGGTCTTCGAGGTGTTTTGGGTCTTCGAGGTGTTTTGGGTCTTCGGGGTGTTTTGGGTCTTCGGGGTGTTTTGGGTCTTCGGGGTGTTTTGGGTCTTCGGGGTGTTTTGGGTCTTCGGGGTGTTTTGGGTCTTCGGGGTGTTTTGGGTCTTCGGGGTGTTTTGGGTCTTCGGGGTGTTTTGGGTCTTCGGGGTGTTTTGGGTCTTCGGGGTGTTTTGGGTCTTCGGGGTGTTTTGGGTCTTCGGGGTGTTTTGGGTCTTCGGGGTGTTTTGGGTCTTCAGGGGCTTTTGGGTCTTAAGGGTCTTTCAGTTCCTCTGAATCTTTAAGGATCTTTTGGGTCTTCGGGGCCTTTTGGGTCTTCAGGGTCTGTTGGATCCTCAGGGCCTTTAAGGGTATTTTAGGGTATTTTGGGTCTTCAGGGGCTTTTGGGTCTTCATGGTATTTTGGGTTTTCAGGGGACTTGGTGGTCTTAAGGGTCTTGGGGGACTTCAAGGGTCATCAAAGGTCTGAGGGGTCTCAGCAGTCTAAACGTAATTAAGAGTACACGGACTGTGTTTTGGGTGTTAATTATATTTGAAGAAGAAGACGTTTTGGTCGCATATAGACATAACCATATACGTTTGCTCTATTATAATAAGAAGGGTATTTTGGGTCTTCAGGGGCCTTGGTGGTCTTAAGGGTCTTGGGGGGGGTGGGGGGGGGGGGACTTGGTGTCATCAAAGGTCTGAGGGGTCTCAGCAGTCTAAACGTAATTAAGAGTACACGGACTGTTATTTTATTTTACTTGAAGAAGAAGACGTTTTGGTCGCATATAGACATAACCATATACGTTTGCTCTATTATAATAAGATGTATAAATATGTATATTAATGTACATGTATAAATGTGTATATTAATGTATATGTATAAATGTGTATATTAATGTATATGTATAAATGTGTATGTTAATGTATATATATAAATGTGTATATTAATGTATATGTATAAATATGTATATTAATGTATATGTATAAATGTGTATATTAATGTATATGTATAAATGTGTATATTAATGTATATGTATAAATGTGTATATTAATGTATATGTATAAATGTGTATGTTAATGTATATGTATAAATGTGTATGTTAATATATATGTATAAATGGCAGGATATTTGGACCACCTCCCATTTCCTCTTTTCCTTTCCCAGGTGCTCCGTCCATCTTTACTTCCACCTTCTCTGTGCTCTGATCTCCCATTCTACTTTACCCTCCTTCTCAATCCTCAACAATGCATATTCTCCTCTAGTTACTTGCGAAAATCGAAGATTTTAAAAGTATATTGGTTGGTCTTTGCATTGCAGTAAGGGAGGCATTAAAAGAGAGGCTGAGTAGGGTCGAGGATGATGTGGTTGAGCTTGAAAGTGGTTGGATGTCAATGAAAGCTAGTCTGTTGGGAGCCGTTGGTGAGGTATGTGGATGGACAAAAGGACCACCGAGGCACTCGGAAACATGGTGGTGGGATGATGAAGTTGGAAAGAGGATTGGCGAGAAGAGGAAGAAGTTCAAGGAGTGGCAGAAGGCGAAGGGTACGGGAGCAGAAACAGCAGAGCATGAAAGTTATAAGGCAGCCAGGAAGGCTGCAAAGAAAGAGGTAGCAAAGGCGCAGGAGGCATGTAGGAAAATGTTTGGAGAACGCTTGGATTCGGAAGAGGGTCAGAAAGCAGTATTCAGGATTGCAAAGCAGATAGCGAAAGAGAGGTGTGATGTGATGGGGGTGAGTTGCTTGAAGGATGAAGTGGGACAAATCGTTGTCGACCCAGATGGAATTAAAGGAAGATGGAAAAGATATATGGAAATGCTGTTGAATACAGAGAATGAATGGGATGGCAACATAGAGAGTAACCCAGTTTTAGGACCGGCAGGGAAGATAACTGAGAAGGAAGTTGAGGAAGCGATAAAAGTGGGAGGGCCGACGGGAGTTGTGGGAGATATGTTGAAGGCAGCAGGAAGTTGGGGTGTGAAGAGAATGACAGAGATCTGTAATCTGGTGGTGAAAGAAGGCCGCATTCCAGTGGATTGGGAACTGAGTACCCTCGTCCCTTTATACAAGGGGAAAGGTGACCCTCTGGAGTGTGGCTCGTACCGAGCGATAAAGTTATTGGAGCATGGAATGAAGGTATTGGAAAGGGTGTTGGAGAGGAGGATAAGGAAGAAAGTGAAGATCGACGAAATGCAGTTTGGATTCATGCCAGGAAGAGGAACGACAGACGTGCTTTTCATTGTGAGGCAGTTGCAGGAGAAGTACATGGAGAAGAGGAAGAAGTTGTTTCTTGGGTTTGTTGATCTGGAGAAAGCATTCGATCGGGTTCCACGCAAAGTATTGACATGGGCATTGAGGAAGTTAGGAGTGGAGGAATGGTTGATCAGAGTAGTGATGGCAATGTACAAAAGAGCGCGCACAGCTGTAAGGACGAAGGACGGGAACAGTGGTGAGTTTGAGGTGAAGGTGGGAGTGCATCAGGGGTCGGTACTAAGTGCACTACTATTTGTAGCTGTGATGGAGGTGCTGGCTCAGAACGTAAAGGAGGGTTTACCGTGGGAGTTGTTGTATGCAGATGATCTGGTGTTGATTGCGGAAAGTATGGATGGACTGAAGGAAAAGATGAACACGTGGAAGGAATGTTTGGAGACAAAAGGTCTGAAGGTGAATATCGGAAAGACGAAGGTGATGGCAAGTGGTAAAGCATGTGGTGAGGTGGAAAGAACTGGGAAGTGGCCCTGTGCTGTGTGTAGGAAGGGTGTCGGAGTGAACTCCATTCAGTGTACAATGTGCGCTGAGTGGGTTCATCAAAAATGTAGTGGTCTGAGAGGGTCATTAACCAGTGTGGCAGCTACATTAAAATGTAAGGTGTGCACAGAGGGAGCTGCAGATGGAGGAAATGTTAAGTTGGATCTTGGAGACGGCGTGAAGCTGGAAGGTGTGAAAACATTTTGCTACCTCGGAGACATGCTGAATGGAGAAGGTGGATCAGACTCGGCAACGGTTGCTCGAGTGAGATGTGCATGGAAGAAGTTTCGGGAATTGAGTGGCGTGCTGATGATGAGGGGAGTGTCGTTGAAGCTGAAGGGAAAGGTGTCTGCTGCATGTGTGAGAAGTGTTATGATTTATGGGAGCGAGATATGGGTAATGAACATAGAGCAGCAACGAAGGTTGGAAAGGGTGGAAATGCGAATGGTTCGACGGATGTGCGGAGTATCGTTGAGAGAGAGGAAGACAAATGATGAATTGCGAAAGATGATGGGAATAGAGCCTGTGATTGATGCTGTGAAGAGGAACAGGTTGAGATGGTTTGGTCATGTGTTGAGGAAGGATGAAAGTGACTGGTTGAGAAGAGTGATGGAAATGAATGTAGAAGGAAGTAGAAGACTGGGAAGACTCAGAAAGACTTGGCTAAAGATGGTGGAAGAAGAAATGCGGGCAAGGGGGTTAACAAGGAGAGATGCAGAAAATAGGGCAAAATGGAGAAGATTGTCATGGGGACCGCAAGGCTAACCCCCGCTCTAGCAGGGAAAATGGCCTTTAAAATGCATGTTGTGTGTGTTGTTGTATTGGTTGGTCTTTGCGTTATTCTGTCTGTATGCCAGTCGCCTACAGGTCACAATTTTCAACCGATCTTCAGGAAACTTCACCAAATGGTGGAGTTGGTCATAAGCAAGAAGCCTATTGTTTTGGGGGTCAAAAGGTCAACATAGGCCAAAGGTCACCAACTTTGTCAAATTTCTAAAATCCTCAATTTTCATCCAATTGACTTGAAATTTTAAGGGGATTTGCATAGATGGTCACTGAATTCAACCACCAACTATTTTTGAGGTCAACATCGGCCAAATTTCTAACATCCTCAATTTTCATCTGACTGACTTGAAATTTTAAGAGGATTGGCACATCTGGTCACTGAATTCAACCCCCGAACTATTGTTTAGGTCAACATAGGCCAAAAGGTCAACATCGACCAAATTTCTAACATCCTCAATTTTCATCTGACTGACTTGAAGTTTTAAGAGGATTTGCATATCTGGACACTGAATTCAACCACCAAGTATTTTTGAGGTCAACATAGGCCAACAACTTATTTTAGGTATTTTGCAAGTATCGTGCTATGCACGACATATTTCTTGCTCGTTTCCTCTTTTCTTGTCTCTATCTTAATTCTTGCCATCACCCTGCCATCCTCTTCACTCCGTGTCGTATTATGTATATCGCCTTCAAACTAGTTGGAAGTATAAGAGTACCATGCAGTATATTTGTAATAAGGGAATTAGTTGAGGTTACGTTAATTGCGTGAGAATAAAACGTAAGCCTAAGGGGCCAAAAGTCCTCCTCTTGTATACGAGTTTCCTTGTACATCCTTTTATTGTACTCCAAGTCTGAAAACAAGGAAGCAATTTGGTACAAATGGAAATTTGTGACACTAAGCCACATCGGGTGAGGAAAAACGGTAGTTGGCTTTGCAAGCCAAAGAGCGGGCATGAAGGGTAGTCGTAATATGACTCGTCAAAGTTATTCTTGTATTCTCCCATTCGCACGTTCCCTTTGTACAGATATTGGAATGGGTTGAGGGGAAGGAGAGGAATATTCGTGCTCTACTTTCCACGATGCACACTGTACTGTGGGAGGGAGAAACTCGCTGGCGCCCGGTTGGAATGGCTGACCTTGTGACGCCCCATCAGGTTAAGCGGGCTTATCGCCGTGCTGTCCTGGTGGTACACCCAGACAAGGTGAGCATCTAATGGTCTTTCTTTTCGTTGCAGAAATGACTTGTTGCTCTAGGTCTAGGCTCTTGTTCAGATTAATAAATCAGACACATTTCATAAAATAGTCAAAAAAGGGCTTGTTGTTGTTGTTGTTTGCCTTTGTAATCCTTTACCCTGATCCTTAACCACCTTTTGACAATTGCGACAGGCAACCGGATTGCCGTATGAACAGTATGCCAAGATGATCTTCATGGAGATGAACGAAGCGTGGGCCGAGTTTGAGAACCAAGGCCAGAAGGCATTATACTGATGGCGTGTCCTTCACAGCGCAGATTTACCCTATTTAATTGACATTTGCACCTTTTATCTCCCTGCCCTTCAGCTACTTGATGACCCTTGTCCCCAATGCGCCACATACCGCTGCTACTGCCCGCAATGGCTATCCCATCCCTTCAAACTCGACTATGTTTGAGGAGGGAAAGTTGCGACAGTGATTGCTGAGAAATCATTCAGTGGAAATGTGGCTTTAACTGAAGGAAAGCGTGGAATGAGTTTGTGGCAATGGTCATCAAGGGTGGTAGGTCTGGAAGAAGGGTTTCTTTTTTCTTTTAAAAAAAAATACAATATAAGATTTTTGGAGCGAGAGAGAGAGCAACCTGTTGATGGGGCGTGGGTTTTGGAGCAAGGGAGCAATCTAACCAATGTGCAATGCAAAATGACAAATTTAATCAAAAAAGGTAAACGTTACTTGCCATTTATTATTTGTCATGCTTCTTTTTATTTAAACTTTTTTTTCTTTTTGAGAAGCTCGGGTTGAGGAAAGGGTGGTGGGAGGGGTGAGGGGGAAGCTTATTGGGGTTGGTCGAAGGAAATACTCAGGCGTAAAGGGAAATGGCATCAACACACTCCTGTAAGCAGAAGTATTGATTTTTGTGGAGGTGGTGGGTTTGTTTCAATTTTTCATTTTAAGGAATGTGGGGGTGGTTGTTATAGTGGCACTGCAAAGTCCTCCTTTTGTCTGTGGTTATATTTGTGGTAAGTGTGTGGTTGATGATTGTTTGGTGAAGTTGCACTCTGCTTGGACCTGAATCATACACATCCTGCGTTGAGCTTGTCCAAATCTTGGAATACAATGCAGAATTTATTTTTTCCTACACTACTTCTTCCTCATGATCCTTTACCCTTTGCACAGTATGAGAATGTGAATGCGTTCTTTTAATATCCATCCTTCTGCATACATACCAACTGTAGTGAGAAACAAGTTCATTGAGAGCAGCAAACTCAAGTGTTTTGTTATACTTGTGGACTTTTGGTGCCCCTGAGGCAGGTGCGGGTTTTATAAGCTTCTGCCAATTGGTCACATAGGATCTGACCAATTCTTCCCTGGGACAGCTTTGGTTCTCTTCCAGTATCTGTTAAAATGAGGTGAGTGTAACGCACTTATCGGGGCCAAATGTACGCATTCTGTGTCGTGTCTGTAAGTCTCGTAGATAATAGACATCCTTGTACAATGAGCCAAGCTCCTCTAACTTATTACGGCAAACCTACAAGCTACACAGTTTCGCTTGCTGTTTGATTATTGTCTTGCAATGTAGTGACTTCGGGAGGTGTATGTGCGATGCCGTTTTGTTTTGCGAAAATCGGAGTATAACACGTCATTGGATAAAGCAAGTTTGCAGAGCTTGAAAAGGACAAATTTTTTGGGTCTTGTTATTAAAGACCGAGTTCTTTGCTTTGTGGCTTGTTTGGAATGAACGAGCAGGCACCTTGGGTTTTTGTTTTGTAAAATCCTTTTTTTTTTTTTTTTTTTCCAATCTCTTGTCCTCGTGTCCCTTCTCTGTATATAAGCTGGGGCTGAATCAGAAATTGATCTATCTAAGAAAAGAGCTATTAAAAGTGAAGACTTGCTGAATGGTGCTTGTTTGCCTCTTTTTCTTGTTTTTGATTCCTCTTTTTATGCTTACGTTTTAGCCCATCCATCCTGCAGCGGTAAATGGGGCTTTGCAATCGCTTCTATCTGACCACGACATAACGTTTTTACCATTTGTGCTTTTGCCATCAAGTTTTCAACAAAACGTTATTTTGAGAATATGGAGAACTCTGATTAATAAATTTTACTTTTTTTTTTTAAGCTGCTGTTTTCATCAAGTTTAGTTGGAGTACAAAGCGGACATGGACGGGCTTTGCATTTGGAGATGCTTTCCAGTTTGCCTTACATTGCTTTATTCAGCGATGGGTAGACAGGTTCCTAAATTGGGGAAAAATGAAATTGAAAAAAGGAAGAGATGAGGGAAGTTGTAAAGATCAACAGAGCATGTTTTGGGAGAAAAGGGTGGTGGTGGTGGGAGGGTCACAATGTTTCCAGGAAAGAGGAAAAGTTTGGGTTTTTAAATAAAAACTAAACAAACGAGCAAGCACGGGTGCAAGTTCTGAAGCACACTTCTTCAAGAGCCGAGGAGGAATGCTGTCTTGTCCATATGCCTTGCTTGTGCCAGAGAAAGGAGTACTTTTTTACTGCATGAAAAGAGATTTTAGGGATGGGCATAGGATTGCATCAAAGGGAGATGGAATGCTAGAGTCATCCAGTGTGGAATTAGAAGAGAAAAGAGAACCAAAACGAGTTGCTTTATCATCTGTACGGAAAAGCAAAGGAAAGGATTGGCGAAGGAAAGGAAAGTTGTTGGAGATACTTTTAGCTAATGACCAGAAAGATCTTGGTGGAAGAAGATGAGAGGTTGTCACATTTATTTCGGAGAAAGGAATGCTTCTTCTCACGAATAACGTTTGCAATGATTTCTAGCAGATATGAATGCTGAATGTGAGTCGGAGGAAGCAGAGTTTGTCCATGTCCGATATGCCGCATCTCTTGCATGAATGGCTGCAGAGCAGGAAGTATTGAACCAAGAGTTGTTAGGAGAGATTGACTTGAAAGAGAAGGGGATATAAGCCTCCATTCCTGGAACAATAACTTCGGCTATACGTTCAGCAGAGATAGAGGCATTGCCTGAGGAGAGGCAGTAGTCTTTTCAGGGAAAGGCAGAAAAGAAGTTTCGTAAACCAGTCCAGTCAGGGCTATTTAAATGCCAATACTGGCATTTAGTCCGAGGAAAAGAAGTGGTGGCAAGTAAAGTGATGGTCACACGATTGTGGTCAGAAGAACCAAGTGTAGGTGAAATTGTGTAGCTGTAACGCAATGGATTGGAGGTAAAGAATCAAACAGCGATGAAGCTGATTCTGAGGGCCTTTCACTCTCTCACCAAAGGCAGGTTGGTGGTCTTTCTGCTTTCTACCGACTCCTCTCTGGCTTAGCTCCCCCAGCTCTGTCTGTGCTGTGTCCTCCAAATATTCTTGCAGGATGCACAAGAACTGTCAGCAACCCTCTTCTGGTGAAATTGCGAAAATCAAGACTCTCTGCTCACCTTCACTCTTTCATTCCTCTTTTTCCCGCCTCTGGAACAAACTCCCACACTCTCTTCAATCCCACTCCTCCCTCCAGGTCTTTAAAACAGCTGTTCACACCATCTCTTATCTTCCCCCATCCAAAACCTTGATCTTTTCTACCCCCCGTTATAATACACCCCAAATCCACCTCTTTCAATCTCCGACTTCATTCCTGAAATTCCTAGTAGTGTCTTTTTGTTTTATACCGTGTACCCCTTCTCCCTTCAGCCCTCTCCCTTCAAACAGATCTCCTGATATCCCTGTTCTCTACTGTTGTGCTTGTATCCCCATCTTGTCTCCCTCTCCCTTTATTGTTTTATGTGTCGGTTCGTTTTTTTGTGTTTAATGTGCTAATGTGTGTTTATTGTGCGAGCTCTTACACGAGCCTCGATCTTGTATACAAAAAAAAAACAACTTCCCCAACATCCATGTGGGATGATTCCAACCACTCCCTGGGGTGTACATTGAAGTCTCCGAAATCGAGGAATTCTGCTTGAGGGTATTCGGATGTCACGGCCTTATGGCAGTAATTCAGATAGTCAAAGAAAGCTGTAAAGTTTTTAGAGTTTGGAGAGCAGTGAGTGAAACAGAGAAAAATAGTGATGGTCGGGAGACAAATCTTGAGATCTGATCTGATCTTCTCTTCGCCTTCTATTTAATAATGCGCTGAAGCTTTCCCGTTGTTGTATATTTACCACGGGCTTCTGCTAGTTGAATCATACACTGTAGATCCCAAATTGCCTTTTTAACACTTTCAAAACCCTTCCATTTATCAGTATTTGGACAAAATGTTACGGTATTTTACATCATCATGACATCAAATTTGCCACTCACAGTCCCCTGCCCATTTCCTTGTTTCTCAAGACTGTGTGGGTTAAGGTGTTCTATGAACACTAGTTTTTAAGGCATTCGAACCAGACATCAGAATTCAACATACGGCACAAGACATGCTGAACACCTTTTTAATGAAATGTCGCTCGTCACAAAGCCACAGGCCACTCAATAAGTGTGGGCTGCATAAAGGAAAATATAAATATATATTTGCTTATCCAGTACAAGACTACAATGGCTACTATTGTGGTATTGCTTCATTCGACCACAATTTTACATGTACAACTCAACTGCATGACCAAAGAACTAGATTGTGCGTTATTGTCTTCAACAATTTACTTCACTTTTTTGCTAGTTTTCACACTGCCATACTTTTGCTTTCCATTTCACTTCCTTTCCTAGTTCTCTCCATATTCTTCTTGAGTTCCACACTCTTCTTCTTGCAGTATAAGTGCAGGCGAGTATTGATGAACTTCGTTAGCAGTCTGTGCTTCAGATTGTGGCATGTAGGCAGCTGGAAGTCTCTGGTTTGAAGTTCTGCTTTATCCACAAGTAGCTTTTTGACATTGGGCTTCTCCATGAGGCTACTCTCTGTATTACGAAACATAGCTTCAACTTGGAGTAGCATGTCATACACCTTGTCTGAAACCATAACGAGGCATCCTTTCTGGTATTCTTTAAACAGAGTGAGACCTGCTGATGGGTGAGCTACGTCATTGCGTCCAGTGGTCACCTCCTTTATGCACATATCACATGTCTTTTCGTTTTTCGTGACGCTGTGCACGCAGTACCCCACCAAATTGTAGAGGGAATCGTGCTCTGCCTGTGACAAATCCTGCACATTCTGCTTGTCAGAAAAGTGGATGATGCCAATTTGTGGGTCAGGTGGAACTCTCACTGGCTGATGGAGGAAATCTGTGAGGAACTCCCCATCATCCTGCAGAGAGCTGCTGGAACATGGAACAGTAAGGAACTGGGCACTGCTGATCATTTTTAAGGCATACTTGAATTCGAGAGGAGTTGGAGCAGCTTTCCTGAGTCGCACAACTGAGAAAAGATTTTCAAGGCAGTCCTGGGTCAGTCTCGATGTTAGCAGGAATTTATGCCCAGCATCCAGTAGCTCCTCTGAGATGTCTAGTACTGATGTTGTTGATAGTATGACGCCGGTTTGTATGGGCTTCCACTCTTCATTGCTTCCGATCTTCATATCTTTGAAGATCTTGATCACTCCTCGAAGGAATGTGACGTCTTCATTGTATTTGGAAGGATGCAACCTGCTGAGAGCCATCACAGGATGCCGACTAGTCATCAGTTCAAACCAGTGGTTCAATACTTCAATGAGCCATGCTGTGGTCAGGTCTTCATCACTTCGTCCTTCTTTGTTGACCAAGTACGTCAGTCCACAACTTACATCATGACTCGATACCCTTGTGGCATTTGACACCTTCATCTGGTCAAAATGTGTTGGTGTTGATACTGCCTTTGTTAGCTTGGGTGTCAATTGCAAGTCAAAGTCTTCCTGAAATTTTGCAAGGTCATGAAGCGGCTCCATGCTTATAACATTGGATTTCAGTCGATGTTCTTCCACTGTACTACCTGAGAGGGTGAAAACTTGTCCATTCACCAGAGCCGTTTTAATGTTCTTGAAAACATGGGGAACATCAGCCAAGAAATGGAGCCATTTGCCTGGAGCCTGTGGATGTGGTATTCTATTTACAGTTCTGCAATGCTTACCAGATACTATACCAAAACTCTTCCACATGGCACGGCTGGCACGACCCATGTCACTGGTTACAGCTGCCACATGAAGACCAATGTCAGCAGCACGTTGAATAATGTCAAGAACAATATCCTTGAAGACCGTGCCATCTGTAGAACTGCTGGTAAAATGGTATGCAACAGTCTGCTTCCAGCGGGTTGTGAGGCCTCCTGGCATAAACACAAGGGCACGGTCGGCAGTTCCGATGTGTTGTGGCAATGTGACATTGCCGAGCAAGTTCCCACTGCTGACATCAAACTCCACACTTGGATTAAGAGACATTTCTTCAAGGGTAAGACAGCACATCCGCTCTTCATCAAGCATCCCTTGCACTTTCAACTTCAGCAAACCAAACAACTTTCCCAGGACACCAGGTTGGAAAGGCACCATCTCCATCCTTCTCCGAAGAGCTCTTTCTGAGGGCAGTGGATACTGCTGTTGTAAGAGAAGCTTGTATCCTGATGAACCACAAGCAAATCTGAGCTGCAAGGCCTTCTTAACAGTGGCTGATGACCATTCCACTGCTCTCATTCCCCCTCGCGTCAGTGCTTGGAGCTGATCCCGTCCAAATAGCTGTGAAATCCTTGCCTCCTGCTTCACTTTGGCTTTCACAATTGTCGTACATTTTCCTCTAGTCTTATGAAGATCTGCTTTCAGTTGTTTGATACTGTCAGGTATCCTTGCATGTGGCCTTGCCTCCACATCGGCAGCTTGGATGATGTCTTCACCTTCTGTGGCACTTTCTTTCGCTATATGAGAAAATAAGTAAGAGAAGAGAAGGGGAGACAGAGAGAGATAAGTGTTTCCTATCAAATGATGTTTCCCTCCTCCCCCCCCCCCCACCCCCCAACAAAAAAACAACAGGATTATTTTACAGCGTTTCCAACTTACTTAGACTTGATGCATCATTTCAATCAAATTTATCAATATTTTCTATTCTCCGAAGCGAAAATGTTTCAATGGTAATTTCCTTTAAGGAAGCAAAATTATTTTCTATTAAAAAAGGAAAATTCAGTTTTTAACTTGAATGGCACTCGGTAGAGCACATACCACTGACCGGCTGAACAGTTTATTTTGTATCCCACTGATAGGCCGGATCTGGATTTGGACCTTAACCAAAATCTAATGAGCTTGTTCTTGTCACCTAACCAACTCAACTCGTCCACCAAGTTTTTTTTTTTTTTTTTTTTTTTTTTTTTTTTTTGGGAATATATTTGTCCTTTTCACACACCCTGTTTCATCGAAGAGGATTTCTCCACCAAGTTTCATCGAAATCTGTCCAACCTTTTGATATCCTGCTCTATATAGATTTTGGCCCTATCTCCCAATGGTGAAGAATCGCTTAAAAAAATATACTAGCTGGATCCGAAACCGGATCTTCACCAAAACCTAATCATTTCGTCAGTGTCTACCTATCTGCCGAATTTCGTTTGAGTCCGTCCACAACTTTTTGAGATATCTTGTTCACAGACAGACAAACAATCAAGAAATATGTCGTGCGAAAATATGTCGTGCATAGCACGACACTTGCGAAATCCCTAAAATAAGTTGTTGGCCGATGATGACCTCAAATCATTGGTGGTTGGATTCAGTGACCTGGTTTGCAAATCCTCTTCAAATTTCAAGTCAATCAGTTGAAAATTGAGGGTTTTAGAAATTTGGCCGATGTTGACCTCAAAGATACTTGGTGTTTTAATTTAGTGTTCAGATATGCAAATCCTCTTCAAATTTCAAGTCAATCAGTTGAAAATTGAGGGTTTTAGAAATTTGGCCGATGGTGACCTCAAAAATACTTGGTGTTTTAATTTAGTGTCCAGATATGCAAATCCTCTTCAAATTTCAAGTCAATCGTATGAAAATTGAGGATTTTAGAAACTTGGCCTATGTTGACCTTGTCACCTATGTGGACCTAAAAAATAACGGGGGGTTGAAATCAGTGACCAGATATGCAAGTGCTCTTCAAATTTCAAGTTAATCGGATAAAAATTGAGGATTTTAGAAATTTGGCCTGTGTTGACGTCAAAAATATTTGGTGGTTGAATTTGGTACCAGATATGCAAATCCTTTTAAAATTTCATGTCAATTGGATGAAAATTGAGGGTCTTAGAAATTGTGACATTTGGCTTATGACCTTTTGATCTTTTGATCAAAAGATCCCCAAATTCTTTGATCCCCAAAACAATAGGCTTCTTGCTTATGACCAACGCTACTGTTTGGTGAAGTTTTGTTAAAATCGGTTGAAAATTGTGACTTGTAGGTGACTGACAGACAAACAGAGACAGAATAGTGCACAAGACCAACCAACATACTTCAAAAATCTTCGATTTTCATAAGTAACAAACAGACAGGGGTGAAAATATAACCTCCATCCACCTTTGGTGGTAGATGCAATAAACTAGAACAGCACTTGGTGGAGCACATACCTTCTGAATGCACATACCTTCTTATGTTTTGAATCCCACTGATAGGCCAGATCTGCATCCAAACCTGAACCAAAATCTGATCAATTTGGCCAGGTCACCTCCCCAAACTCATCCACAAGTTTTGTCAAAATACATGCACAACTTTTTGAAATATCGTGTCACTATACATTGTTTTTGGTGGAGCGCACAGCTGTAAGGACGAAGGATGGGAACAGTGGTGAGTTTGAGGTGAAGGTGGGAGTGCATCAGGGTCGGTACTAAGTCCACTACTATTTGTAGCTGTGATGGAGGTGCTGGCTCAGAACGTAAAGGAGGGTTTACCGTGGGAGTTGTTGTATGCAGATGATCTGGTGTTGATTGCGGAAAGTATGGATGGACTGAAGGAAAAGATGAACACGTGGAAGGAATGTATGGAGACAAAAGGTCTGAAGGTGAATATCGGAAAGACGAAGGTGATGGCAAGTGGTAAAGCATGTGGTGAGGTGGAAAGAACTGGGAAGTGGCTCTGTGCTGTGTGTCGAAAGGGTGTCAGAGTGAATTCCATTCAGTGTACAATGTGTGCTGAATGGGTTCATCAAAAATGTAGTGGTCTGAGAGGGTCATTAACCAGTGTGGCAGCTACATTCAAATGTAAGGTGTGCACAGAGGGAGCTGCAGATGGAGGAAATGTTGAGTTGGATCTTGGAGGCGGCGTGAAGCTGGAAGGTGTGAAAACATTTTGCTACCTCGGAGACATGCTGAATGGAGAAGGTGGATCAGACTCGGCAACGGTTGCTCGAGTGAGATGTGCATGGAAGAAGTTTCGGGAATTGAGTGGCGTGCTGATGATGAGGGGAGTGTCGTTGAAGCTGAAGGGAAAGGTGTATGCTGCATGTGTGAGAGGTGTTATGATTTATGGGAGCGAGACATGGGCAATGAACGTAGAGCAGCAACGAAGGTTGGAAAGGGTGGAAATGCGAATGGTTCGACGGATGTGCGGAGTATCGTTGAGAGAGAGGAAGACAAATGATGAATTGCGAAAGATGATGGGAATAGAGCCTGTGATTGATGCTGTGAAGAGGAACAGGTTGAGATGGTTTGGTCATGTGTTGAGGAAGGATGAAAGTGACTGGTTGAGAAGAGTGATGGAAATGAATGTAGAAGGAAGTAGAAGACGGGGAAGACCGAGAAAGACTTTGCTAAAGATGGTGGAAGAAGAAATGCGGGCAAGGGGGTTAACAAGGAGAGATGCAGCAAATAGGGCAAAATGGAGAAGATTGTCATGGGGACCGCAAGGCTAACCCCTGCTCTAGCAGGGAAAATGGCCTTTAAAATGCATGTTGTTGTTGTTGTTATACATTGTTTTTGGCTTCATTTCTCGATGGTGAAGAATCACTTCAAAAAAATTCATATCTGGATTTTCATCAGAATCTAATCGATTCGTCCTCATCACGCACCCAACCTCTAGACCAACTTTCATCCAAGTCCGTCCACAACCTTTTGAGATATCCTGCCCGCAGACAAGGCAGGGATGAAATCATAACCTCCGTCCACCTTCAGTCACGGAGGTAATAAGTTAGGCCAATAAATACTCATTCTGAAAAACCCCTCAAGCACCAGGTACGTGAACAAGTAAATAAGTACACCTGGTTTGCAGACAGCATTGATATAATCTTTAGTTTTCTCTGGCCAGTGGTTCCTACATTTATTGACGACATATTTTAGATTTAAACTTTCAGTGGTGATGGTAGTTCGTTTCCAGCCTATGGCTGCATCATTTCCTGGGGTCGTGGCTGTGCCCCTATTGTGGTGACCCCTGTTACCTGTCATCTGGTAATCATTTTGCTGACCTCAGAAGGAGGACAGGCTGAGTCAACCCACCTGGTGTTAATTCAGCAGCCTGACAGGGGCTTGAACTCAGGACCCAAAGATCTCAAACAAGCCACCTTAACGGTTAAGCCAACACCAGACAACACGTTTAATGAAAGTTAAGTGAATACAAAATGATTGAGATTCCATGATACATACAAGCACCTGAACTGTCAATCAGTGGAACAGCAGAGTAGCTGTGATCTGGAAGGAAGTCCTCCTTGAGGGCCTTGTTATCCTTAGTAAAAGCAAAGTTTCGCTTCTTTGGACACTTCCTGGGCTTCGGAGAGCTGCGATGAGAGAAAATCGTGGGTACTGCGGAACACCTTAACTTCTTTTTCCCATCTGCTCGTCCATTCTCAAACTGGTGATGATCAAAATGTTCCTGCACGTGGAAGAAATAAATGATGGATTCAGTTGTTTGGAGGCAACAAACTTTCAATGCAACAAAGGGGTTTGTTACAATTAGACGAGGCTCAAGGCAAATGGATCCTGAATTAATCATGTCATGGACCATAACATGTTGCATGCTGGTAACCAATGTTAACTACAACACGTGGACCAATTCGAATAAATAAATAATCAAATGCGTTACAGACATCGGTCACGTGTTCACTTTTCAGCAAGTCTTAGTATTTACTAGAGTCCCTTCAGGGACTCTAGTGTTTACTTATCGCTGATGATTTTTGTCTGTTTACGGCAACTTCCAACTACAATATGATTATACAGCACCACACATGTACACATAGTATATACGGTTATACAACTCACCTGGCACAGAAACGACCCGGAAGTCGGTTTCCACCTCAAACGACGAACTTTATTTTCCCAAATCTTTCTCCTTCCGGCATCTGCAGGGAATCTGTACATCTTGAAACCCTTTTCTGATCTATTGGTGCATCCAATGGCACAGCACCCTGTCATTTAAAAAAATAATGGCGAGAGATCGTGCGCTCATTCAATGAGCTGTCGATGGAAACAAAATGGCGCCCATGAACCACGTGACCCGAAGACTTTGGGTTTGGGGCGCGTCACGTCGCTACTCCGAGGTGCCGCATCACGGAGGCACAAACCGTCTGCTCCGCGGCTCCGCCCCTCTCCCTACTTCCCAATCTACAACTGACGTCTGAGTTGTGAAATTTATTTTTCAATCAGTCAAAGCGAACGATTTGTTCGAAATAATATATGTGAAGTGAAATATTGAAAAGATAAGTTTGCCAAAGGATGTTCAGTGTGAACTTTGACCTCAACGGGAAGTGTTAAGTTAATAATGAATAGGAGCTTTCGATTAAACATGACATAATAGTTACTACACTCGAAAGGACAACAAAAGACAAACGTCGTTTACAAAACAGGAAAATAAACAAATTGTAGTTACCGCGCGGTGCATCACGGGAAATGACGTCACTGCGCTACGTATTTTTTAAAAATCGCGCAAACGTTGCAGCAGTTTGGGTCTCTCATGGCGGACGGCGGTTTTGTTATGGAGCCCCTGGTAAGAAAAGAAAAGATAAGATAAGATAAGATAAGACAAGATAAGACAAGTTTATAAACAAAGGTTTATTAGTCTTTATACCATCAGAGTGACATCGGTGTTTATGTGTCGGCGATTCGGTTTCGATCTGCTTTAGTTTTGTCTGAAACATTCATAACGTAGATTTTACCTCAGAATGTCGATGGATGGTATTGCGGTGTTTGTCAACAATGTCGGCATGATACTCGTGGTAGGTACACACGTGATAGTCGTGAGATACTCGTTGCTGTTCACCCTTCGTTGGAGCATTAGAGTAGGCACTACCACTAAAATTTCAAAGTTGTGGAAATGCTTGCTTTAAGTTATTATTTATGTCTATGGGAGCTTATGAACTCATAACTTTTGAATTTTTTTTAAAATCTCAATTAGTCTCCGAGATATTCAACTTTTAAGACTCGAATATAGCTCGTTAAGTGTACCTATTGTCTAATACATTAGTGATGTAATTGATTGTGTCCAAATTCAAGGATGATTACATAATAAATTAAAAAAATAGACATAGAGTTCAATCTGCTGCATTTATTAATGAAGACAACCATGTAAAACCATATATCAGCATTTTCGAAAATTTGTAAGGAGCATTTTGGTAATAAAGTCATTGACCTTGTGTACGACCTTGACCTGGATTTCTCAAGGTCAAACCCGAGTTACGCAATAGCGATATTGCCGAAATATTGGAAACTATACATCTTTGTTCATAATATTCACAGCTACATGTACCTTATGAAGTATTTAGCATGTTTAGGTTATTAAAGTCTAATGTACAATGTTTTTAGTTGCCAAGGTTTAATTATCAGTGACCTTGACCTATATTTTTCAAGGTCAAGCATGCAAAAATGCCACTATTTTGCTCCAAACGGCACAATTTCAGAACTACACAGTATAACAGGTATAATACAGGATTGTACAGTCTATTGCTATGTCCATATACTGTCAATAATCAACAGATCAAAGATTATGTTAATATGACCTTGACCTGGTTTTGTCAAGGTCATAGGCAAACCTGAAGCTACACCTGAAATTCATGTTTCCAAAGTCAAACTGATGGTTGGTCCGTAACCCCACACACACTGCTGTAGCAATCTCACACAAACTCCAGCTCCTTGAACAAGATGTCTGTGACAAATTGTTTGAACTGAACATCAAAGTCCACACAGTCATCAATGGTTTCTTCCATCTTCCAGTAGGATATGGTGAGGACTGTCCCTTTGCGCTTGGATTTCTGGACTAAGCCCTGGTAGCATACGTCTACACCGTCTTCGTCTGTCCAGGTATGCAACAGAACAAGTACTTGTTGACGACACTGGCTGGGTTTTCCAGGATTGGCAGTATGGCATCAACCACCTCTGTACTGGACTCTGGGAACAACTGCAGAAAGTTTTCTCTGGACACAACCTTGCCCACCAGAGGGCGCACTTTTGTTTCTGTTTTGTTTCGCAGGGTCTTGTCTCTCCTTTGCTTCATTTCATGTGTTCGGCGCTCAATTGCAGCTGTGATCTTGACGTCTCTCCTTCTTCAGTCGGCTCATTTCTTGAGCTCGTTTCATGGCATACGTCACAAGCTTCTGCAGCTCATCCTCTGCCTCTCCCTCAAGCCACAACATGGTCTTGTTTTTGGCAAACTTCACTTTGGACTCCACAAACTGTGTTGTTGCATTGGGTGCTCTCCGCACTTGGCTATCCACCATCCCCAAGACTTCCTCTGCGAAGATGTTGTGTGTTGGAGCACTGGCAGTTTGTGCGAGTACTTCTTCAGAGGGATCTGATAGGTCTCCATGCATGATCTGATTGTTCATTCGCTTTGGACACCATTTTGAGACTTTTTGCTTCAGTTCTTTGTTTTGACGTTGCAGGTTGTCAGTTGATGTCATCAAAGTCTGATTCTTTTTTGACAGATCCACCACCTCCCTTTCCTTTTGATCCAGCCTAGATCTCACAATGTTGAAGTCTGACAGTAGACCCTGGTAGTTGAGGTGTTCAACAGTTTCTTCAAATTTTGCACACTTGGAAGCAGGAGGCCGAACAGACGATGCTGTGTTGGAGACTTTGTGCTTGACAGTGAGACGCTGTGGAAGCACAAACTCTGTTGACATGAACACCTCCAGTTTGTGCTGGCCACCCTTCCTCTTCCGCTGTTTGAAGAGTGTGGAACGCTGTGCCGCCAGCCTGCTGATTGATGCCTGCAGGCTCTCTGGGAGCAGTTCTGACGTGACGAGGTGACGTGACGAGCAAATTCCTTGTCTGAAATTATATTATTAGTCTGAGTAGGGGTTATTCCATACACTTGACATTTTGTATCTGGGAATCAGGGTTAAAATACCATGCAATCTGGTGACAACTGGAACAGCAAAATTGTAGTCACTTATTTTGTTATCAATTGTGATTATTAACCTTCCTAGTTCTTGCCAAAGATGAGTCTTGTGACAACAGACTGAATAGTGTTCAACAATTCATACTCAATGTACAAACCTGAGGTCCTCCCAGAATTGGGTACGAGACTTCCGCTGGTGGATCAGTTGACACATGACACTATTGGTCTGCTGTGCTGGCTGCACTCTGGCTAAAGCCAGACATAACAGGGAAGTGACCTGCTGGTATTAAAGATGACAAAATGAATAAAATGCATGCCATATAGTCTACACTGTAGGTGTGTGTTGAACGGCTATGTAGTAGCACGTGGTCCAAAGCACATGGTCTTGTTTACCAACAAGTGGTCACGTGATCTTTCTTGATATTAATCAAGTTTGAAAATCGGCCAAATAATGGACCCCAAAGTCATCAAAAGTTTCAATAACGAACATATTTTTATGATTAAACAAAGAAAGGGAGCGGATGGCTTGCGCTTGTGCGAGATTTCAATGGATTAGAATGACCACTGTCGGAACACATAAATCAACATGGCACCCACGGCGAGCGAAACCCGATTTTGTACCGCGGGTTTCTCCTGCTGACCATTCCCATCCACCGGCAAAAATTACACTAACAGAACCGGAAATTATTCTAGTTTATGCTGGTATTAATTGTTTTCATGCTACTTTTCAAAATATGACAGTATTTCAACAATTGTCGCCTACCCCAGTTTTCTCCCTCCCGGCAGCCATTTTCAAATCCGGATGTTTGGGGTCGGAGGCTCATGGGAGTTTGGGAGAAAGGTTTTTAAACAGTTGACATTCGATTTATTAGTCATACTCACCGACAATGGTGACGAGCTTCATTTAAAACAAAGTTGCAACCGGCACATGTTAAAAAAAATGGCCGCCATTACCGCCGATGCGAATGCGTGTCACGATCGACTGCAGCGCCCCTGGCGAGCGTGGTAGTGCCTAATTAGAGGCGAAAAGTTAATGCCCAAAGCCAAACGCCCAATCTGAGTGGATTCCAAACATTTGTCTGCTAGGCCTCAAGAACTGGAATGAAGCACTCGCATGTACACAGTCACAGGTGACAGTGACAGTATTTCAGCGAATCGTACACTGGTGGACATACATGACATCTTGCAAACATCTGGGGTATTTTAAAGGGGGGGGGGGTGGGGTCAAGTCAAAGGTTGTGAAGGGGTGACTTTTTCGTATAAAATTTGCCGAGGTTCGTGGAAGAGCTGGAGCAGGCTGGAAATGGGGAAACACCACCAGCAGATTGAGAGTGAGGTTACGTGTGTGGTTGCGTTAGAGGTCCTCCCTATATGTTGGAATCGAACGATCTTTATCTGTGCCTAAAAGGGAGATTATATCACTTTATGATTTATTTTTGTTCCTCCACCAACAACAACATGCATTTTAAGGCCATTTTCCCTGCTAGAGCGGGGGTTAGCCTTGCGGTCCCCATGACAATCTTCTCCATCTTTCCCTATTTTCTGCATCTCTCCTTGTTAACCCCCTTGCCCGCATTTCTTCTTCCACCATCTTTAGCCAAGTCTTTCTCGGTCTTCCCCGTCCTCTACTTCCTTCTACATTCATTTCCATCACTCTTCTCAACCAGTCACTTTCATCCTTCCTCAACACATGACCAAACCATCTCAACCTGTTCCTCTTCACAACATCAATTACAGGCTCTATTCTCATCATCTTTCGCAATTCATCATTTGTCTTCCTCTCAACAATACTCCGCACATCCGTCGAACCATTCGCATTTCCACCCTTTCCAACCTTCGTTGCTGCTCTACGTTCATTACCCATGTCTCGCTCCCATAAATCATAACACTTCTCACACATGCAGCATACACCTTTCCCTTCAGCTTCAACGACACACCCCTCCTCATCAGCACACCAATCAGTTCCCGAAACTTCTTCCATGCACATCTCACTCTAGCAACCGTTGCCGAGTCTGATCCACCTTCTCCATTCAGCATGTCTCCGAGGTAGCAAAATGTTTTCACACCTTCCAGCTTCACGCCGTCTCCAAGATGCAACTCAACATTTCCTCCATCTGCAGCTCCCTCTGTGCACACCTTACACTTGAATGTATCTGCCTCACTGGTTAATGACCCTCTCAGGCCACTACATTTTTGATGAACCCACTCAGCGCACATTGTACATTGAATGGAGTTCACTCCGACACCCTTCCTGCACACAGCACAGGGCCACTTCCCAATTCTTTCCACCTCACCACATGCTTTACCACTTGCCATCACCTTCGTCTTTCCGATATTCACCTTTAGACCTTTTGTCTCCATACATTCCTTCCACTTGTTCATCTTTTCCTTCAGTACATCCATACTTTCCGCAATCAACACCAGATCATCTGCATACAACAACTCCCACGGTAAACCCTCCTTTACGTTCTGAGCCAGCACCTCCATCACAGCTACAAATAGTAGTGGACTTAGTACCGACCCCTGATGCACTCCCACCTTCACCTCAAACTCACCACTGTTCCCGTCCTTCGTCCTTACAGCTGTGCACGCTCTTTTGTACATTGCCATCACTACTCTGATCAACCATTCCTCCACTCCTAACTTTCTCATTGCCCATGTCAATACTTTGCGTGGAACCCTATCGAATGCTTTCTCCAGATCAACAAACCCAAGAAACAACTTCTTCCTCTTCTCCATGTACTTCTCCTGCAACTGCCTCACAATAAAGAGCGCGTCTGTCATTCCTCTTCCTGGCATAAATCCAAACTGCATTTCGTCGATCTTCACTTTCTTCCTTATCCTCCTCTCCAACACCCTTTCCAATACCTTCATTCCATGCTCCAATAACTTTATCGCTCGGTACGAGCCACACTCCAGAGGGTCACCTTTCCCCTTGTATAGAGGGACGAGGGTACTCGGTTCCCAATCCACTGGAATGCGGCCTTCTTTCACCACCAGATTACAGATCTCTGTCATTCTCTTCACACCCCAACTTCCTGCTGCCTTCAACATATCTCCCACAACTCCCGTCGGCCCTCCCGCTTTTCTACTCTTCATTGCTTTTATCGGTTCCTCAACTTCCTTCTCAAGAAGCCAGGCTTGATTCTTCTGTTCCTCCAACGTAGCTGAATAATCATACAATGAGCCAGGCTTGATTTAACCTTCAAACATATCATAGAAACCATTCATGCCAGATGCGCACACCATTCATGTCAGATGTGCACACCATTCTTGCCAGATGCGCACACCATTCATGCCAGATGCGCACACCATTCATGTCAGATGCGCACACCATTCATGTCAGATGCGCACACCATTCATGTCAGATGCGCACACCATTCATGTCAGATGCGCACACCATTCATGCCAGATGCGCACACCATTCATGCCAGATGCGCACACCATTCATGCCAGATGCGCACACCATTCATGCCAGATGCGCACACCATTCATGCCAGATGCGCACACCATTCATGCCAGATGCGCACACCATTCATGCCAGATGCGCACACCATTCATGCCAGATGCGCACACCATTCATGCCAGATGCGCACACCATTCATGCCAGATGCGCACACCATTCATGCCAGACGCGCACACCATTCATGCCAGACGCGCACACCATTCATGCCAGACGCGCACACCATTCATGCCAGACGCGCACACCATTCATGCCAGACGCGCACACCATTCATGCCAGACGCGCACACCATTCATGCCAGACGCGCACACCATTCATGCCAGACGCGCACACCATTCATGCCAGACGCGCACACCATTCATGCCAGACGCGCACACCATTCATGCCAGATGCGCACACCATTCAGGCCAGATGCGCACCCCATTCATGCCAGATGCGCACCCCATTCATGCCAGATGTGCACCCCATTCATGCCAGATGCGCACCCCATTCATGCCAGATGCGCACCCCATTCATGCCAGATGCGCACCCCATTCATGCCAGATGCGCACCCCATTCATGCCAGATGCGCACCCCATTCATGCCAGATGCGCACCCCATTCATGCCAGATGCGCACCCCATTCATGCCAGATGCGCACACCATTCATGCCAGATGCGCACACCATTCATGCCAGATGCGCACACCATTCATGCCAGATGCGCACACCATTCATGCCAGATGCGCACACCATTCATGCCAGATGCGCACACCATTCATGCTAGATGCACACTCCATTCATGCCAGATGCGCACACCATTCATGCCAGATGCGCACTCCATTCATGCCAGATGTGCACTCCATTCATGCCAGATGCGCACACCTCCAAGAGAGCAGACAGTTAGAAAAGATAACAATTGTGAATGAAAAAATAGAAAGAGCTTGAGAAGATTGATTGAGTGATTGATTTAGTGCTCTGCTTAAAGGCAAAGGTGATGCTGGGGTGTTTGCCATTGCCTTTCCAGCAGTTAGGCAGGAATTTGTAATTTATTCAGGATAACGGTCTAATCTCGCCTACTCTTGGTGAAGGACAACGTGGGATCGATCCGAGGGACGGCGCATAATGACGAATCGCTCTGCCTGTGAAGCACTGGCATGACTTCCAGTATGTCTGTCTATCCTTGCCTTGTGCGGTGGGCTGTGCACAGCGAGTGGCCTGTCTGTTATGCCGGCCCAGTGTGCATATGATTAACACTGTTAATCTGCAATTTATCGAACTTTCCCTGAATCAAAGATAATGATTAGATTATTTATTTTATTAATTATTCTGTTAATGCAACATATTATGTCCACAAAGTAAATTTAGAGGTAGTGGATGAATGGAAACAAAATGGCGTACATGGCCCACGTGACCAGAATTTTCGAGACACATGCAGGGGTCCCAGCCCTCCTATTTTTCCTATTTATTCCTACTTTTTAATAGGATCCTATAAATCTCCTATTTTTTGGTGGAAATTCCTATTTTTCCTATTTTTTAACCCTCAATGTTCCAAAATTTAAATTGATATATTAATTAGTAGAATTTCTGTATCTAAGCGTCAGAACAGACGTTCCTATACCAATCGTCAGCCATGGAATTGCTTTCTGGGTCCATAATCGCAAGACAAATTTCCAAAACGACTTTAAGCTCAAATCCCCGAAGAACATATGTCTCTTTGTCTTTTTCTCGAAAACCGTTTGTTCGATCGATTTCACAAGTGGTGAGTGCATTTTTGAGGACTCAACAAAGTGCAGTGTTGAGGAAAAATTGAGTATGCAGTGATGACGTCACAAATAAATACTGTACGAAGTGGAGGCATGTCGTTTACACCATGGTGTAAAGTACGTGTTGTTATTGATCTCGACTGGAAATGATATGTATATCTTATGTATATTATGTTATTGTTATTTTTGACTTTGTCCTAATATTAAGTATATCCTTCCAAACAATTGTTTTACCTTTATGATTCGTGCTTCATGCTATTCAGTAACAGAATTATTAAAGATAAAATGAGATGAAAATAATATAACTATGTTTATCACGCATTTCTCTTGGATTATCTCATATACTTTGTGAAGAATGACTGAATGATACCTTGACCATTATCATTGTCCTTTGTCTTATTTCAAAAGTTCAGCTGAGCTCAATTTTTAAGGTTTGTACTTTACTTAGAGTAACAAAACCAACTGTGAACTTTGCGGTTATTCAGTTATTACTAACAACCTTTCCCTAAAGATTCTACCTGAAATTGAACTTTTCTACTAATTTGCTAAACATTGACATTTGATACTACATGTTTAACTCAATCTTTCGCTTATTACAATGAGATTGTATTTTGCCTAAAACTAATAGTATTTGCCTATTTGGCAAAGAACTAATTCAATCGACAATTCACACATTTCATCATTTAATTGCAGATAATAAAGAAGGACCACGACACAAAATAGGGATTACAACTTAATTCTGTATACTTTCGTGTGGTAGTTGCATATTCAGCTTTTAACAAAATTACAGTAGAATTAAAATTTACATACGCAATGCTGCACAATAGGTAATGCAAGCAATGTAGGACAATAAAAAAACAAACAAACAAAAAACAATAAAGACTGTTAAAGTCTTGTTGTTTCATAATCTTCTGAAGATAGTACAACAACAATACCAAAGATACATAATTGAATTGTCATCGCTTAGCTTGAACTCAGATTAGTGTTCAAGCTATTCAGCAGTGGAGAAAATGCAATTATCGGGTGGTAAACATGTTAGGACATGTTATTTATCATCTTTCTTGTTTCAGGTATAATCTGCAGACCGGTAAGAAATTTGTTGATTTGCCTTTAAATTACTTTGTTTGTTCTCATTATTTTACTAACTTATGTTTCAGTTTTGAAAAAAAAAACTGTTTGGTTCACAGTTCTTTCCACTTCATGCGTTAACAGGTTAGGATTTTCTATGCTAATTCATTTAATCTTATCTCATATTTGTTTTCTTTTTGACAGGTATACTCCCAGCAGTATAATGCCTGGTGGGAGAACTAAATTTAACCCAGAGTGGTTGAAAAGTGGACATGGATGTAGGCTTTCTGACTGGTGTCAGCCTAGCAAGTCCTCAGTGTTCTCAGCTTACTGCTCGTTGTGCCATTCGGAAGTGAGGTGTGACAATCAGGGTGTGAAACAACTGACACAACATGCCCAAAACAAAGGGCACCTGAAGCGTGCGAAGGAACTGCTGGGTGGGTCACAGACGTTGCTGACATTCGTTCAACCATCAACTTCATCTGCTTCAGCATCAGGGTCAGCTTCTACAGATGAGCCAAGTCGTGCAGCTTTAGTCTGTATGTCCAAAAAAGACGCTATTACAAAAGCAGAACTTCTATGGACATTGAAAGTTGTTCGTTCGAATCTGAGCTACTCTTCCTGTGACGGTTTGAAGGATCTTCTGCAGGCAATGTTTCCTGGTGCCCGGATGGTTTCTCAATGAGCTCATCGAAAGTTTCATATCTCATTAGCGAAGCCACAGGTCCTTATTTTCAGGACATGATAGTCACTGATGTTAAGAATTCAGCTTCTGGCTTCAGCCTCATGTATGATGAAACCACCAATAAACAGAACTTGAAGCAACTAGAAATCCGTGTACGGTATTGGTCTGATGCCGAGGAACAGATATTAGTATTTCACCTCAAAACTTACCTCATGGGTCATGCAACTGGAGAAGATTTGTCCAGGAAAATAATCTCTGCCTTGGATGAATCGAAACTGCAGCTTCAGGATATTATCATGCTCGGCAGTGATGGGCCTAATGTGAGCACCACTGTGTGGAGACAGATTGACAAAGCCATTCTCGACAACAGGGGCCCTGGTCTCCTTGATGTAGGGACATGTACTCTCCATACAGTACACAATGCTTTTGCCAAAGGACTTGCAGAGTACTGTGGAAACCTAACTGAGCTTGCAGTGGACATTTTCTACTGGTTCAAAGGCTCTGCTGCTAGATCTGTTGATTTTCAAGACATTCAGCATAAATTGGGTGCTGTTCCAAAAAAGCCTTTGAAGCATGTCGAGTGCAGGTGGTTGACACTGGGACCTGCAGTGGAGCGGCTGATAGAGATCTGGGAATCTCTCAAAGAGTATTTCTTGGTATTTCTTCCAAAGCAGCAGCCAAAGGACATGTTTAAACCCAGGTACAAAAGAATCAAAACAGAACTACAGCGACCGGAAATAAAAGCTCAACTGCATTTCCTGAAGTTCTTGGCAGCAACATTTGCAGAGTTCCTCACCTTCTTCCAGTCAGAGCAACCACTTGTGCACATTCTATATGACAAACTCCATGACCTGCTCAAAAAACTGATCAGAAGAATTATGAAGACTCCTTCAGTTGATGCTGTGAAAGACATCTCAAACCTTGATGTTTCCATTGTTGCAAACCAGCTGGAGAATGAATCCATGGGTGTGGGAGAGGATACCCGACGGTGTATCGCTAAGTTGAAAGTCTCTGAGAGGGAAAGGATGTATCTTGGGATGAGGAAGTGCTACCAGGCAGCCATAGTACACCTACAAAAGAAGCTTCCATTGACAAACAAAATCCTGAAGAATGCCAGATGTGAGCAGCCACAAAACAGGACTGCTGCATGGTCTCTTGAATCAGCCAAGAGCCTGTCCAGACAGCTGAAGAGGAATATTGACAGTGACAGCATTGCAGATGAATGGAAGGTGTACCAAGAGGAAGCCATTCCTACTGACTGGTCCCAGGAAACACAGGAGAATGAAGAAGAAGTCTGCATGAAGAGAGTGGACAGTTACTGGAGAAAAGTGTTGGCTTTAAAAGGCTGTACGGGAAACTGTAAATTCCCCCAAGTGAGACAAATGATAAGGATTGTCCTTGCACTGTCTCACGGAAACAGTGACGTGGAACGCGCGTTCTCAATCAGTGGGAAAAGTGTCACCAAGGAGAGAGTTAGTCTGAGCGAGGCATCAATCAATGGTCTCCGTGCAACAATGGATGGCATGAGATTGTATGGTGACCGGCCCGAAATGGTCCCAGTCACAAAGGGACTCCTCTCGTTAGGACGTTCTGCTCACATGCACTATATGCAGAGACTTGAAGAAGAACGAAAAGCCAAGGAAGATGAACAGAAAGCCAGGGAGAAAACCAGGCAAGAGAAAGAAGAAAGAGAGAGAACAGCTAAGATTGCTGTAGAGAAGGCAGCGGAGCTGTCTCGTAAGAGCGAGGACTTGAAGAAAACAGAGAAATCTCTGGCAGCAAAAGAGTCATCTCAGCAGATGTCACTGACTGTTAGCAACAGTCTGCTTGATCAAGCAAATAAAAAGCTTAAGGTGGCGCTTAAGAAAGGTGACATGACTGAAATTGCAGTAGCTCAGGCCATGCTTGAGTCTGCTCAGAAAAAGATTCAAGAGACACAGACTCGTATGGTGGAAACCAGGGAGGCGCAGAGAAAAGTGGAGAAGAAAAAGCAGACTTTGATAGAGTCCATGGTGGCTGCCAAAAAGAAGAAGTCATAGTTTTTGTTGTCGATGTTAAGACGGGTGGGCCCAAGTTCATTGGGGGTGTGTCCATGCCCATACATGTACATGTATTTGCATAAATCTTGCAGCAATAAAGCTACCGATGTTGTTCCAATGCTGAAATCTGTGCTATTACTTCCTAGTTTTTTCCTATTAAACTCCTATTTTTTGTGATCAGAATTCCTATTTTTCCTATTATTTTGTCAATCAAAGTGGCTGGGACCCCTGCACATGTCATAAATCTGTATATACAGTGATCCTTGGTTGGGGTCAGGGGAGAGAATGACACATGGGGGTGAATAAGCTTCACACAAGTTAAATGAAACCCAGGAAGAAGTAGAGGATGGGGAAATCAACATAAAAGCACTTGTTATTTATTTTAGTGTTTCCCATGTTGAGTGAATGTGTTTGTTAAAGAGATTTACAATGTCATTTGAAATCGCCTTTCTCTTTGATTACGAGAGTTTCATATAATTTATTCTTTGATTACAAGATTACAAGAGAAGTGAGATCTTGATCGGTGGTCGGTAAACCAGGTGAAGTCGGATGGCAATGGACCTGTATCTTGAAAACCGTTTGACTTGTTGGCCTGACGTTTAGGCTCAAAATCCATTTGTTGAACCATTACAAACAACAACAACAACAACATGCATTTTAAGGCCATTTTCCCTGCTTGAGCGGGGGTTAGCCTTGCGGTCCCCATGACAATCTTCTCCATTTTGCCCTATTTTCTGCATCTCCCCTTGTTGACACCCTTGCCCGCATTTCTTCTTCCACCACCTTCAGCCAAGTCTTTCTCGGTCTTCCCCGTCCTCTACTTCCTTCTACATTCATTTCCATCACTCTTCTCAACCAGTCACTTTCATCCTTCCTCAACACATGACCAAACCATCTCAACCTGTTCCTCTTCACAGCATCCATCACAGGCTCTATTCCCATCATCTTTCGCAATTCATCATTTGTCTTCCTCTCTCTCAACGATACTCCGCACATCCACCGAACCATTCGCATTTCCACCCTTTCCAGCCTTCGTTGCTGCTCTACGTTCATTACCCATTGTCTTGCTCCCTTCAGCTTCAACAACACTCCCCTCCTCGTCAGTACGCCACTCAGTTCCTGAAACTTCTTCCATGCACATCTCACTCTAGCAACCGTTGCCGAGTCTGATCCACCTTCTCCATTCAGCATGTCTCCGAGGTAGCAAAATGTTTTCACACCTTCCAGCTTCACGCCGTCTCCAAGATCCAACTCAACATTTCCTCCATCTGCAGCTCCCTCTGTGCACACCTTACACTTCAATGTAGCTGCCACACTGGTTAATGACCCTCTCAGACCACTACATTTTTGATGAACCCATTACAAATGTAGGAAATTTATTTGAGTGGGTGTCCAACATCGTATTTTATTGCTGACAGTATTTTTTTTTTTGTTGTCCAAACCCATTTGTCCAGGCAAAGCCCAAACCTCTTTGGAGGGAAATGTACTGTGACCCACGAAAAGGAAGGTGAGTTTTGTGATCGAATACAAATCGAGCTTTTCCGAAAGTTTATTTTTGTTTTATGTAAATCGGTAACATTTTCTTCCTTACTAATTTTGTTGTTGAGATGACAAAAAACAATGTAAAAAACAATATAATTTCTTCGAAAAATTTGTGCTTTCATTAGCATTGATTTAGGATACAATTCATTTGCCTCTGATTCTGCAGTTTGTGCTCAGTCTTATCTTGAGATTGTGTTATCACTCACTCATCCTCTTTGTCCCAATGGGACATAAGGCTGCTTCAAGCTTTTGCTATTTATTTCTATCCTGAGCTACATTCTGTGCCTCACACCATGATAGGCCCATCTCCTCCAGATCAGCTCCCATAGTCCTATGCCAAGTTGGTTTGGCCTGCCAGGTTTCCCCCTTCCTGGCAGTGTCCATCCCAAAGCAACATTTGGGATTCGGTCATGGGACATTCTAAGCACGTGGCCAAGCCATTGGAGGCGGCGACACTTACTTTCAAGGGCAATGCTGGGGCAACCGTTTTTTTTTCTTTTCGTCATGCAAGTGTTTGTTGTACACCGCTCCTTTCCTATGCCATCTCCAGGCGCTGCATGACGTCATTGCCGGGCACCGAAGAGGGCCCAGAAATGATGCGCGCTGAAAGAGAGAACTCAATTTTCACTCCTGTTTCTTGTTGTACACCGCACCTTTCCTATGCCATCTCAAGGCAACTATTGCCTTGTATATGGGGGGGAATAAGAAAAAGGGAATAAAACACAAAGGGAATAAGAAAACGAAATAAAGAGATATAAAATAAATATAAAATATGGAAGATGGACTAAACAGCAAAATGGCTAGGAATTTGAATTGCACATGGTACAAATGACCTTTTGAAAATGTTCTTCTTCATCCTCCTTACACGAAAGCGTCTTTGAAAAAGCCGTTCAAGAAATGATTTTCATCAGGACACACCTGCACCGCCTTCCTTTTCAATGCTCGCAGGTATAGAGACTCCAGACTGGTTGAAGGCCCACCTACAGCTTTAAATGCCAGTGTAATGACCTTTCTCAATCGTGACTTATTCCACACATTAAGATAACTGTTCCAACTACCGACTACAACTGTTCAACAACAACGACTGTTCCAACTACAACAACAACATTAAGATAACTACCGACTCCTCTCCGGCCTTGCCCCCCCCCCCCCCCCCCCCAGCTCTCTCTGGGCACTGTCCCCCAAATATTCCTGCAGGTCGCACAAGATCTGCCTGCAACCCTCTTATGGTTAAACTGCCAAAATCAAGACTCTCTGCTCACCTTCACTCCTTCATTCCTCTTTTCTCCCGCCTCTGGAACAAACTCCCCCACTCTCTTCAATCCCACTCCTCCCTCCAGGTCTTTAAAACAGTTGTTCACCACCATCTCTTATCTTCCCCCATCCAAAAGCTTGATCTTTTCTACCCCCACTAATTTCATCCCAAATCCACTTTTTTGAAATACCAACTTCTGTCCGGGATGTCCTTGGTGTCCTTGTGTTTTATACTTCTCCCACCCCCCCCCCCCTTCCCACACCTCCTCCCCCCAAGCCCTCTCCCTCCCACACATCTCCCGATGTCCCTGCTCTCAAAAGTTGTGTTTGTGTGCTTCCCCTTCTCTCCCCATCTTGTCTACCGCTCCCTCTTTTTATATATTTGGTTTGTCTGTTTGATTTGTTTGTGAAATAAATGTTAGCTCTTTCACGAGCCTCGATTCTGTATACAAAAAAAAAAAAAAAAGGCTCTGCATTACGTCATTGCCGGGCACCGAAGGGGCTCGGCAATGACGCACGCTGAAAGGGAGTACTCAGTTTTCACTCTGGTTGTTTGTTGTACACTGCACCTTTCCTATGCCATCTCCAGGCGCTGCATATCGTTATTGCCGGGCACCGAAGGGGCTCGGCAATGACGCACACTGAAAGGGAGTACTCAGTTTTCACTCTGGTTGTTGTACACCGCACCTTTCCTATGCCATCCCCAGGTGCTGCATAACGTCATTGCTGGGCACCGAAGGGGGCTCGGCAATGACGCACGCTGAAAGGGAGTACTCAGTTTTCACTCTGGTTGTTTGTTGTACACTGCACCTTTCCTATGCCATCTCCAGGCGCTGCATATCGTTATTGCCGGGCACCGAAGGGGCTCGGCAGTGACGCACGCTGAAAGGGAGTACTCAGTTTTCACTCTGGTTGTTGTACACCGCACCTTTCCTATGCCATCCCCAGGTGCTGCATAATGTCATTGCTGGGCACCGAAGGGGGCTCGGCAGTGACGCACGCTGAAAGGGAGTACTCAGTTTTCACTCTGGTTGTTGTACACCGCACCTTTCCTATGCCATCCCCAGGTGCTGCATAACGTCATTGCTGGGCACCGAAGGGGGCTCGGCAGTGACGCACGCTGAAAGGGAGTACTCAGTTTTCACTCTGGTTGTTTGTTTTCTTATTTTCTTTCTTGTTTGTCCGGGCGATATCTCAGCCATCCTTTGAGCTAGGAAGCTGAAATTTCGGCACAATAGTGAGCAAGTCCTTTGTCAAAAAAACGGTATTTTTTGTTTTTTGATTAATCAATTAATTGAGGAGTTATTTAGTTATTAGCGATTAATTAAGTACTTATTTAATTAATTAAATTTCCTTTCTCTTCTGACCATTATCTCAGGTACCTTTTAAGTCAGGAAGCTGATATTTGGACATGCCAATGACCAGGTGATTTGGCTGCAAAGGCTATTTTTGATTTATTAATGAATCAATTAATCGATTAATTATTAAATTATTCGTTTAATGACTAAAAAAATTTTTTTTTTTTTTTAAAGTTACAGATTCTGATGAAATGGTGGTGGTTTATGTGTTCTATGACCGAATTGATTAATAATTTAATTTTTTTATGATTATTATTTATTTATTTTCATTATTAATCATTTATTTATTTTCTTTCTCATTTCGCCAATATCCCAGGCACCTTTTGAGCTAGGAAGCTAATATTTGGACATGACAGTGACCAAGTGATGTGGCTATCAAGGATATTTTTGATTTATTGATTAATCATTTAATCGATTCATTATTTATTGATTAATCAATTAATTATTTAATTTTTTATTAATGACTTATTTAATTTAATTTCTAAAAGATACATCTTCGGATGAAGCACTCGTGGTTTAGTTATGCTGTTAGGCCAGATAAAAAAAAAGAGTTGTTGATTGTCCCCGCCCGACCCTACGAAACATACCCGACCCAAAACTTTTTTTATTTTTTATTTTGAAAAAAATCATAAAAAACGATCTTTTCACATTAAAATTTGGTGCCGTTCTGCACCGCATGCGCAGTGCGTGCTGCGCAGAGCGTCGCGAGTGCCTCGGGCAACTTCACCCATTTTACGTTAGCCATTCATGGCGGCTATTGTGTGAGATTTTTCCCGCTGAAATCTGTATTGATTCGTGCTAGAATCGGCTTGAAATGCCTATTGTGATCGCATCAATAGCCCGTGAGGGCTCTTCCAAGACGGTGAAGGACTGGTTTGCGTGCAATGTCGAGTTGGATGTTACAATCTCGGACTTCTATGCAGAGTTCTCAGACGGCAAGTATGATGGGGATAGGGAGCCATTGCCTGACGATACACGCGGTACTTTTGTCAAAGTATTCGCCGGCCCCAGTAAAACTGACATGACGAAAGTTTCACCAGCTTGCAAAGTTTCTGATGTGACAAAGACTCTTGGCTCATTTCTCAAATTTGTGTTGGCTGCAGACACGGCCACGGATCACAGGATGGAACCCGATGAATGAAGAAATAAAATCATTTTGAGGAGAAAGGAGTCTTTATTTCATATTTTTCCATGTCAACAAAACTCAATGGAAAGTAGGAAAAAAATATAAAAATTAAAAATAAAAACCGCCCTCCCTACCCGAACTTTTCAGAAAAAAGGACGCTCAACAACTTTTTATTTTTATGTGGCCTCAGCCAATTGATTAAGAAAATATTTTGTGATAATCTTTTATTGATTTTAATTATACAATTAATCAATCAATTATTGTACACCTCTCCCTCCCAATGCAGTCTCTATGAGCTGCACTGCGTTATTGCCGGGCGCCGGAGGTGCCCTGGCAATGCCGTGCTGTGGGATATTTAATTATTTGGCATGGGGGCGGTGTACTTTGAATGTATCTTTACTTGTTTTCTTGTTTGTTTGACCGGGCAATATCTCAGCCATCCTTTGAGCAAGGAAGCTGAAATTTCGGCACAATAGTGAGCAAGTGCTTTGTCAAAAATGGTATTTTTTGTTTTTTGATTAATCAATTAATTGATGAGTTATTTAATTATTATCGATTAATGGGCTGAATGAGTTCGGCACGATTACCAGGGATTAATCCCTGGTGTTGGGCTAGCGGCTAGGGTGCCAGCTTAGGATCCTAGGATCCTGGGTTCGAATCCCGGTCGATCGCTGAATTAACGCCAGGGGGGTTGACTCAGCCTGTCATCCTTCCGAGGTTGGCTAATTGAGTACCAGTTCACTGGTAATTCCCTGCTTGTCGTAAAAGGCGACAAAAAGGGTTGGCGGCAGGAAGGGCATCTGGCCGTAAAACATTGCTTCAAAAAGGGGACCGAAAAACAACAACAACCACGGTCCCCGAAAAAGGCCAACCCCCGCTTGCGGGGGAAAAAAATGGCCTCTAAAGGTGTTTTTTTTTTAAATTAAGTACTTATACCTGGTGAATTTTTCTTATTTTATACTTACTATTTACTTCTTAACTACTTATTCTTATTCTCATTCCCGGTGTGTACCCTGGTTTGAAATAGGTACACCGTATCCCTGTGTGTCGTAAGAGGCGACGAAGGGTTGGCGTCAGGAAGGGCATCCGGCCATAAAAACATTGCCTCGAAAAGAGAACCATGACAATTACAACTACATATGGGCAGGGTACAGCCCGAAGTGGAGATCGGTTTCTGAGGTTTGGGACATGGAATGTAGGGACAATGACAGGGAGATCAGGAGAAGTGGTGGAAGTATTGATCAGAAAAAAAGTGGACATATGTTATGTGCAAGAGATGAGATGGAAGGGAAGTGGTGTGAGAATGGTGAAGGGTAGACAGGGACAGAAATACAAGTTTGTGTGGCAAGGGTGCCCGGAGGGCGTGAATGGTGTTTGTGTCCTGTTTTCTGAAGAGTTTGTAGACAGTGTGGTGAGTGTGACTAGAGTGAGTGATAGGCTGATGATGGTGAAAATGATGATTGGAAAGCTCTTGGTTAACGTCATCTCGGGATATGCTCCGCAGGTTGGTCGGAGTGATGAAGAGAAGGACAGGTTCTGGTGTTCGATAGAGTAGCTGATGGAAAACGTGAAAGATGAGGAAGTTGTTGTGGTAGGAGGAGACCTAAATGGACATGTGGGAAGGAGTATGGATGGTTTTGAGGGAGTTCATGGGGGTTACGGATATGGTGTGAGAAATGGAGAAGGTGAAAGGATTTTGGAGTTTGCTGATGGAGCTGATTTGTTGATTTGTAATATTCAGTTCCAGAAAGAGGATAATAAGCTTGTTACACACACACGTCAGGTGGGTCGACGACAACCGTTGACTACCTGATGGTGCGTAGGCGAGATAGGGGGCACCTCCGGGACACAAAGGTGATCCAGGGGGAGGAGGCTGTTTCACAGCACCACTTGGTTGTCTGCAAGACAAGGGTGAAAGGTGCGAGGAGAGCTCGGCGGGTGAAGTACCAACCGAGAATGAAGGTGTGGAGGTTGAAAGAGGTGACGGTAAGGGAGGCATTAAAAGAGAGGCTGAGTAGGGTAGAGGATGATGTGGTTGAGCTTGAAAGTGGTTGGAGGTCAATGAAATATAGTCTGTTGGGAGCCGTTGGTGAGGTATGTGGATGGACAAAAGGACCACTGAGGCACTCGAAAACATGGTGGTGGGATGATGAAGTTGGAAAGAGGATTGATGAGAAGAGGAAGAGGAAGATGTTCAAGGAGTGGCAGAAGGCGAAGGGTACGGGAGCAGCAAAAGCAGAGCATGAAAGTTATAAGGCAGCCAAGAAGGCTGCAAAGAAAGAGGCAGCAAAGGCGCAGGAGGCATGTAGGAAAATGTTCGGAGAACGCTTGGATTCAGAAGAGGGTCAGAGAGCGGTATTCAGGATTGCAAAGCAGATAGCGAAAGAGAGGTGTGATGTGATGGGGGTGGTTTGCTTGAAGGATGAAGTCGGACAAATCGTTGTGGACCCAGATGGAATTAAAGGAAGATGGAAAAGATATATGGAAATTGGATTGGAAACCGAGTACCCTCGTCCCTCTATACAATGGGAAAGGTGACCCTCTGGAGTGTGGCTCGTACCGAGCGATAAAGTTATTGGAGCATGGAATGAAGGTATTGGAAAGGGTGTTGGAGAGGAGGATAAGGAAGAAGGTGAAGATCGACGAAATGCAGTTTGGATTTATGCCACGAAGAGGAACGACAGACGCGCTCTTTATTGTGAGGCCGTTGCAGGAGAAGTACATGGAGAAGAGGAAGAAGTTGTTTCTTGGGTTTGTTGATCTGGAGAAAGCCTTCGATAGGGTTCCACTCGAAGGATTGACATGGGCATTGAGGAAGTTACGAGTGGAGGAATGCTTGATCACAGTAGTGATGGCAATGTACAAAAGAGCTCGCACAGCTGTAAGGACGAAGGACGGGAACAGTGGTGAGTTTGCGGTGAAGGTCGGAGTGCATCAGGGGTCGGTACTAAGTCAACTACTATTTGTAGCTGTGATGGAGGTGCTGGCTCAGAACGTAAAGGAGAGTTTACCGTGGGAGTTGTTGTATGCAGATGATCTGGTGTTGATTGCGGAAAGTATGGATGCACTGAAGGAAAAGATGAGCAAGTGGAAGGAATGTATGGAGACAAAAGGTCTGAAGGTGAATATCGGAAAGACGAAGGTGATGGCAAGTGGTAAAGCATGTGGTGAGGTGGAAAGAACTGGGAAGTGGCCATGTGCTGTGTGCAGGGAAGGATGTCGGAGTGAACTCCATTCAATGTACAATGTGTGCTGAGTTAGTTCATCAAAAATGCAGTGGTGTGAGAGGGTCATTAACCAGTGTGGCAGCTACATTCAAATATAAGGTGTGCACAGAGGGAGCTGTAGATGGAGGAAATGTTGTTGGATCTTGGAGACGGCGTGAAGCTGGAAGGTGTGAAAACATTTTACTACCTCGGAGACATGCTGAATGGAGAAGGTGGATCAGACTCGGCAACGGTTGCTGGAGTGAGATGTGCATGGAAGAAGTTTCGAGAACTGAGTGGCGTGCTGATGAGGGGAGTGTCGTTGACCTGAAGGGAAGGGTGCATGCTTCATGTGTGAGAAGTGTTATGATTTATGTGAGCGAGACATGGGTAATGAACGTAGAGCAGCAACGAAGGCTGGAAAGGGTGGAAATGTGAATGGTTCGGTGGATGTGCGGAGTATCGTTGAGAGAGAGAGGAAGACAAATGATGAATTGCGAAAGATTATGGGAATAGAGCCTGTGATTGATGCCGTGAAGAGGAACAGGTTGAGATGGTTTGGTCATGTGTTGAGGAAGGATGAAAGTGATTGGTTGAGAAGAGTGATGGAAATGAATGTAGAAGGAAGTAGAGGACGGGGAAGACCGAGAAACACTTGGCTGAAGATGGTGGAAGAAGAAATGCGGGCAAGGGGGTTGACAAGGAGAGATGCAGAAAATAGGGCAAAATGGAGAAGATTGTCATGGGGACCGCAAGGCTAACCCCCGCTCTAGCAGGGAAAATGGCCATAAAATGCATGTTGTTGTTGTTGTAATTAAGTACTTATACATTTCCTTTCTCATCTGGGCAGTATATCAGGCACTTTTTGAGCGAGGAAGCTGATATTTGAACACGACAATGACCAAGTGATTTGGCTGTAAAGGATATTTTTAATTTACTGATTAATAAATTAATCGATTAATTATTTAATTATCTTTTAAATTATTGAAATATTTTATTGATTTTCAAAATTACAGCTTCAGATGAAGCACTGGTGGTTTAGGTATGCTATTAGCGAATAATTGATTGTGAAAATATTTTATGATAATGATTTATTGATTTTAATTATGCAATTAATCAATCAATTATTGTGCACCTCTCCCTCCCAATACAGTCTCTATGAACTGCATGGCGGTTTTGCCGGGTGCCGGAGGATAATTATTTATTTGGCATGGGGGTTTCCAAAATGGTGGCCATATGGCATTCGCAATATAGATATGCTGCTCTAGATGTCACTTTATGATTCTAAAAGTCGTTTTAAAGGTGTAAGTTGGTAATACTATTGCACCAGAATATCAAACAGAGGGTTACATAAAATATATATGGCCGCCATTTTTCAAAATGGCCACCATTTTATGAAAATGGTGGCGATTTATTGAAATTTCTGTGCTAACTCAATCACATGACAAATGAATTTAATAGCAACCACAATCAACCTAATAATGTGTTACATGTCTTTGCAGAGTATGGTGGTGGTGGTGGTGGATATTGTGATAGAGGTGGCGGTTGCAGTAATAGGTGACCCGATAGCACATAATGGCGACTAAGACACTTAATTAATCATGTCAAAACGGTTCAAACTTGTGGACACGTGTGCATCGCCTGCATATCAACAGCCAGCTCATACAAACTGGGACCTTTGTGTTATATGCCAGGAGCAAACAATCGAGTCGCTTCGATGCCCGGCACTGTCGAAACGGTCAGACATTGGAAGAGGGTACAAGTCACTTGCTGATAACCTTGTCAAATTCAATGAACTAAGACAGTTACCAAGAACATTGCAGTTGGACAGAATAGATGGTGGTTCTGGTATTGAAGGTGCTATGGTTGCCAACGAGGCTAAGTGGCATCACACATGCATGCTCCGCTACAACAGTACAATGCTGCGAAGAGCAGAGAAAAGAACGATGCCAAGTGTAGCAGCTACGTCGAGTGGAAGTGGTGATACTCCATGCAAATGGACTAGATCGTGGCTTGCTAGCACAGAAACAATTGCATGCGAGCCTTCATGCTTCTTCTGTGGACATTTGGCTGGTAATGATGGCCTTCATGAGGCTTCAACATTTCAGATTGACCGCAATGTACGGGCAAGTGCAGCAGTTGTTGAGGATACTGAGCTATTGGCCAGGCTCAGTGTGGGTAACATGGTGGCATTGGAAGCCAAATACCATACAAAGTGTTTGCTGGCCCTATACAATCGCGCAAGAAAGGTCAAGACAGATGCACAGCAAGGGACAGATAGCGAACGTGTAATTTCCGGAATCGCCTTTGGTGAACTTGTGATGTACATTGAAGAAACTCGCCTGGAATCAGGAACTGCACCAGTCTTTAAGCTTGCTGATCTGGCACATCTCTACATGTCAAGAATGGAACAGTTGGGAGTTGCACATGACAAAAGAGTAAATACCACGCGACTGAAGCAAAGACTCTTGGCCCAGTTCCCAGACCTGCGTGCTCAGAGTAAGGGGAGAAATGTTGTGCTGGTATTTGATGAAGATATCGGTGCTGCATTAGACAAAGCCTGTGATGGGGACATTGATAGTGACGCTGTTCACCTTGCACGTGCTGCACACATTGTACGTCAACACATGTTCGAAGACTCGGTGCCTTTCAATGGGTCATTTTAGGAAAGGTGCCAGGAGAACTCTGTGCCAAAACTTTTGCTTGCCTTTGTGAGCATGGTGCTGGAGGGCCCCAGCATCAAGGACCAAAGCCTGGTGTCTTCGACACCAGCAACACTGGCTATTGCCCAACTTCTGAAATATAACTGTCAAGCACAGGCGAACCCAGAAAAACACTACTCCATCAGTCAGACACGATACCTCCCAGGAAACACCTCTTCCAACATACATTGGGCTAATGCTGCATGCAAAAACTCGTAAGAAAGAACTGGTAGACAGGCTATTCAATCTCGGCCTCAGCATCTCATATGACCGCGTGCTGTGCCTCTTTGCTGAGATGGGGAACAATGTCTGCCAACGCTTTCGCATGGAGCAAGTGGTTTGTCCAACCACCATGCATGGCAACATATTCACAACTGCTGCTGTGGACAATATTGACCACAATCCGAGTGCAACCACAGCCAAAGACTCATTCCATGGAACAGGAATCTCATTGCTGCAACATCCCACGTGCGCAGATGCTGGAGTAGACCGTGGTATTGTCATAATTGGAGGCAATGTTGGCTCGAAGATGGTTGGTGATCTTGGCAAGTTGGCAACAGTTTGCCTCCCTGAAGAGTGACATGGTATTATTTTCTCGGTTGTATATCGGCTGTCAGACTCGGGATGGAAATCTTGATGAATTCTTTCGACACGAGAACCAAGGATGCCCACCAGCACTCTCTGAGGCAGGGAGACTTCACCTAGGCACCAAGAGTGACTTGTTGACGTGTCTGGAAGGCCTTTCCAATGTGCAATCAGAAGCTCCTAGTGTCACCAATATAGTATTAGATGGAGCAGCCATCATTCAAATGCTGAAGCCAGGAACTGCAAAGACATTTCTTGAATATGCCAGTCAGGTGTTCATCCCATACGTCTTAGGACAGCTTCAACATGCATCATGTCTAGATCTGGTCTGGGACAGCTATGTAAATGATTCTCTAAAAGCAACAGCCAGGGCAAAACGTGGAAAGGGGGTTCGCAGACGTGTTGTTGAGTCTGCACCCGTACCAAAAAACTGGCAGGACTTCTTGCGTGTGGATATCAATAAGACAGAACTGTTCAGTTTCCTGTCAAAAGTACTCATCCATTCATTCGATACTGAAAACAAGGAGCTGGTAGTCACAGATGGGGACCAGGTACTCTGTGTGCCACCACAACAGGACATTGACTCACTTGCACCATGCAACCATGAAGAGGCAGACAGTCGAATGTTGCTGCATGTAGCACATGCTGCAAAGCACGGACATCACCAGATACTAGTACGTGCTGTTGACACCGATGTTGTGGTGTTGGCTGTGATGGCTGCTCATACACTACCAGATAAAGATGAACTGTGGCTAGCTTTTGGAACAGGAAAGAGTTTTCGCTACATACCAACCCACAAAATTGCAGCCTGTCTGGGTCCAGAGAAATCACGTGCGCTTCCAATGTTTCATGCCCTAGCAGGGTGTGATACGGTGTCAGCCTTTGTTGGACATGGAAAGAAAACTGCATGGGCTACTTGGAACTCACTGCCAGAGCTCACTGATGCACTTTTGTGACTGGCACGTGCTCCCAGTGGGATCTCGGAACAAAGCATGAGTGTCATTGAGAGGTTCGTCATACTCCTCTTTGATCGAACAAGTACTTGCACTGATGTTAACAAGGCTAGGAAGAAGCCGTTTGCAAAGATTAACTCTATTAAGCGAATTCCGCCAACACAGGCTGCTCCAGAACAACATGTTAAGCGGGCTGTTTTCCAGGGTGGCCATATCTGGGGCCAGACACTGCTTCCACAGCCTGCACTTCCTTCTCCATGTAGCTGGGGTTGGATAAAGACTGATGATGGACTTTATCAACCAAATTGGACGACACTTCCTGAAGCATCCAAGACCTGCTATGAGTTGATCTCCTGTGGCTGCAAGAAAGGATGCCGTAACCACTGCAAGTGCAAAAAGGGTGCACTTAAATGCACAGCTCTCTGCTGGTGTGAAGGCGAATGTCCAAGAAACTAATATACCTAGCAGTACGTCAATTTTTACATAAGCTGAACTGTTTTAAAGCAATATGCTCAGATATGATCCCATTTTGTGAACATGGCGGCCATTTTGAAAAATGGTGCCCGTTAATATTCTGGCATAAGATCATGAACAATTGGCAGCTCTAAAGTGGCTATTAGACACAAACAAAGACATCCAGTAGGCATTATCTATATCGCTAATGCAGCATGGTGGCCATATTGGAAAATTGCCGCTCTGGCCAACATAGGTACAATTTCAAGTGCCTCCATATCTGAAATTGTTTACTATGTAATTATCTATGTCTGTGCCAATTTTGATACTTTTATCAAAAAATGAACAATTGGTTTGCTAATCCGCTGGACTATTGCTGATTATACTGCCAAGGTAGGTAAATTAATTTACAGTCTCTCGGGCTTCTCCGTTTACCGTAATGGGTGCAGAAGGTGCGGTGTTAATGACTAAACAGCTAAATCATCAGCAAAGTCCAGATCTTCAGGTTGGATGGAAAGGGTCCACTGGATGCCTCGAGGTCTATCTGATGTGGTGTTCCTCGTGATCCAGTCCATTGTAATCAGAAAGAGGATCGGTGATATAATACAACCATGGCGAACTCCAGACTCCACCAGGAACCACTCTGATAAGGAGATGTTCATGATGACACTGAATTAAAAGTGTTCATATAATTTGCTTATTAGAGCAATCATTTTCTGTGGAATTCCATAAAATCTCAGTATCTTCCACAGGCTTGCTCTATGTACACTATCGAATGCCTTCTTGAAGTCAATTAAGTTGATATAAAGGTGTATTCAATTCTTAGCATTGTTCAGTGATGTTACGTTGTGCAAAGATTTCCTCGATGCACCCTCTTCCTGCTCTGAATCCCGCTTGCTCCTGCCTCAACTTGATGTCAATAACCTTGTCGATTCTGTTGAGGAGTATCCTACAGAAGACCTTGCTGGTGATTGAAAATAGTGTTATCCCCCACCAGTTGTCACAGTTATGAAGATCACTTTTCTTGGGTAGCTTGACAATGAGGCCTTTTGTCCAGTCAGCAGGGATAATATAATTTGTCCAAACCACTTTGAAAAGGTCAGTGAGCACCCTTGTGGCAGTACTGATGTCAGCTTTAAGCATTTCCGCATGGATGAAATCTATGCCGGGGGCTTTTCCACTCTTCATGGCTTTGATGGCAACTCTGACGTCTTCTTCAAAAGGTGGCTCAATGTTGATCCCAAGGATATCCTCTGCTGGTAGATGATCAGACTGGTTAATCTGGCTCTGGGCTGTTAAGGACATCGTGGAAATGTTGAACCCATCTTGCTGCTTGCTGCCGCTCTTTTGGTACAACATTCCCACTTTTATCTTTCACGGGGGCAGAGTGATTGGTGTTTTTACCGCACAGTTGTTTGCTGATCTTGTACACTGTGCTCATCTCTCGCCTTACTGCGGCCTGTTCAGCTTCATTAGCTAACTCCTCTAAAAATGACCTGTCTTTGCGTGCACTCTTCTTGAATTCCTTATCTTTAGCCTTTTAAGCTTGTTGGACCTGTTCCCGAAGCCATGGTAACTTTGTGCTCAAACATCTTTCCCTTCAATTACTTCCTTTCGTCAATTTTCTTCCATGTCCCTGTTGTTAACCATTCTTTTTTTATATTTCTTCTTTCTAAAACCAATGACTTTCTGTACAGTTTGTATACCTCTTTGATGGTGTCCTATTTCCTCATGACATCTTGGTCTTCTTCCTCTTTTTTTTTGGTTGCTAGTGCCCTAAAACGCTTCCTCAGCTCTATGACAAAGTCTCTTCTGTTGTCTTGAGACTTGCGTTTGGCAATTATTATGTGTTCCTCTCCGAACCCCGGTTACGATGCACCTCAGAGTCTCTAGAGGGAACGCGGCAGAAAGATTTGTTATTTTGAGTGTTCTAATAAACCATGGTAAAACCACACCAATGCAATTGTAGAACAAAACAAGTAATTGTATTAAAAACTATCACATACACAATAATAACACTCTCAAAGAAAGTACAATGAAAATATCACTTGCATCAAATGAACAATACATATGATTGTACCATCATTCCCCAATGCTCTCAAAGCAATGAACTCACAATACGCCAAACGTGAGTGGAATGTAACATTCCCCAAAGTCCGTGCACTAATCCCCACGCTGGTTGAAGTCTTGCAGAACGACGAGAACAGACAGGTATCGGCACGGCGGCAAACGAGGGGTTACATGGTGAGAGGTTGATTATGAGAATTGAGCCGATATGGGAACCAACGGCAATCAACACGATGAGGTCGATATGGAAATCCCAACGACAAAACAAGATGCACGAAGCAGACAGTCTCTTCGAGGACAAAATGGCGTATCAGCCTGTAATGGAGGCGCTTGATTTTTCTCCAACAATAACTCGCGCTTGGTAATAAAACCTGAGACGCAGGTTTAATTGCAATCACAATATAGGACGATGTTGTGGGCAATCCCTCCCCCGGGAAGCCTCAACTCATTTGTGACCAATATCAATAAAGTCCGCTCGCAGCCTCTATGCGATTCACGGCTGTATCTCTCTCATGGCAATCTCTTCCCTCATCTTCCGGTTCCTTTGCCGCGTTTTTCTTTTTCCTTCACAAACATTTATTTTTACCTTTTACTAAAGTCATCTCCATTTCACACAAAAATCTTAACAACAATATTACCTGAAACTAAAAATCCTACAAGTACATAATAACAACAAAGGCGGAAGTGATGGATCCGTAACACAATGTCTAGATGTTTTCTACCTTGACTGTGTTTCTGCCTTTCGTATCTTCAGCTTGATAGTTGCTGCAACTAAATAGTGATCACTGTTGGCATCAGCGCCACGAAAAGTACGTCCTGTTGAGATCGTCGCCATTTGTTACTAATGATTATGTGGTCAATCTGGTTGCGTCTTCTATATATTATATTCTATACATATGTCTGTCCATCCCACCTGGAGCAAGGAAATGCTCCTTGTAGAGAAAAATTAAGTAAAAGCTGCTTCAAATTTATCCAAACCTTCTGAAGAATTATAATCGTACTAAAATATGCAATTTGGTGTCTGTTTGGCTGACGATTTTTGACCGCGATACATTCGGTCGTTGCTTGTCCAATCTCAACCAAACTTGACATCAGGACTAAGGGTCACACAATGTAGGTTGTAGCGCATTCATTTGCCCCTCTCCCCAAGTGGGTTTTCCCCGCCAATGTGGATGCGTGTTGAGGTGTATATCTGTGTTAAGATAGCTTTGTCGTGGCGTTTTTCCAATCCCGCTTCGAAAAAAAAACCCACTAAATATTACAGTATGATATTAATGTTAGAACAAAACAATATTAATACTAACTAGAACTGCCACTTTAAAACTGCTGGCAGTGATGACCGGTTTACTCGCACCCACTTTTGATACAACCCCACTTTTGATTCAACCCCACTTTTCATACAACCCCACTTTTCATACAACCCCACTTTTGATACAACCCCACTTTTGATACAACCCCACTTTTGATACAACCCCACTTTCATTGGACATGCTTTGACACAACCCCCTTGGATACAACCCTGATAAACACACACACACAAACACACACACACACCGCCCCTTCACACCCCCCCCCCCCCTTCACACACACACACACACACACACACACACACACACACACACACACATCCCCCCTCCCCCCACACGCACACCCCTCCACACATACACACACACACACACACATCCAACCCCCCCTCCTTCACACAACCCCTCCCCCCACGTACACACATATCCACCCCCCCCCCACACCCAAACACCCCTCCCCCCACACGCACACCCCTCCACACATACACACACACACACACACCCCCCACCTCCACACATACACACACACACACACACACACACACACATCTGCCCCCCCCTCCATACGCACAACCCAACCCCCCCCACCCACACACACACACACACACATCCACCCCTCCGTACTACAAATCCACCCCCTCCCCCACACACACCCCTCCACACATACACACACACACACCCGCCCCCACCCATACGCACACCCCCCCCCCCCCACACACACATATCCCCCTCCCCCCCACCCACACACACAGACATCCACACACACACACATCCACACGCACACACACACACACACACACACACACCCTACCCCCACCCACACACACACCCTACCCCCACCCACACACACACCCTACCCCCACCCACACACACACCCTACCCCCACCCACACACACCCTACCCCCACCCACACACACCCTACCCCCACCCACACACACCCTACCCCCACCCACACACACCCTACCCCCACCCACACACACACACCCTACCCCCACCCACACACACACCCTACCCCCACCCACACACACACCCCCCCACCCTCCCCCCACACACACACCCCTCCCCTACACACACACACCCCACCCCCAACACACACACACACACATATCCACACAAACACCCACACACCCCTCCCCCCACACGCACACACATATCCAGACAAGCGCACATCCCCCTTCCCCCACCCCCCAAGACACATTCCCCACACGCATCCCCCGACACCCCCCCCCCCCCACACACACACCCCTCCACACATACACACACACACACACACATCCGACCCCCCCCTCCTCCACACGCACACACGAACCCCTCCCCCCCCCCACCCCCCCCCCCACCCCACATACACACATATCCACCTCCCCACACACACCCACACATATCCCCCCCCCACCCACACACACACACACATCCAAACACACACACACACACACCCACACAAACACCCCCACACCCCTCCCCCCACACGCACACCCCTCCACACATCCACACACACATATATTCCCCCTCCCCCCCACACGCACACCCCCTCCACACATACACCCCCCCCCCCCACATACGCGCATATCCACCCCCCCCCCCCACACATACACACACGCCCACACACACACACATCCCTCCCCCCCCCCCCCACACCCACACAAACACACATACCCCCACCCCCACCCCTGACACACATACACACGCACACACCAACCCCCCCCCCCCCCCCACACACACACACACATCCCTCCCCCCCCCACACCCACACACACACACATCCCTCCCCCCCCCCCCCCCCCCCCCACACCCACACCCACACCCACACCACACACCCACACACACATCCACACGTGTCAATCCATGCACTGATTGCAGAAAAAGCCATTTTAAAAAGAAAATTAACCTGAAATTGCAGACAGAATTATTTATTTTATCTGAGAAGCTAAACGATTCTTCTTCTTCTTTCGTACCTCAAACTTTAGGTGAAATGCGATCTATTTTTAAAAAATCAGAATTTGAGCAAATCTGTTTCATTCCTTTGTTAATATGCCTCATCTATTGATAAATCTGCAATTTGAATTTCATTTGAGGTTGAAATGACCGCGGGAGATCGTGTGATAATGATCACGTCCTAGAAGGAATTCTTCTTCTTCAGTGGGTCATCACTTTGAGTGAAATGCGATCGATTTTAAAAAAAATCAGAATTTGAGCAAATCTGTTTCATTCCTTTGTTAATATGCCTGCCCTATTGATAAATCTGCAATTTGAATTTCATTTGAGGTTGAAATGACCGCGGGAGATCGCGTTATAGTGATGACGTCCTGGATGGACATCTTCTTCTTCAGTCGCTCACAACTTTGAGTGAAATACGATCGAGTTAAAAATAGTCAGAATTTGAGCAAATCTGTTTCATTCGTTTGTTAATATGCCTCATCTATTGACAAATCTGCAATTATAATTTTTTTGAGGTTGAAATGATTTGGGAGATCGCGTTATAGTGATGACTATACATCGGATTTTTATGTGAAAAAATAAAAAATATTTTTTCACATAAAACGGCTTTTTTGCGCGCAAAAAAATTATTTTGCTATTTTAGGAGGAAAAAAATATTTCGCCCTTTTTCGTGAAAAATAAAAGAAAATGCCCTTTTTGGTCGAAAATGTCTGGCAACGCTAAAAAAAATTAGGGAATTTTTCGAAATTTTAAACTGCAATCAAAATTTTTAACTGCGATCAAAATTTTTAACTGCGATCGATCTCAAAAACAAAACGTTGCGTCCACTTGTGTGCGTTGCGTCCCCAGTGTGTACAGCAGTGAGGCGGTGTACTACAGTGAGAGAGTGTACACAAAGTGTGAACAAGTCTCCTATCAAGTTGAGTGCTGCTCTTCGTGACAAGTGGCTGAAGGAATTCAACGCTGGCGGCGATGGGGCCACCTTCAAGTACGTGTCGAGTGACACGGCTTTCTGTCGAGCTTGTGAAAAGACTTTCCGGGCGAAGCAGAAGTCTGAGCTGGCCCAACATGTCCGAGGAGACCGCCACAAGAGCAACTTGGCCTTGAAGAAGAAGAGGACGGTCACGCAAGCCACCATGGAGGACTTTGGTGGTTGGAAAGAGGCACAAGTGCGACGTCGTGGCTCAGGAGCTGTGCCAGGCCATGCTGGCCGCTGGCATCCCATGGTCGAAATTGGAAAACCCTGCCCTCCGGTCGTTCCTGGAGAAGCACATCACTCTCCAGATCCCCGAAGGAAGCTGGATTTGAAAGCACTACCTCGACAAGTGCTATGACGAGGCCTTGGCGGGGATCCGTGCCGACCTCGGACAGCAGCCCATCTGGCTGTCCGTCGACGAGACGACCGATTCAGCAGGTCGATATGTGGCCAACATCATCGCGGGACGCTTGTCCAAGGAGGGGTACTTTCGTCCCCACCTCGTCCAGTGCATGTTTCTGGAGAAGACCAACTCCGGGGAGATCGTGCGTGCAGTCAATGACACGCTGCGCTATCTTTGGCCTGATTTCAAGCCAGAGTGCCTCAAGGTCCTCGTCAGCGACGCCGCGGCCTATATGATCAAGGCCGGCCATGCCCTGAAGGAACTCTTCCCGGACTTGCTGCATGTGACTTGCGTTGCCCACGCGCTCCACCGTGTCTGCGAGACAGTCCGAGAAATGTTCAAGGACGTCAACGACCTGATTGCCACGACGAAGAAGGTGTTCGTCAAAGCCCCGTCGCGTGTTGTCTTTTGGAAGGAGCAGCAGCCCAATCTTTCTCTCCCCCCGGAGCCCATTCTGACTCGGTGGGGGACGTGGATCGACGCCGCGGTGTTTTACGCCGAGCACTTCGAGGCCATCAAGGACATTGTGGACCAGCTGAACGATGACGACGCGATGGCAATCCGGAGTGCCAAGGACCTGTTCGGAAAGGCGGACATCAAGCTCAGTTTGGTCTTCTTAAATGCCCACGTGTCGTTCATCCCGAAGATCCTAAGCAGCTGGAGGAGGCCGGCATGGAGCTGGCCAAGGCCTTCCAGCTCCTTGATCAGGCCAAGGAGGAGCTCGAAAAGATCCGAGGCTGCCGTAAGGAGATCCTGCTCACCAAGTTCAAGGCGGTGCTGCAGCGCAATCCCGACATTGGTGTGCTGAGGACAGTGGCTTTGATCCTGGATGGAGATCAGCACGGATCTGAGTGTGCCGGCTGGAGTCAAGCTTGCCGACATCCCCCTCTTGAGGTACTGCCCCATCGTCAGCGTCGACGTGGAAAGGTCCTTCTCCGTCTACAGAAACGTCCTCGCCAACCGCCGACACCGCCTCACCAAGGAGAACATTACCAAGATAATGATTTCAAACACCTACTTTAACCGTTCCTAAAAGGGTCTTGTCAATTTCTTCTAGTCCTCTACTTATCAAACAATGCGGTTGCAATAAAGGTACCTGAACGTCATTTTTTACCTGTTTACTAGCCCAGAGTGCTTAATGTTGTGCAGGAAAAAGCTTACCTAATTTTTGTTCTTTTTTTGACTGATTTCTGAAAAACTTGGTAATAATAAAAAATGAATAAAACGGGGGGAAAAAAATATTTCGGGATTTTTTCACATAAAAAAAAAAAAAATTCCGCTTTTCAAAACATAAAAGGCCTATTTTCTTAACATAAAAATCCGTAGTCTAGCCGATGACATCCTGGATGGACATCTTCTGCTTCAGTCCTCACAACTTTGAGTGAAATGCGATCGAGTTAAAAATAGTCAGAATTTGAGCAAATCTGTTTCTTTTGTTTGTTAATATGCCTCATCTATTGACAAATCTGCAATTATAATTTTTTTTGTGGTTCAAATGACCGCGGGAGATCGCGTTATCGTGATCACGTTCTGGAAAGACAATCGGTGTGTTTCTTCTTCTTTCAACAATAAAGACTTATAGCTTCGAGACCGTACATCCAATCATCTTGAAAGTTTGCACACTTGTTCTGCCTGATGAGAGCTACATTGGATTAAAAATTCAAGTCGATCCATGCAGTGGTTCAAGAGTTACAAGCTTTTTAAAATTTAACTTCCATTATTTATTGCGGCCAAACCATGTGACTTATCAAAACGTCTCAAGTAACGTTGAAACATACCCCCATGAGGAACATTTCTGTAAAGTTTCCACTCGATATCTCCACAAATTATGGAGGTCATTCCATTTCTAGTTTGAGCTTTAAAACGTCATAACTCTGAAACAATGTGTCGGATGACGTCGTGCTCGCTGACTTTTTTGTTCGTCATGGGTATGCGAATATGCATGCCAAGTTTGGGCTCGATCCGTTCAGCCGTTGCGGAGAAAAAGGGGTTTTTGTGTTTTTTCACAGAAAACAAGATGGCGGCCGAACCATGTGACGTATGACTTCGAAAATTTTTGCATTCTGAGTTTTTTTTTTAACTAAGCATCTGGGAAAAAAATCCCATTTTTGTGGGAGAAAATTTTTTGTTTGACGAATTCTAACCTCTTAACGTTAGCATTTTTAATATACTCGATACACGTCTTTTGTTCCCGTTGAAGAGTTCTTTAGAATGAGCCATTCCTCAAATTTTTCCATTGAGGCGTTTCGGAGCTACAGAGGGGAAAAGTTGAATTTGTTTTACAAGATGGCGCCCATACCACGTGACCTATGACGTCATAATTAGCATTAAAAAATTCTCGGAGCCGAGACGATCATTTGATGAAATTTTCCTGTCAATCCGACCAGCGGTTGCTGAGAACATTAATTATGAAGTTTTCGGAGGTGCAAAATAGGGCGGAAGAATAATAATAAGAAAAACTCTAGCAGTAATAATAGGTTACTCTCCATGCTAATAATATCCCGTCTCCCCAATGCGTTTCTCCTCCTTGAACAAACACCATGTTAACCTGTATAAATAGCTTATTGTGCCGTCTGCGTGGGAGCACCCCAACCAGAAATATAAATATTACAAACCACAAACACGTATGATTACTTTTTGGAATAGTCGCTCCTGCTGTTTAATACTAAAGTGAAAGGGAGGAAACCCTGGGCGTGTTTAGTTACTGAGCAGCTAGCTCAAGCTTGCAAAGAATCTTTCCCTATCAAAGTTTTTGAATGGAGTGC
>NC_136262.1:49202559-49215059 GCF_964187855.1 Myxine glutinosa | reverse complement strand
TTTCATACTTTCCCGGGACACCATTTCTGACTGTTTGTGCCATGTCAGGCCCCACCATCATGCCTTGCCCGTGCCGTAATAATGAATTATTATTATTATTATTCTTACATTTGATTTGTGAACTGATCTGTGAAATTGTTTTATTTATACTTAAAAAAATATACTTTTTGATATTTTTGTAATAAAAGGATACGTAAAAGTCAAGTCTTTCTCTCTCTCTCCCCCACCTCTCTCTGTCTCCCCCCACCTCTCTCTCTCTCCCCACTTCTCTCCCTCAAATTCCTCCCCTCGTCCCTCCTCTCCACTCATCCCTCCCCACCTCTCATCCCTCCCCGCCCCTCATCCCTCCCCCCTCCTCCCTTTCGCCTTTCGGGGTTAGCACTTATGAAGGCGCTTCTACTGGGCAATACATGATTAGGAGAAACCAGAGTACTGTACAGTATAACAAAAATATTAAATTAGGAGACAACATACAAATAAATCAACAGTCTCAAGTCATATTATGAGGGAAATACTTGGACTGTAACACCCAATGTGCTGAACTTCTTTTTCTTCCATTTTGCTCATGGTAGTATTTAATTTATGCAAGGCACCACTTTCGTATTTCCAAAGGAAGACATTATTTTCTTTGGGGAATATGCCACCCAGAAGTTCAACTATAAGGGCTTGAATACAAAGTAGCATTCGTCTCTTGCTTGTTTTGTTTTTGTGTCGACGGGTTTGATATCTCTGCAATATCTTCCCTGGCAGTTGAACATCGTCGATGAAAATGCTTCCAATGCAAGTTTGAAAATACGCAGCACATCAAAGAGGAAGCACAGTATTGCTAAAGATGGTGGGTCCTTTTTGCAGGGACCATTTCTACCAAGGTTTTTTTTTTTTTTTGTCTGTTTCCTTGCTTTAAAAAAAAAAAATTAATAAAGATTTATTTGTTTTTGTTTTACGGAAACTAACCCAGGCGAAGGTCAATTTTTACCCCGCACCCACAAAGTGAATGAATGAACATTCATTCATTCATTCACCCACAAAGTGAAAAGAGGGGGATAAGGAATTGATTCATGCCCATCCTGTTTGTCTCTGTCTGTCTATCCTTTCAGTTGTTTATGATCAAGAAACAACCTTTGTGAATTGAACGTTGTATTTTGAGCAATAATAGTAAGACAGGTTTGCCGTCCCATGACATCCTGCGAAGCGTTTTCATTGTGTAACATCGCGGATGATGTCATATTGAGCAGTTGCTAATTACAGTAATAGATTTAATGAAGCGTTTTCATTGTATACCTCGCGCAGGATGACTTGTTTACGCAGTTGGTGGGATATCCCTCAAAGCTCACTGATACAGCAACAACAACAATATGCATTTTAAGGCCATTTTCCCTGCTAGAGCGGGGGTTAGCCTTGCGGTCCCCATGACAATCTTCTCCATCTTGCCCTATTTTATGCATCTCCTTGTTGACCCCCTTGCCCGCATTTCTTCTTCCACCATCTTTAGCCAAGTCTTTCTCGGTCTTCCCCATCCTCTACTTCCTTCTACATTCATTTCCATCACTCTTCTCAACCAGTCACTTTCATCCTTCCTCAACACATGACCAAACCATCTCAACCTGTTCCTCTTCACAGCATCAATCACAGGCTCTATTCCCATCATTTTTCGCAATTCATCATTTGTCTTCCTCTCTCTCAACGATACTCCGCACATCCATTGAACCATTCGCATTTCCACCCTTTCCAACCTTCGTTGCTGCTCTACGTTCATTACCCATGTCTCGCTCCCATAAATCATAACACTTCTCACACATGCAGCATACACCTTTCCCTTCAGCTTCAACGACACTCCCCTCCTCGTCAGCACGCCACTCGGTTCCCAAAACTTCTTCCATGCACATCTCACTCTAGCAACCGTTGCCAAGTCTGATCCACCTTCTCCATTCAGCATGTCTCCGAGGTAGCAAAATGTTTTCACACCTTCCAGCTTCACGCCATCTCCAAGATCCAACTCAACATTTCCTCCATCTGCAGCTCCCTCTGTGCACACCTCACATTTGAATGTAGCTGCCACACTGGTTAATGACCCTCTCAGACCACTACATTTTTGATGAACCCACTTAGCGCACATTGTACATTGAATGGAGTTCACTCCGACAGTCCGACACCCTTCCTGCACACAGCACAGGGCCACTTCCCAGTTCTTTCCACCTCACCACATGCTTTACCACTTGCCATCACCTTCGTCTTTCCGATATTCACCTTCAGACCTTTTGTCTCCATACATTCCTTCCACTTGTTCATCTTTTCCTTCAGGGCATCCATACTTTCCGCAATCAACACCAGATCATCTGCATACAACAACTCCCACGGTAAACCCTCCTTTACGTTCTGAGCCAGCACCTCCATCACAGCTACAAATAGAAGTGGATACGGACATACAGTGGACTTAGTACCGACCCCTGATGCACTTCCACCTTCACCTCAAACTCACCACTGTTCCCGTCCTTCGTCCTTCCAGCTGTGCGTGCTCTTTTGTACATTGCCATCACTACTCTGATCAACCATTCCTCCACTCCTAACTTCCTCATTGCCCATGTCAATACTTTGCATGGAACCCTATCGAATGCTTTCTCCAGATCAACAAACCCAAGAAACAACTTCTTCCTCTTCTCCATGTACTTCTCCTGCAACTGCCTCAAAATAAAAAGCGCGTCTGTCGTTCCTCTTCCTGGCATAAATCCAAACTGCATTTCGTCGATCTTCACTTTCTTCCTTATCCTCCTCTCCAACACCCTTTCCAATACCTTCATGCCATGCTCCAATAACTTTATCGCTCAGTACAAGCCACACTCCAGAGGGTCACCTTTCCCCTTGTATAGAGGGACGAGGGTACTCAGTTCCCAATCCACTGGAATGCGGCCTTCTTTCACCGCCAGATTACAGATCTCTGTCATTCTCTTCACACCCCAACTTCCTGCTGCCTTCAACATATCTCCCACAACTCCCGTCGGCCCTCCCGCTTTTCTACTCTTCATTGCTTTTATCGCTTCCTCAACTTCCTTCAAAGCTCAATGATAGTGCGGCTAAAATTTGCGGCCACAAAAGCCGTGAAAAAGCGAAGCACAATGGCTGCGAATGTCGACGTACATCACGTGGTCAAGATGATGATGTGTTTTCATTCTGTAGAGTAAGTCGCGGGGATGACGTGTTACGCAGATGGTGGGACATCCCGCGAAGATTGCTTATAGTGCGGATAAACTTCGTACTGTATTTCAATGCGCCCGCAAAAGCCGTGAAAACGCGAAGCACAGCACCGCGAATGTTGAAGCAGGTCATGCTCGTGGCTCATAGATGTTTTTTTTCGTATGTCCAGCTTGTGTGTGGTTGGTGAACGATGGGTTCTGGAGCTACCATGTTCACGGTCCCTTTAAAAAAATAATTATTGCGCCTGCGAATTCGCAGAAACATGGCCGCGAATAGAGAGGCAGGTCACAATTTATCAACCGCAAGTACGTGGAAAGTATGAATAGTGGAACCGTGAATACGTGGAACCAAAGAATAGCGGAACCACAAATATGTGGAACCGACGAATAGCGGGGTCCGACTGTGTGTGTGTGTGTGTGTGTGTGTGTGTGTGTGTGTGTGTGTGTGTGTGTGTGTGTGTGTGTGTGTGTGTGTGTGTGTGTGTGTGTGTGTGTATATATGTATGTATGTATGTATGCATTTATCTTTGTGTGTATGTACGTACGAGTATGTATGTATGCATGTATAATATGTAGACATATATATTGTTGCGTTTGTGGGTGTTAGGCAATACCTTCGAGCCAGGTAGAGTGTATAGAGTAGTGTGCCCTGACTGTCATGAAGAAGAAGAAACCCCATATAATAAATAGGAAATTTGTGTAGACCGTATATCATGGAAGAGCATGTATCTTCATCCCCATGAGAGGGTTGGGATTTGTTAATTAGCGAGTGATTATGGGTAAATTAATACCCTGTATGTATTGCATCTGTTATCTTTTCCTGTGTTCCTTTTGACACCGCACTACACACAATAGCCAAGCCAAGCGATCAACACCATAATTAATAAAGCTAAATAAAAACCAAACGAAAGCCAGGCATCAAACAACCGTGGACAGCACCGACTTGGTGAGCACACACGACAGGCAGGTTTGTGAGGCCAAGCCTCGAAGAGCAGTGATTGGTCTGGGATTTGATTGACACAAGGACTGGTAAAATGGGACTCGCTGATCGGAGCAGACACGGAGACATGGTGGGATGACGTCAGAGTCTTGAGTACAAAATAGTTGGAACGGCGGACATTTTTCTCTTCTCGCTCTTCTCGTTCCGGATCCCATAGCGAACAGTCGCTATTGCTCTTGCACAAGGAAGATTCATCACAAACGGTCTTGTTGCGACATCTTCATAGTGATCTTGAGTAGGAGGAACTGTGGAACGAGAACTGCGGTTTCCCAAGCAAGAACGACGAGTGGACTCTCGCTGCCTGCTCACTGCGCTCTCGGAGAAGCCCTCGCATGTAACGAAGGTCCGCCATTGAATTAAACGCCTCAGAGTTGAAGCTCGTTTGGTCCTCCATGTCACTCTGCGGTGTTCACAAGAGGGTAGTCACACGACAATGTATATATAAACTCTGTGGTTGAGCTTGTCAGATCCTCTGTTGAGTTATGCATATATATATATATATATTGTGGTTTTGTGTTATTGCGGTTTTGTGTTTTTACAATAAAAGGTTAATTTCCCCTCATAGTTTAGTTAAACTACAACATGTAGCCTCGTTTAGGCTGGTTAAAATTTTTTTCCTGTTTATCATCGCCGCCCGCCCCATAAAAGTCGTCCGCCCGTAAAAAAGTTTTTTGTTTTTTTTTTGCTCGCGAAGTCAGTAAAATCCGTTCCATGTGTTCAGGAGCTGAGTACCACAGATGAGTCATATCCTATATGCAGTACCTGCAGTAAGAGTCGTACTGCCGAGAAGAGGCCTACTCGGAAGTTCAAGAAGTAGTTGGTATTCTGAAGGAGAAGCGGGAGAGCCTTACATCGGGAAACGCTGTGGATTTCTAGTCAAAAATTAAACGAGACTACCACTACATGTAGGTGATGACAGTGATGATAGATACATAAATAAACGGCAACCAACATTCTCTTGGTGTTGAACTCGACTCAACATCTACGAGTGCTATAATAGCAGTAGCTGCTGATTGATAGATACATCTGTGAGTGCTATAATAGCAGTCGCTGCTGATATATAGATACATCTGTGAGTGCTATAATAGCAGTCGCTGCTGATATATAGATACATCTATGAGTGCTATAATAGCAGTAGCTGCTGATAGATAGATACATCTATGAGTGCTATAATAGCAGTAGCTGCTGATATATAGATACATCTATTCGTGCTATAATAGCAGTAGCTGCTGATAGATAGACACATCTATGAGTGCTATAATAGCAGTAGCTGCTGATATATAGATACATCTATGAGTGCTATAATAGCAGTAGCTGCTGATATATAGATACATCTATGAGTGCTATAATAATAATAATAATAATAATAATAATTCGTTTATTTTGTATAGCACTTTTCATGAAGCCCAAAGGCGCTTTGACAGAGTGCAAAACATAATGCATAACAAAACATGGAAACAACAATTGCAAAAAGACAAGAATCAATAGGGAAATATTTAAAGCAAAAGGAGGGAGAAGGAGAAGTGATAGTCAGGGGTTAAATGCTGTGGGTTGAATGTTGAATGCAGTGCTGAACAGGTGGGTCTTGAGTGATGTTTTGAATGTGGTGAGTGAGGAGGAGTCTCTGATGGTGTGAGGTAGTGAGTTCCAGAGGGTGGGAGCAGCGATGGAGAAGGCCCTGTCCCCCCAGGATCTGAATTTGGTCCGGATGGGGGGGGGGGGGGGGTCAGGAGGTTGGTACCAGCAGAGCGGAGGTTGCGGGTGGGAATGTGTCTGGAGAGGAGGTCAGCCAGGTAGGATGGGGCCAGGTTATGGAGGGCTTTGTAGGTCGAGGAGGATTTTGTACTGGATTCTCTGGGAGATGGGGAGCCAGTGAAGCTTGTAAAGGACGGGGGTGATGTGGTCACGGGTCCGGGAATGGGTGAGTAGACGGGCAGCGGAGTTCTGAATGTATTGGAGTTTATTGGTGATTGTTGAGGGTGAACCATAGAGGAGGCTATTGCAGTAGTCCAGACGGGAGGTGATGAAGGCGTGGATGAGGGTTTCTGCAGCCGTGGAGGAGAGGGATGAGCGGAGACGGGCGATGTTTTTCAGGTGAAAGAAGGCTGTCTTTGTGATCTGTTTAGTGTATTTGTCGAAGGAGAGGGTTTGGTCAAAGATGACGCCAAGATTCCGGATGAGAGGGGAGGTGGATACTGGGATACCATCGATGTTGAGGGCAAAGTTATGGGTGGATTTTGTGAGCGTTTTTGGGCCAATGATGATTATTTCAGATTTATCACAGTTAAGTTTGAGGAAGTTGATTTGAAGCCAGGATTTTATTTCAGAGATGCAGTTTGTCAGGATAGAGTGGGTGTCGGTGGAGATGGACTTGGTGGAGATGAAAAGCTGGATGTCATCGGCGAAGCAGTGGAATTGGAGACCATGACGGCAGATTAAGTGACCGAGGGGGGACAGGTAAAGGATGAAGAGGAGGGGGCCAAGAACTGAACCTTGGGGGACACCTTGGGGGAGGGGAGCAGTGGGGGATTTGCAGTTATTGATGGAGATGAACTGGCGTCTGTCAGAGAGGTATGATTTAATCCAAGAGAGGGCAGTGCCGGTAACGTTAAAGGTGGATTCAAGTCGGGTGAGGAGGATGGTGTGATCGATGGTGTCAAAGGCAGCGCTGAGGTCGAGAATGTTGAGGTTGCCAGCGTCAGAGGAGAGGAGAAGGTCGTTGGTGATTTTGAGGAGAGAAGTTTCAGTACTGTGGTTGGAGCGGAATCCGGATTGGAATGTTTCATACAGGTTATTGGCAGAGAGGTGATGTTTGAGTTGAGTGGCTACAGCGCGTTCCAAAACTTTCGACAGAAAGGGTAGGTTGGAGATGGGTCTGAAGTTGTTTAGGGTGTCAAGGTTTAGACCAGGTTTTTTTAGAATGGGGGTAACAGCAGCAATTTTGAGGGATGGTGGGACGATGCCTGTAGACGGGGAGGAGTTTATTGTTGCAATGATAAGTGGAGAGAGAGCAGGGAGGGAGGCCTTGACAAAGCTGGAGGGGATGGGGTCAAGAGTGCAGGTGGCAGTTTTCATTCCTATGATGAGTTCAGAGAGGTCAGTAGGGGAGACCGGGGAGAATTGAGACAGGGGAAGGCAGGATAAGGGGGGGCAGGTGGTTGGAGGGGGAGCGGGTGCGGCGGTGGTCAAGCTGTTGTAGATGTTGTCAATTTTGCGTTGGAAGAAAGAAAGGAAGGAGATGCAGTTGTCTACTGTGAATGACTGGGTGGTGGTGTCCAGGGGGCGGAGGAGTTTGTTTATTGTCGAGAAGAGTGCTTTTGGGTTTCCGGAGCCAGAGTGGATAATTTGAGAGTAGTAGGCGGAGCGGGCGTGGGAGAGGGCATCTTTGTAGTGTTGTAGGTGGTCCTTGTAGGCTTGGGAGTGAACTGTGAGACCTGTTTTATTGCGGAGTAGCTACTCGACTACTATGAGTAGTGCTATAATAGCAGTAGCTACTGATATATAGATACATCTATGAGTGCTATAATAGCAGTAGCTGCTGATAGATAGATACATCTATGAGTGCTATAATAGCAGTAGCTGTTGATAGATAGATACATCTATGAGTGCTATAATAGCAGTAGCTGCTGATAGATAGATACATCTGTGAGTGCTATAATAGCAGTAGCTGCTGATAGATAGATACATCTATGAGTGCTATAATAGCAGTAGCTGCTGATAGATAGATGTATAAATGCGAACCAGACATCCTTTTGATGTGGTTAATGTCCTCTTCCATGTCTGCCAAACTGCTCAATATGCATGTACCGGTACCATGGTGATATTTCGTGGCGAGGAATTCTAGTCAAATATGTATGAATGCTATGGCAATAGCTGCTGATAGATACATGTATGGCAACCGGACATTATTCTTAAAAGCGGAAGTTTTGGTCTACCATTGTTATATGTATCAGCAAATATTAAAAGTAAACAGAACTCAATGTGACATAGGTTTCTTTATTTTCTTTATTTGAATCGTATCAGTGCGTACATATGAAGGTTTACTAGTTTAGAAATCATAACATGATTCATCATGTGTGTCCGATCAAGTATATTTAAGAAAAAACATATTGTGCGCTGAATAATCCATTAAAATTTCACTCTGAAAAAAAAAAAAAAAAAAAAAACCCTCCCTCCCTACCCACTTTTTTGAAACAAAGTGATGATAAACAGGAAAAAAAATTTAACCAGCCTTAATCTCAGTTATTTCTTAGTAAGTGTAAGCGTAGACCTTTCCTATGTTTAGTTTTTCGTTGAGTAGAATAATGAGAGTTAGGTCTCCTTCCGATGCTTATGCTGCCTCCATGCTTTGAGTTTTGGCGCAAAATACCACGAGGCCGGCCTGAACAAGTCGATCCAGGCCGGAGGAAGGCGGGACAGGAATAGTGGGAGTGACGGCAAGCACGAGCCGCCAATCAGGGCTCGAGGGGAGTGACTTACCACTGCGGCAAAGGGCGGAGTTTGGAACATTCGATGCAGGCCAGGGCGTGGCGATATAACCCTGTGCCCGAAGCCCCCACCTCAGTTATGAGGGGAGATGCGCTGTGACCAGTTATGAGATGCGCGCAGGGCAAGCCACACGAGTTATGAGGAGAGACGCGCTGTGACAATTTATGAGAGTCGGTTCGGAGCGCCAAGTTATGAGAAGGGATGCGCGGTGTTGAAATACAAGTTGTGAGCCGGGGTCCTCTGTTGAAACAAGTTATGAGCTCAGGTGAAACGCGCATGAGTTACAAGTTGAGTTCTCGGTTGAGCTTGAGTCAGATCCTCCGTTGAGTTACGAGAGTGAAAGCGCGCAGTTGTATTAATCGCGCTGTGAAAGACAGCCGTGCCGTGCCGAACCACAGACGCGCGCATATTTTCCTGCCTGCCCTTATCGAGATACGTGCCGCGGGGATTCTCCTGCCTGCCTGCTTTCGTCGGGGGGCGTGCGGTGACCGCCAGAGGGCCACGCCGGGTGAGCTGTTCCTGGACGACCAAAGCCTGCGCGTTCAGCGCATGAACAATTCTTCCTTCATCCCTCTGTGAGTGTGCGTGGGCCCATTGTCTGGGAGAGATAAGTAAGACTGTTTTAAGACTGCCCTGTGTCTCTGCTTCTTCTTCCAATCATTGTGTAAATAATAATAATTAAACCTGTTATTTCTTTGATTCGACCGTCTCGTGTTTTCCATCATTGACTTAGCATGGTACGAATTATATCGCTCTGATCGGGTTCCAATACCAAGGCAACAGCACGGACCACGTGGTACGCAATCCGCTCGGGTGTACTCAAATTACGCGTGGTTCGTGCAAGACTGGATCCCCGCTTCCGCGGCGGGGTGGGTACTTAGGTACGTGCGAAAATTGTCCCGAAACCCTGTCCCGTGTCTGACCGGAAGTGGCGACTCAAGTCTCGCGGTTGCGAAGACCCAAGGAGAACAAGGGGCTTAATCTGCCCTTGGTAAGGGAACAGTCTTGCGCAAAACCGTAACTATATATATATATATATATATAGAAATATATATATAGAAATATATATATAGAAATATATATATAGATATATATGTGTATATGTATATGTATATATGTATATGTGTATATGTATATATATATATATATGTGTATATATTGTGAGAAACCACCGGTGAAACCACCTGTTCTCACCCAGATTTGGTGCCCCGCCCACCGCGTGACGTGGCCTCCTTGGAGCCTCACGCGATCGGGAGGCGATTCGGCACGTGATTGGTGGAGAGTTGAGAGAGCGCGGTCGCCATCTTATGCAACGGACGCGACTCGAGGGCTCCGAGTGGGAAATAGATAAAGGGATTTCCCTTAATCTTCACGACAGCCGCGTTGGGCTGATCGTTTACCGTTCTGTATTTTACGAGTGAGTAACTCCGGAAGAGAACGAGTGATTCCCGGATCTCGTGGATTGGAACCGTGAGTCAGATATTGCCTGCGTCGTGTTGGAGCTGCTGGCCGACCGTTCCTGCAGGCCTTGTGCGGTGTATTCCACTCTGTTACCCTCCGAGTCCCGGAGATCGTCGATTGGAACCGCGAGTGATCTTGCCTGCGTCCTGTTTGGAGCTTCTGGGGCCGACAGTTCCTGCAGGCTTTGTGCAGTGTATTCCATTCTGTTACCATTTATGGTTTTTGTGATCGAGCCAATAAAGCATCGTGCCTTACCCCTAGAAGGCCGATTAAAACACAATTGTGTTTATTGAGTTCTCTCTGTCCACTCCGTGGACTACTTGAAGCCCGGACATTAACGTCCGTATTCCGTGCTGGGAACCATTTCACAGCCGGGATCGCGACAAATGGGGGCTCGTCCGGGATCTTTCAAGTGAGAGACATTCGAATTGAGACGGGAATTCGGCATCTGCATCTTCTCTGCATCTTCTCACCAGCGGACGCCGTCTTGGAGGAACTTTCTCGCCGTAGGACGCTGTCTTGGGTGGTGCTTCACTGCAGAATAAGTGAGCCTCGGATCCCTCCAAACAACCGACAAAAAAAAAAAAAAACGTGAGTATTTGTACGTGGTATTTTTCTCATTGGCAATTTGATGTGCGGGTGATATTGTGTAGTTCGTGTCGTATTTCCCCAACAGAGCGTTGTGTTTGAGCGTTGTGTTTTGTGCCTTGTCTTATGATAACTCGTAGCCAAGCTATGTCGACCAGAGAAGTGAGAGTTCAACCTGATCATGTTGACAGTCACGTGGGTGGCGATGTGAGCGACGCAAGCAGCCTTGACCCGGTCACTCAACCCGAGATGTTAGGAAGCGATTCCATCATGACTAAATGCATGCGTTCGCCCTTCTGGACCGGGCTGACTCCGGTTCAACAACTTGACATGTATAACAGGGAGAATGACAGGGCAGAGGCAGAGCGTGCTGCGGCAGCAGAGGGAGAGCGGGCAGCAGCAGAGGGAGAGCGTACAGCAGCAGAGAGAGCGCATGCGGCAGCAGAGACAGCAGCAGAGAGAGAGCGTGAGAGAGAGAGAGAGCGTGCTGCGGCAGCAGAGAGAGAGCATGCGGCAGCAGAGAGAGAGCGTGAGAGAGAGAGAGAGCGTGCGGCAGCAGCAGAGGCAGCAGCAGAAGCTGAACACGTCAGAGAGCATGAGTTGCGAATGTTGACTGAACGACCGCGGGCAGAGGGGTCTGCTGCAAGAGTCCCGGAAACTGTTCATGTTCGTTTGCCGGACTGGACGGGAGACACGAAGCCAGAAGCGTATCTGGAGATGGCGGAGAAGTTGTTGGCTGCCGGTGGCATTGATGAGAGCTTGTGGGTCGGCCATCTTGTGAGCCATCTATCTGAGAAGGCGAGGGAGGTATATGCGAGGATGGCAACCGAGGACGCAAACAAATACAGGGCATTGAAGGCCGAGATTTTGAACGCCTATGCGGTGTCCGCATGTATTTATAGGAGAAATTTTTTCAGCTGGACTCGTGAGTCCAGTCAAACCTATGAGGAACATTCGCGGGCCTTGTTGGAACAGCTGCAGAGATGGTTCAAGGGGAGCAAGGTTGAGTTACCTCAAGCGGTTGCGGAACTCCTGGTGCGTTACCGTATCGATCAACAGCTTCCGCCTGACTTAGCATTGTTTCTTGTCGACAAAGACACTGTTTCCTTGGCAGACTGCGTCAACCTTATTGATAAACATGTTTTGGCGTGCAAAATGCTGCAAGTCACGCAGTCGCGTCGTAAGACGGAGGAGTCTGCGATCAAGACCGCCCCCCGTCTGCCCGGCGGCTGGATCGAGGGGAGGGGTTCTCCGATGCCCTCCACTGGTGGCGGTCGCGAGCCGCAGACCAGGGCAGGGCCCTGGTGCGATTTCTGCAAACGCGTGGGGCACGGTGAAAACCGCTGCTTCTCTAATCCCGCTAGTCCGGCCTACCGAGGCAACCCTCCTGTTAAGTCGGAGGGAGATCAGTGGAGCTCATCCGCCGGGCCCTCGCACACGACGGTGGCATCGGTGACCGAGGTCACTGCCACCGAGGCTAATTCCATTCATCCACTGTACCAGGATTATTCAGGGACAGCCTTAGTGGGTGGCCCTGATTCGATGCTGAAGTTTGAGGCCCAATACCTTCGGGATACTGGGGCGACACGGTGTGTTCTCCGGGCGGGGGTAGTTCCGGCCTCTCAGATGCGTTATACCGGCGAGTATACCCTCCTTCGGGGCATTGACCGGGTTCTTGGCCGGTATCCCCTTGCCCTCCTCGAGGTCCGGAGTGACATTTTTAAGGGTCCAGTGACCTGTGTGGTGGTACCCTACTACCCGATACCCGGGGT